>NC_042521.1:5012734-5326046 GCF_900963305.1 Echeneis naucrates
ACAACCGAGAGACAGTAAAACACACAGATACTGTTACAAAATTGTGTGTGCCTTAATTAGGAAATCAGATTCAGAAATGTTTTTTAGCATGTCAAAAGGTTACGTAGACAGACTTCAACTCAAGAATCAAACTGGCTCACTTAAGAAACAGTGAATACTATACAATGTGCAGTTTTAGTGCACTTTTGACTTGTTTTGCAGTGAGGCGCTCTGGCTCTGTACTCCATTGTACTTGATTTGAAGTAAAACAAGGACTGTGCAATTAAAGTGCTGCCAATCAACACATTATTACTCATTTTGATTGACTCAGAGACTCTTTTTGTATAAACCCTCAAATTGGAGCTGAAAGTCGGCACTTTAAACTCCTCTGGTGATTTTTCAATTTCAAATGCAATGCAATGGGGAAAGGAGCCAAGGTAAACAGTTCTAACACATATGGCCTGCAGCGTGAGATAGGACGCTTCAGAAGCTGTGGAAAATCCCCTAATAATGTGGGTAGTTCCTCTAATAATCAACATGAAGTGTACGCAGATATTCTCTGTCCTTCAGAGTGCCTTATTCTGGCCATATATTGAACATGTGAATGCAGATTTACACACGTGAATTTCACATGACACAAAGCTTTTGTGCAGCATATGGATACATGTGAACTTAAAGCAAAATGAGGCATAAATCCCTCAATATTCCCCATAATACCCCGACTGCATGCTGTACATAAACACATCTTACACACATGCACACACTGACTTGCACAAAACATTTAAACCCCCAAACAGCCCCACATTTGCAACACACATCCGGCAACGTAGCCCCCCAGGCTGCTGAGTGATGAGCTCTCTCTGAGACGCAGTGTCTGGGATTTAACTCCCCAAGCTATGACACAGCTCACAAATGTGTGTGCATGTTTGTGCTTAAGTGTGTGTGATCGTAAACCCACAAAGAGCCCATTCACCTTTGTACCTTTGAAAACTTTAACAAATTTTATTGAATTTGCTGAGATGAAAAAATGCTTACTTTTGTCAGTTTGATACGTTTCATGGAGGGAATTGGAGTGTATCTGTTGAAGCAGCAAACTATAGACTGTGCAGTTAGTTCAAACAGTTTTTTTCTGACCAACAGGTGGCACCCATGTTTCATTGTGCCTATATCTCATTCCTTTTGATAAGTCTCCCAAAAACAGTTGACCTACATTTATAGCAATTCATCATGTGAGAAGTGACTATATATATCATGTTGAAAAAGTGTAGTATTTTGCTGTTTGTTTGTTTTTTACTCATCTTGGCCTCCATTTATTAATTCCTGGTTTCAAACTCACTTTCATAACACCAAGTGTCCCTGGATTTACGTTTTACACATATTTCTGTAAAGGGCAAAATGACGCAGATAAAGTCTTCAACTACCTGGATACTGAATATCTCCAGCAAATGAATGATATGAAGTATTCCCCTGTCATAGCCCACATCCTACTTGTAATGTCTTTAACAGCTCAGATGAATCAATAAATTTCTGCGCTGTCTCTCAACGTCGCATTAATACTGATACTTTTCCCACTGCAATAGTTTACAATTCAGCTCTCCCATCCTCTCCTTTTTTATGATTGTATGTGTATTTCCCAAATAGACAATTGAGACAGAGAGAGAGAAAATGGAAAAGGAGGCATGCAGATCGATGATTTATCGGCAGGACTCTCTTTACGGGCCTGTGCAGTATTGGTGGGCCAGCTAAAAAATTAATACCATAACCCAGTTCCCAAGAAGAAATGTCGGAAATCAGCCTTTTGTTCTTGTGATGTTCCCTGACACCCCCCCCCCCCCCCTCCAAGGTTATTTCCTCACTATCAGCAGCTCTCTCTTTTTAGTCTCTTTGTACAGATAATGTATGTCTAATAAATACTTTCCATCCTCCTCAGTCATGCCCTAGGGCAGTGGCTATCAGAGGCCTTTATGACCCATCTGCCCCAAGGGTTTGCTGGACCATAACTGGAATACACACTCTCCTTTGATCACTTCCACACGGCTCTCAGACGCCATTAACTTCAGATTAGATTCCCTTCAATTTGCATAATGCCTCAGACTGTGAGGCAGGGGAAAACTAAATGCCAGACTGCACAGTAACTGCAATGTCTTATAAAATGCATGATGGACAGCCATAGTGTCATTTAGTAACATAACTCATGCTGCATGTAATTAGTTTTCTTTTATATATAATGCCGACTTGTGTTCATGTTCCTCTAAACTTTACAGTGCCACAGCAATCTTTGGTTGCCGAGTTTCTATTTCCTCATAATGACTTCCATTTCTTCCTGCAGCTTTAAAGACTAATTGACATGTAATTTTTAAGAGAACCATTGGTTGCTGTTGTGTGATGAATTATACTTGATGAAATTTGACAGTATGGTTGAGGCAGATTTTCATGCTGAACAAATGGCAACACAAACTCTCAGCACCAAAAGCACATTTCCCATAATTTCACTCGCTTGTCTCTGTTCACCCTGCCTTATCGCAAGGAAGATTTTTTAGGGAGTCTGTCTCAGGCCAAGTATCTCTGCGCTCACTCCCATAAACCGCAGCTCAGACTCAAAGCTGTCTCTGCCCACTTTGTTGCTCTGTGGGCAATTATCAGTTGTCTGGTCTGCTTCCTACAACTTCCCACCTAACGCACGCACATGCACGCACCAGCGACCTCTTGACCTCCCCTCAGTCGCGTGCCTGCAAAGTGATGAATTAGAGCGCACTACGCCTGACATCCACTCTCATTACACTGCCCACAATCAACGCCACGGATGCACGTCCAGAACCGCACCCATGCCCGCACATGTAGACGAACACACCAAGGCAGTAAAGATGAAGTATGATAGCCTGATCGTATGTCAGTTACATCATTCGAAGCAGGAATTACACACCCTGTTTCTCTAAAGAATGATGTGCAGAGGGAGGGGACGGTGTTTCCAATCAGACTCAGGTTTTATACAACATTTAGCTGACCCACTAAAGCTGGATCAGTCCTCCTCAGGACATAGACTGGTTTCTGACTGAAAAACAGGGGCTGCTGTGAAGTGTGAACAAATTGGGTGAGTGAACTGTTCGTGCCCCGACTTAAGAGGTGAACTTTTTGAGATGACTGCAATCAATTAAAAAACAAAATGAGTGAATCAGTTCACTCCCAGTTTCACAACAGACACCATTCACTTTTATTTTTCTGTTGAAGTGAAAGCTCTTGTTTCTAAGACAAAATGAACAAGACAGCCAAGTATAGATTCAGGTAACAGGAGATGTTTGTGCTTTTTTTGTGTAATCCTTTTTCAGGAGCTAAACAAACAACGTAGCTACAAGGTAGCTAGCTACCTGGCTAACGGGCTAGTTAGCCACCTAGCTAATTGGCTAACTGCTAGCTAGCTAGCTAGCTAGCTAACTGGCTAATACCACGCTGTTAATGTCGGACTCGTCGGATATTTTCGTGACAATGTTATGTTTTCGTTTTGTGTGTTACATCGACGTTTACGTATGAATGTCGACTGACTCTTAACTTTGTTCACTGACAGGTGGAAAGTTTGTGAAGACTTTGTCGAGGGAAGAGGTAAAAGCTATAAAGGTAAGTTACAAATGGCCTTCAACGTACAACGATTCTGTGCTGTTTTATTTTATTTTGCTTAGTTAAATATTTTTCCCCCCATTTTATTTTTATATAAACTGTATAAAGGCAGAAACTACAGTAGTGTGATTTTTTTTTTTGGTGGTTGTTTATGTTTTCAGAGTTTAAAATGGGAATGAATGAGTGTCTGAATGTTTATGTAGCTGATCAACAGGGTGGTAAAGTGGATGGGTTAGTATTTTAAGATGGTTTCTTTTTAAAATGTAGTTTAGTTTTGTCTTCGACATATGCAGGGAGCTAGATTCGTTGTTTTCCCCCCTGAGCCATATAATATGCAGATACAATTAGACAACGTCTTACCACGGTCAGGGCCAGATGTTTTCCATTCACACCCTATTCATGAGGATTTTATCAACAAGTAATGACAAACGAAAAGTAAAAGTCTGCAGTTTTGTTACGTGCCCACCTCTTAAAACAAATGTTACAGTGTGTGTTTTCCATCCCTCTAAAATGGATTTATCAGCAATGTATATTTAACATGAAGACTGGATCTCAAGAGCTGAGGTTGGTGTGGTTCAGTGGTTTTTTTGGATGCTGTGTTTTATAGCTGCTATGTTTCCATCAGTGCTGACAGATGTGGAGTAAATGATCGAATGAGTACGAGACCTCCGGTTTCGCCTCCCTCTCTAAAGCAACACACAGTCACACAACAAAATTGTCAATGTTAACTTGACGCGAGTGTTAAAACTCAGCAATATGCCAGTGTTTCTGTTGGTTCGCACCTATCATTGTTGACTCAACATGGTTGAAAGTTTTGGGCTGCTGCCTCAGACTCTCATCAAGTCTGTAAGTGGGGAAAAACACTCCTCCAATCAACACTTAAAGTAATTGTCCCTCAAATCAACACTTATTAAGAGCAGAAAACCTGCTGTGAATAGACCGGCCTATTATATTCCTCACGCTGCACATCACAAATCCTTACTAGCTGATAATGAGCTGTTGAAATAATTCAGTAAATTATTACAAGACACGTAAACATTGTTCAAAGAATAAATCACAGTAGCCCTATTAAGTTACGCTGCTCAGCTGAAGTTTTCCTTGCCTAAAGGAAAATATAGATGAGGGAAACGTTACTCTGCCCTTCCTGTCCTTATCTGGACTCCAAGCAGCATTTTCTACAGGTGCTGCTATGTAGATGGGGCCATTACAATGTCAAGTGGGGGTAGAGCGCCTGTAAAATGCACGACTGATCCTTTTATCTGCCTCAGCATTCCTGCCACTGCGCTGAAAGTGAAGTTTAAAGTTGACTGTGATTATGTGTTATGATATGCTACTTAAATAGGGAACTCAGTTACTTGTTTGCATCCACATATTTCTTTCATGCCTGTCTATGGTATTAGCATCAATTGTCCCAAATGTCCTGTAAAAATGTCCAAATAAAGAATTTCTCCTTCTCCTCTGCTGTTTTTAGTCAGGGTTAGGTCAAGAATGGAGGTTTATTGAGGATCAGAATTAATACTTTTAACAGAGCTATTCTGTGTGTTTAGGCAGAATGGGACGTGATAGAAAATGAGAAGGGGAATAATTTGGATGAAACATTTTGCCCTCCTGCTGGGTTTTTTTTGATCCAACGTTATTTCATGAACCTACAGGGACCGATGGGGAAAAAGGAGTAAGACTGCAGCATTATACCAGAAAGAACTGCTGATGTTGATCGAAGGACTTCTGAAACCAGTCAAAGGCTAAAATGCTACACAAATGCAGGTACTTGGCAAGCAAACATGCAGTTGTAACATTGGCTATACAAAGAGAAACAGCACCTAGCATTCATGTTTGTGCAAATATTACTTTATCTCTGAACACCATTCTAATGTTTAAAAAATGTGAATTCTCCTTTGTTGTACATTTTAATTATCCCTGTTGGGGGTTGAAGATTTTGTACTGACTACAGTGCTGGGCCATTGTACGACAATGGATGAAATAATGTGAACCACTTCCTGGCTTTCGGACAAAAACATCACCTTCAAGCTGAAAATGATGTGGTGACTTGATAGAGCAGGAGTTATGAAGTGTGTGTTAAGAATTTATCCTTTTTCAGACGATCTTCTCATTTGCTATCTCAGCAGAGGTTGATGCAAAATAATCCAGATAGAAAGGAAGCACTTTGATGATCGCTGCAATGTCAAGCTTTATCTGCTCATTATGTCTGAATGAATTCAAAGTCTCAGTGCCCATTATGTGCTCATTGCGTGGAGGCTTGACTACAAGTTTTGGAGGGGGCAGGAGGCAAATAGAGGTTAAATTGCTGTTGCATCAGTTTGGCTGTCAATGCTGAGAGAAGGGAATAGAAAAGTTTATGCCTGAATGAAAGCAGCATTTTTCAGTCTAATAAAAAGCTGAATTCCCAATGCGAAAACGACAGTGAATTATTCTGCTGATTATTATGCATACTCAAGAGGCCCTTAAAGTCCCTCGCTCCAACAGCTTTGAATTATGGAAAACACCATTTAAAGGTCTATCACTGCAAGCCATCACATTTTAAAGAAAACCAACCCTAACGAAAACGTAATTTGCGGCTGTCCTCCCTGCTAACAGTGTGACTCACAATGACAATATTTTAAAACATGATGCCAGAATTTAAAAATGGCCTTCAAAGGAGTGACAAATAGCCTACAAGATCTAAGATAGCACCCCTTTTCCTTATTTTGTGTCTAAATGTCTGGAACTCATTTCTGTCCGTTTTCAGATAAGGACATGAGTAGCACTTTTTCATGACACACCGCAGAACTCAGGTTTGAGCTGGTCACACAAAGAGTCCATTCAACTCAAAGGGCAGAAATACCCTTTCAACACAGATGCCATCTCTCCAGCCTCACATAGGACACTTGAGAGAGACATGGCAGCAATAAGCTTTGGAAACTTTTTGGCAGCTCACAGCCAGACACAGCTTCAGGTATGTGTGGTCAAGAGAAGAGGGAATAAAACAAAACACTGGGGTGAAATGAAGCAGCACTCTGGCATAAACCGCTAAATTGAGGTCAGATTTATTAAGGGCCACTCAAGGGAATGCATGGTTTCTCAGATTAATCACATTTACTCATGGTTACATTTGCAGACACAAACCATATTGGCTGACTGGAGGGACTGGTATGTGATTAGAGTGGAAATCTTTGGCTAAACCTCTTTTCATCGATCACACAGAGAGTGACTGAGCTTATTGGCACGCATTCAGCAACTCCTGTCACATTAGAGATGTCAAGTAGACGGTTGTGTGCATCCCGATGCCAAATCAAATACATCATATCATAGGTGGATAAAGTCGTAAAGTTGACTTTGACTTTGACTGGAGTGTGGCATAGTGTGGGCTAATATCAAGGTTTGTGCAGCAAATTGACCATAATACCAAGCAGCTGCGAAAGTGATTGTATAATTGCAGATAAACAGAGACATCTCACACTTGGGATCTCCCAAAGCAACACACACTGAAGGGTGGTGTGTTAACACAACATGACTTCCTAGATAAATTAGGACGAATTGAAGTCTATTATTTGGGAAATAAAAAGGAAGCCTGTCTTAATGAAACATGATGGCTGATAGTGTGTTTTTTATTTACTTTATTTTTACTGTAACCACTGAGAAATGAGCTCCTGAATCCCACGAGTGTAGTTTAAACTGATGAGGATGTTGCAGAGGAGGTCCACCGGTCTCAGTTTTACATGAGGCATAAAAGTGGGACTATATCAATATTTAAGAATCAATTAATCTGTGGTGGTTGAATCAGAGTGGATAGGTCTCTAGCATTCAGTTTTTCTTCAACAGCGGAAATAGGTTCCATGTGCCACACTGAACAGCTGTCAGTGGTTATTAAAAATAGAGGGTGTAAGAGAGTGAAAAGACACTCGTGTCCCTCTGCCCGACACCTTTCAGCAGATATGAAACCAAATTAATTGAGCGGTTCTTCCATACACTTAGAGGTGTGTGGGTATAATCTCCAGGCTTTGGTGGAAGGGCTATGCAGTGGGACAGGCTGAGCTCTTTTCCCATCTGTCAAGTCCCAATTTATCTCACTGAACAGCTAAGTGTGTATGCTGACATGCACAAACACATGTATGGACGCATACAAACTTCACACTGCACGTAACAGGTGTTGGTCAGTAAGAGGTCACAACGTGAACTGTTATAAATCCTAATAACATTCTGTTGTTTCACTAGCAGAGGAAATATTTAGTTTTTTGTCTTGCTGGTAGTTTGATAGAAGGTTCTTCAGTCTTGGTCAGTGGAAAGCCTGTTCCTGTTCCTTCTTAGCCCTGTTACTGACATCTCCCACAGGTACATTTAGTAATAACTTGGCTTTTGTTAGAGCTGCACCTTCATTGTGTGGAAGGGACATCAAGTAATCTTTGGCGCTAATGGTGAGTAATCTATTGATGGTCAGTCAACATGTCTAAAGTGTAGCTGCTTGTTTTTGTGGTAACAAGTGAAGTGATTACTTTTGCTTTTGAGCAATTCATTAACTTAAGGAACTCTGTTTATAATTGCAAATTAATTAAAAAAAATTAAGTCTTAAACATCAAAATGCTCTTTACAAGTTATTTAATTTTTGGTAATAATGCAAATCATGACATTGGTAATGGGCACTTAAGCTTTTGATACCTGCAGTACATTTTGTTACTTCTTGTATCTGCACTTTTAAATTGATATTTTCACAACATGTTATTGTTGTTATGTCTAAATGATCTCAAAATTCCTTCCAACCGTGACAAAAAATAATAGAAACAGCCAACCAAGCTCAGAAGTTCCTTATCTGAGACATTTGTTTTGTTTCTGAGATAAAGTTACTCTCTCTAATCCCAGAATTTGCCCACAGCGCCATTTAGGCTGCATATTATCACCACAGTAAAGACTAAACAGCTTGGCAACAGTGCCAGGTACGTGTCATAGTTCTCAGTTTCCAGGCAGACGCTGGACTGCATCTGGCAGTTTACCCAGCGCCAAAGTGACAGGAAGACTGTGGTGACTTTACAAGAGAGTGCCAGTCACACATACACATGGACACACACACACACACTCACACACTAAATGAGTGTAATGTTGTCTGCGCTTTCGGGAAACTTGCACTCAAAGATAACCGGTCAAATGATGATGATGAAGTGCGATGATGAGGAACTTAGCCTTCTGCGGCAATACAGTCATTTTTTGCAATCTGCATCCAATTTTCATTTCATACAATTTTTTTCATAGACTTTTTCCTTTTTAAAGAAACAACAGTCATTTAGTTGCTGTATTTTATATGCTGCATTTCATTTTACATAGTAGTGTAGTAATTCCTACACGCAGGCTAGATGATAACAGATAAGGGCTGTATATTGTTCTTTCACAAGTTTATTTTTTTGTTGGTTAAAAATGTGTATTATGTGTTTCAAATGATTCGACGGGGCTTCACTTACCATAAACACCTCTATGATGAATCTGTCTGTGGCCAAGAAGTCGTCATTTTTGTAATGTTTTCTGGAGCCTTATTTTGCTGTTGGGAGAATCAATGGCTTTTGGGAGTCAAAATGACCAGTTTTGATTGGACTTCTACTTTAACAGAGGGAGAAGTTTCAAAACAGAAAACAATTCTTTTACCTAATGTCATATCTTGGAGACATTCAGGCTTCTGTGGATGTCTTGAACTGTGGATTAATTTTTACATTTATTCTTAAGCTGTTTGTAAGTGTTCTTGACAAAATACAGGAGCAGCAAACGAACACTTAACTCACAATTTAATGTCAAACTGTCTGGGACATGGTGAATAAGTGAGTTGTGTCTGCTGTTTTTTATCACTGGATCTCAGATTTGTTTTCCGACTGGGGTTAGAGTTGAGAAGACTCATTTCGCAAAGATAAAGAAATACTCCTGCTTGTTAATATGAATCAAAATTATCCTACTTTAGACTTTGTCTTTGGCAGGAACCTTCTCTGTTTAACATCTGCAGAGCATGAAGCCAGTTTCTTCTGAGTAAGTTGACAGCTTCGACCTACCAGATCTGTTGAGAATTTGTCACACTTTCTTTCCCAAGACAGATCAAAAGGTGATATTAATATGTTCTAATATGCTTGCTGAAGTGTATACATATATGATTTATTCATCCATGCAAGATGGAGCTCACTGGTCGGATTTCACTGCCTTGTTTGTGATTTATTTTTGCTTTCATAACCACCATGGGGGGCAAATGTTGGCTTTTCATGTGAGGCCACAGCACGAAGCCTTTTCGACACATCAGCAACCTCCTGCGGAGCCGAATGTGTATGTGTTTTTGGTGCAGTGTGGGTTTGAAGAACCAGTATCAAAACTAACACACACATTGGTCTTCCTCTGCGCTGCAAATGTTTGCCCCAAGGCAGAGCTACTGAGACTCAACTGGTGCCCAACATGTTCCTCATCTTGTTATTTATATCTTCATAATCTTGGTGGGGGGTGTATTACCTCATGGAAAGTCTTGTTTGCATTTGCTTGGGCCAAACTCTATTGTTCCTTTGCTTGTTTAGAGGCTGATGTATATCAACAGTGATGGTTGCAATAGACATAATAGCTATGAAATAGGACAAAACAAGGTTATGTGAGGCTATGTGGAATCAGTGAGTCTATGGCATAACTTAGTTATACTACCTGAGAGACCACCAGGTCTGGCTTTATTCAGCATACTTTGTGCTGTGTCACAGTATGTAGACAGCTGAAAACAAGTTGAATACAAAAAGACAATTCAAGGCCAAATCACCAAATTGTTCCCATCCTCTGCTGGTATAAAGAGTTGGGTACATTGACAACAGTTGGTGGCACTAATTCATCCAGTCTTCTGCGTTTAAAAGGAACACAGTCAAATTTTAAACAAATGAAATCAATGTTGAATATATGACTTCACTTTCATTATTCTGCTCTGTTCTTCCTTTATTTATTTACAATTTTCCACTTGTTTTTTTCTTAGCAAATTGAACATGCACAATAAAAACCAGATGGACGGAAATTAATTTTTGCCTAATTGAATTGTAAATTGCGGAGTGAAACCAACAATAAAAAACCCTATTTCATTTATTTTGTAAAAGACACAATAAGATAAAAATACATTTACATAATGTGCACATACACAAACACACACCTGCTGAATGCTCGTCTTTCACTCTGCTGGTATAATTTATAGGTCCATGACCTCTGGCTATCCTTCATTACATTTTGGACCCGGGCTACTTTTTCCAGCATTGGGTTCCCTACATGAGCTGTTTGCCCTTCAGGGTGGTAGCTCTTCGTTTTCAATTAACCAAATTATTGGCTTCTTGACACTTAGTGTGGTTTAAATCTATGGTTGTGGATGCTCTGAATCAACCTTTCACCACCCTCTTTGTAAACTTGACCAATTTCATGCATATACCCTATATGAAAGGGGAATATTATGCTCATACTACCTTGACTACTGTAAAATATCCACCATGAGCTAATAGTTATTAACAAGATGGAAACACACTTTTCAGAATTTTCTACATAGTATGTATTTGAGGCATGAACAGTAAATTTTCCATGAAAGGAAAACCCTTTTTCATTCCTTAAGACTTGCTCCTTGTTTCTAAAGAGGGATTGCTATAAAACCTAAAAGGGAACCGTGGGCAAAAACACATAAAACACCCTGCATTTATTTTCTTGCATGAAATGTCAATGAATAGAAAGAAAAAAATATGCCTATATAATCCAGCATGGCTAAAGGTTGGACCCAGGCATCAGTTGCAGGGAAAGGTGGATGGTGTGTGTTGGTTATACCTACACTTGTAAAATCCAAAATAATTAAAACCAGCAGCCCTACATTCAGAGAATTTCCATGCAATATACTGAAAGTCAGTGAGACAAATTCCAAGCGTGATCGAACATAGTTTTACACAATCCTTTCCAGACAGAGCTTTTCACCTCTTTTTGTGGAATGAATGTTTAGCCTTTGGTCATTTTAGATGTTTTTTGTAACTTGCACAATACTAGCTCAAGTGAGCCAATTTCCCACAAACTAACCTAAGATTTTGAGCGAAAAGCTGCATTCTGAACTTGCAGAGCCAAAATCGAGAAAGCAAGGATCTGTCAAGATTTTGTCTATTTTTATTTCATGTGGTTTTGTAATCTTAAATCACAGTGATGGCCACGAAATGCTTCAGAGATCAAGAGGGCAGACCAGCTCTCTGCCCGCTCTTCCCTTTGAGCTGGATAAAATCCCACAAAGGTACACGCAGACAAGACAATGAGTCATTCGTTGAAATAGCATTCAGAGATACTGTTGACAGCTTGCTCTGCAATAACATTATAGTTATTTCATGTTGAAATCCCCAGAAAGGCCTCGTATTACTGAGGTCAAAAGCATAATCTGTACCAAAGATAGGAGGGATTATGATATTTATGATATTATTAGATGTTCCTGGTGTGTGCATTGCCAAAGAGTTGGGTCATCACATGCAAATAGGCCCACCCCAATATAAAATGATTAGAGCCATAGTGATCACGAGTAACCTGGGGACTACCACCTGTCTTCCATCTCGTCTTCTCTTTGGAAATCTCACAGGGAGAGGTGCTTGTTGGAGCCAAAAAGTGGCATTGATGGGCCAACTTTTCAATAGGTCATACAGCATCCATTGTTTTAGGCTAATCTCCATACGAGGAGAGCTTTTCTGGCAACCCAAATGCACCATATGAAGGTGCTTAGCACAAAATGTCTCCCTCATCATGGCAGGAGAAGCAGTGGGGAGGAGGGAAAGAGTCAGCATGTAAAAAGCAGCAGGACTGGGTGCAATGTTGAAAGGCTGGCTGGTTTCCAGGGTCCTGTGTGAT
Organism: Echeneis naucrates; assembly: GCF_900963305.1. Taxonomy (NCBI): domain Eukaryota; kingdom Metazoa; phylum Chordata; class Actinopteri; order Carangiformes; family Echeneidae; genus Echeneis; species Echeneis naucrates. The sequence goes on from NC_042521.1 coordinate 5,025,167, forward strand.
GCCGTGTGATAGACAAATCGCAGATGATAGAACGTTTCTTGTTAATCACCTGAACAGAACATATGTGTTCTTTGCTCTCAGATAGACCACAGTAATCATAAAATATGGCATCATTAAGAAGACTTATGATGAATGTTGCATGGCCAAATAACAGGATACATGTAAGCGTAAGAATATTTATCAATATTTCACAAGACTCAATAAAAAAAAGGGTGCCATCATAGACAGTGATTTCCAATTCCTTATGTGCTCTCTGAAGATGACCCTGAAGTATAAAAAAGTACAATCATTTAAAATTTAGTTGTAAAAAGTTATTTCAGCCTGTGCAATGCCAAAGTTTGAACTTTACTTTTGCATCAAATAAAACTTATTGCCGGCAATTGTTAAGAGCGTTTTGTCAGTTCTCATTTTTGGAGGGAAAATCGTTGAACTTACAACCTTGCAGGCAACAAGTCAGTTGGACAACAACCTTCAATACAATTCAGTGTGTCAATGTTGAGTAATTTTAAAAAGACTTTTTCCACAGAGGAAACTTCACCTCATGAAAACTATGGAATTTACTGAATAGGAGCAGCACTCTAGAGTCACTTTTCCCATCTACACCCAGCAACCTGGGGTGTGGTAGGTCAGAAGCTTCAAAGAAAACATCTTCATACCCACATTTTGAGTACTGCATATAAAATTTTATGTGGTCTCAACTCTCCTGTGGCAAACAACTAACGTACTTAATCCACTTATTGCCCTCCAACCATTATGAAAATGTTATTCAGATAGAATGATCTCAAGTCAAAACTCTAATAGGAAGGCATAACTACATTCAGTTCCCTATGAATTCAGCTGTTCCTGTATATCATATTTTAAGGAATAGTTCACACACACAAACACACACACACAGCTTTCGTGACCAAATATCAGACCTTAGAATTACAGGTGGCTGGATTTTGAACTTCACCTCCAGCTCCTGTGTTGGCATCAGATTTATTTCATATCTTCTAATTTAGCTTTAGAAGCTTTTTGAAAAGTTTGCCTCTAGTGATGGGCGGAGCTTTGGTGCTGTCAGCTGTGTTAAAGCTTGTGCTTGTCTCAGTGCAGAGCTCCCACCCGGGGGCTCTCACAGGGACACTGTGGGGATATTAGGGAATGTGCCACAGCTGCCTGCCCATCTGTAAAAAGTGGGAAGCTTTGTGCCCCTCCAGGCCCCCGTTCTGTCAATTGTTAGCCAACTAGGACCAACAAACAGAACCAGAGAGATCACTAAGCTGGTCAAACCCCAGTGTCAGGGGGGTCATGTACCATGTGGTGGTGCTTTTGCTCCCCATTTACTAAATTAGAGTTCATTTATTTTTACTTGGTAATAGAAGCTTTAGTGCGTGACAAGTTGAGAGACACATACTCAAAATGGCACTAAGGGCCCTCAGTAGTGTGTCCTGGAGGCGATGCCAATGATTGTGTTTAGTGTTGGCCCCTATGACCCATACAACAACGTGACATGATGTAAACCATTGGTGCACCTCTGGTTTTATTTAATTTGACAGACCTCTGGTAAACAAATACAAAACATGGCTGTGTTTAAGCAACTGCTCCACCTTCCAACTAATTTTCTGACATGAAATCAATACTGTCAAATTATCGGCCATGTGAGTGCAAATTACTCTGATTTAACGGAATCAATTCATCTTCAATCATGACAGTTTAATGAAATGTTTGTTTCGGATGAGCAGCAGAGTAATTCCCCTCCAAAAGGCAATTCAAGTGTTTCTAAATGTGAAAAGTGGATGGGTGGGTGGGGGGACCTGCAGCTGAAGATCTGGTTTGTAGCACAGGCAATGTTTCTGACAGATCTCAAATCACCAGGTGAATAGCTGCAAGTTTGCTGCGAGACATGTTAGACACGCTCTTTTGCTATTTGAGTTTTAATAGGCAGCTAATAGCCCTGCTTTCTGTGAGGTGTTTAAAGTCTACGGTACACTTTGTCACTCACTCCCCTGACCTCATTTTGTTTGTAATGGTTGAGGCAAGCGTCGCCAGACACTGATGCAATGATGCCTCACAGGCCATTTCCATAGTCAGAAAAACTAGAAAGGCATCTCTGCCTCTCTAGGTGAAAATTCTCATTTTACATTTGGGTTATATGTTTTCATGTCATATTTTCTCCCCTCTCTACTTGTCTTTATAATTTAAGTCTAAAAAATGTCTCCAGTTATCTGTGCGTCTCGTCAGGCACTCCAAGAGGTCCTATCAACAAAACTGATATATATTATTTATTTATTCATATCGCTTTGACATTACACACGATCCCACGCACTTGCTAAATCTCAGAGAAGTACTGCATAAGATCAACTGTGTGGCAAGACACAAAAATTTATTACTTTGGCTCAGTGACATTTAACTTTATGAGTGTACATAGGGATGTGATCATATCTGTTGGGTGCAGTTTTCCATATGGTTGTCATAAAAACATGATCTTATAAGCTCAAACATATCTTTTCAGAGTGTTGTAAATCAAAGTTTGGCACAGTAGCAGGCTTGGCACTATCCATCAGAAAATCACTGCAGCGCTATCACAGTTTGAATGGGTGGTCACCAACTGAAATTTGTGCAAGAACAAGATAACTGCCCTACATGGTAAAAGTGTGTCATGTCCCATTGTCTTTTTATTTCAATGTTTTTGTGTTGAAACTCAATCATTAATTGTGGTAAAAATATATTTAGAGATTGATCGGCCTGCGGATATCAACTTTTGACTTGTGTCTTAAACAGACTTAAAAGTACAAATTTTAATAGTTTCGTGACAGTCTCAGAAGATGTGGATCAAATATCTATTTTTCTCTTCAGTTTACCAAAGTAAATTTTCATAGTCACAATACAGCTGGAGACAAAACCAGAAAAAAAGGAAAACCTTTGTGTTACATTTAGGGGTTATCAGTGTGATGAAAGCCAATGAAAAAACAAAAGCACAACAGCCTAATTCCTTGAAATTAGTATGGGAATACATTGCTTGATGTGAAAATTAGGGAAAAGGTCAAAACATGGAATTATTCCACAGACTGTTTTTTAACCCAGTTCATTTTTGCTCCAGGCTGCTCTTGTGTGGTGACATTTCTTTATGATGGGGACCAACTCAAACATGGAAACACAAAGAGACGTCCACAAAAGAAAATATGGAAACATATATTTCATATGAAAATATTTTTGTATTGCATTGCATTCACCAGACCTTGTGTAACTTAAACTACATCACTGAGCCTGATGTGATGACAACACATTATGCAGCAGGTTTACCTGGATTGGTGATGACAAATATGCTTCACTTTTGATGAAGGATTAGTACTTCTAATATGAAAGTGGAAAATTTAAATAAACTTAGAAATGCAGGCGACAGTACTATTTCCTTTCACCAAAGTATACATTAACATAACCTCTTATATGTTTTGGCAGCACAGACCAAAGTAATATGAAAGTATAAACTTGACTACTGCTGTGTAATCGATCAGGTTAACTGATGAACCAGCTGAATACGCAACCCAATCCTGAGGGCTATCAACATCCACCATCAACAAGCTGCTGATTAATGCAAGCGCTGCAGAGATGGAAAACATAGAAGTCACTTTGTGTTGTCATCAGGTGATTCAGTTGCGGGCAATGAAATTGAAAACAGAACAGTTTGTGAGTGTGTGAAAGAGCATGGGTGGCAGACAGAAAAAGAGATCACTTCAAAGGGATGGTCTGATCTGTTCTGTATAAGCAACCCACCTCTTCAAACACTGACTAAATCCCACACACTCAAAAATATGACAATGAAAAATTTGCCTCTTGAATCATTTCATTTCCCTTGACAACAGTGTAGGTACATTACGTTGAAGAAAGCCTTTGTGTATTGTTTAAAGATGGTTGTAGTTGATCAACCGCATTGGGAACAAGGAATATAAAATCATTAAGTTGATGTGGGACTCAGGACTGGAAAAGCTAGCGAATATAGTTTTTGAAATTTTGGCCAGAAGCAAATTGAATTTTTTTTCTTGGAGATTTTTCAGCATTCAGTGTTTCATCTGGTAGAGGATGTAAGTGTTATACACAATGGGTGGACTTCACTGGAGAATATATCCATCTGATCTTGATGATAAGGTAGCACAATGCCAATCCTATATGATATTAAGTGAAACCATATGATGTGATTGGTCTCAGAATTGAACCCTGAGGCACACCAAATTTTATGGCACCTAACTTATCTGGGTATTGTCACCAGAAACAGATGAAGGCAGATGGTAAACAGATTCAGATGCTTCTGTTTATCTGTGAACATGAAGGACAGGGTTTGCATTACTGGTCATATGGGTCTCTGTGGCCATGTGCGGTTAATTTCCTTTTTTTAAGCACCTAATTTTGTCCTCTGTGCATGAACATGGCAGCTGTTAAAGTTTATGAGTTTATGCACCACTTCCTTGTACGATTGCCATTTTGCTATTACCCAAACAAAATAAGTGTTTGATGCTACATTGCTTTTTTATGCTGAAGGATTGCTTTGCCTTTGTGACTTTGTAGCATACTAGCTAACATAAACTTCCTCCTGTGCAAGTTTTTTTGGGGAGGGCATTATTTAAACAGGTGATTAATTTGACAGACCTTCAGCAGCATTTAATCACAGTTGAAGAGAACCTGAACCTGTTTTCTTAAAATAAATAAATCAAAGCAGTATATTAAGCTGTATTTTTTTTGTAAGCTGCTTTAAGTTTTTGTCACTTCATCACTCGTAGAAAACACAAGTTTGAAGATGAATCTCACGTCAGGAACAGTGTTGAAATTATCCATCTTCTCTCAAGCGCTTTCATATTATAGATCTCCTGACACGGCAAAGACTTTGTGGACATTCTTTGGCTCTTTGCGAACTAACTTTCAGTCCATTAAAGGATTACCGTTGTGATGGAATTGACAAACTTTACTCTGTCCGGTGTTAGCTCTGTCATACCTCATAATATTCACAAACACAGCTATGAGGAGGTGCTAGTTGGGTGGCTAGGGGATACACAGAAAACCCTTGTTCAGCAGACCTCTTATCAGATCAAATCCCCTACCCGCCATCCTTCATACAGTACGCTAGGGGTCAGTTTCAGGGAGTGGGCTTAGTGGTGAGGCCTGAGGTGAATGCAGCGCTGTTCCCATTTATCTCTGCCTAATAGAGTGCGATGCATCATCCCTAAAGAAATGCAGAGCGACAACACTAAAGCGAGCTAAGAAATTGGCTAATTGTGTGTGACAACCGTTTTCTTCATTGGTTATTTGCATGATGTCATTGAATGTGATAGTTGACATGTCATTGAATAGACCAAAGGCGGCGAGTCTGTATTTATTGCTCTCACATGTATGATCTCACTCAAGTGCAACACACATCTACACGCTGACCCAATATGTGTTGTTGATTCCACAGGCAGGTTAAGTCAAGAAAATAACCGTGCGCTGATGTCATGCTTTTTGCCATTTTAGGAGGACTGAGTGGACCCATTAACACGGAAGAAAATACAACATGACAAATGGCAGCAAGCTGGCTAAGCAATAAGATGAAGAGAGCAAACAAACCTTGCCAGCAGTGAAATTAGCACAGTAAGTAAGAAGATATAGCTCGGCTTACTGCATCACCTTTGATGTATGGCAGTGGACAGTGTAGGCTAACTGAAGCCAAGCCGTCTCCATCAGTGTCATCATGATTAATGTCAAGAAGCCAGGCTAAATTAGTTATCACTAATTACAGCTACATTTCTGCCACATGCACGCTTCAGATCAGGTTCCATTGTTTCATAACATTATGGAGCACGGACAACAATGCCGTGTAATAGCTGCAGTAACAGCGAAGCATTTTTCTGTTTATGACCAACATCTGATTTTGTAACTTCACTTATATTGTGAAGGGAACATGGAGATATCAGCAGTCATCAGCTTGCATCAGGTGTAAGCTTGCTGTTCTCCAAAATTCTAAATTTCACTTTATCTGATGTGGCAAGAGAGATGGAGAATATACAGAGAAAATATTAGCTAAAGGTGGAGGAATGTGATGGGTGAGGGTCCCATAGTTACTAATGCTGGAAACAGAGTCTGAGAATGACTGGAAATCCCAGCTTCCTTCCAGAAAATTATAAAGACAACTTTCCATCTTTTTAATTTAAATCTTTTAAATTGAGCTTAGGCTCTCTTTTTCGAGATCTGAATACCAAAATAAACACTTCATACTTAGACACAGATAAGTTCTACATTTTCCTATAAATAAGCATGTAAAATTGTGTAATGCAAAATGTGTATGCAGCATACTATTCAAGGCACACATGAGAACAATGGGTACAGCTAAAGTTAGTGTCCTATGACCTGACGTTGAAAGGACTGTATTAAAATGTAACCAGAGAAAAGAGTAGAGCCTTAAATATAAAACCCACACTGCTGGTCCTGTCCCTCCTTTTTGCCACATTTCATGGCATTTCTCTGAGTGTTTCTGGGCATATTCATGTATCAGTACACACATTGAACACAATTTGTCTTATTAATTATTGCTGATCCGTGACAGAGAAAAGGATTAAAATTAGTTTTTTGTTTTTTACCAGATGGTGGGCAACAAAGAAAGATTCAAGTGACATTCACAAGACCAAAGCTCTAAACACTTTAATGTACAACATTTTCTGATGTTTACTTGTAATCCAGCATTTTAGATGATCCTGACAGATGTAACATCACAAAACATCTGAATGTTCAATATCTAGACATGAGGATTTTTTTTTTTTTTTACTCATAAAACATTTCTCTTACATTCAAACACATCACCCCAAAGGCACCAGCAGGCGGAGAAACACTTGGTCCAACTTTTTTTGATCATCCGTGACATCCATAACCAAACTGCCATCAGAAATTGTATCGTGTTGAACATGTACGTTTCTACTGTCCCACACTGTATTTTAATGCGTTGTGTTGTGTGGATGGGTGTGCCTCTGTTCGCATGTGAACTGCTAAATTCAGTATTTCTCATGAGTTGCATGAACGCGTTCTCCTCAGGGTGCCCAGTCTGAGGCACTGATTAATCTGAGAAATGTCTTGTGCTTTGATTTAGAGCTGTAGTGAGTGACATTGTCCATGTCCATATCCTTTGACCACATGCATTTTATTTTGCATGTCTCATCAATTCTCTGTTTACTCAGCTCTCTAGATTATGGAAAGAACAGAGAGTAGCATACCCTGAGTACCTCTGCAGATACCCAGAGTCTGTCCAAACCCTCCTCTGACCTTTGCAACAATTAAGCTCTGTAGCAACAAAGGTCATTCTTTGTTCGTGCATTTGTTTTCACATGGGGTTAGTCGACCTTATGATTGTGAATTGAAAACATAGCACAAGTGACATCATGTTAAATTCATTGTGTCAAATTTGAGCTGAATGTCCAGAAAATTACAGCTTTGTACACAATAGAGATAGCAAAATAAACCAAAATACACAATGCATGGCAGTTTCTGATGGGACTTTGGAAGAATAAGGGTGAGCAGTTGGAAAAGGGCACATCCTATGGGACTGGTGACGTGCAATACGAAAGCATATAAAGGAAATGCTAAGAAATGCATACGTCAACATGAATTTAGAATTTATTTTGTTTAAGTGATAAATTGATTCAACAAAGAAAAAAGCAGGAATGGTGTCTAGACCACAAATGTTTTTCAAACTGAACCAAAAGCACTCATTTATTCTCCTCTTTCCTATTGTTTTCCTCAGTCCTTTCGACAGGCAGAAAAGGCCTTTCATTTTGGTTCACCTCATTCTGAACTGTGCCTCACGGGTCGAGGATGGGCGGGATTGTGGTGGGACAGGTCCTGAGCATGGCTGCTTTGACAGCAGATACAGGCCATGCCTGTGGCAAGCACAGACTGAGAGTCCGAAGGGAAAAACAGAGTGACAACCCCCATGTGTTAACGGCTCTGCAATGACACTCTTTCAATGGTCTCACCCTGATGACATCATTACTGCAGGCAGGCATGTTCCACAACGGGTTGTTGAGGAAATGCATCAAATCATCTGCTTTGCCAGCACAAAGTAGTCAGTGATGATAGCAATTAAACACATTAAACCTCAACATTTGTTTATTCTGACCTGTCACTGCTTTTCTAAGCAAGTGGGTGAAACAAATACTTTTCCATACATAAAAAAAAAAAAAAAAAAAAAAGTAAGAAGGCTAAGATCTACCTAAATGTTAAATGACATCTAATACGTAAGAACAGGAATGAGTGTGCTAACATTTCACAACATAAATGAAAACTTTGACCTGCTGGTTACTGGTCATTAAGCTCCCCAATCAGGGTATCCATACAATGTTTTCTGTGATATTTTGCTCTGGACCAAAGTAGTGGATTCAGCCCAACAGGCCAGCATTGCCATCAATACAGCACAGAATTTTAAAATCCTTTACAGGATACAGTAAGATACTCAATTTTCTTCACTGGGAATCGCTTCTGAAGAATTAAGGACTTACCATTTAATACCATTCTCCAGAGAGTGTAGAAAAGCAACCCTTGTCTTCTTGTTGGGCCTCTGCTCAAGTTCTATATCCAGCTGAGTACCTACTTTTCCTCTTAATCCTTTTATGTTTGTGTCTTTGAGTAAAACCGCTGGAGGTTGATCCTCAGTATTATTTTCCAAAAGGATTTCTGTAAGCAGACTTAAAAACTTGAGCCTATTACTCTATAGGCTCACTGCAGAGCTGTTGAAGCTGCTTCAGAGAGTAGGCCCACCTGTGTAACGCTTAACTCCTTACACATGCACTTGAGCACAACCACTCAGAGTCCTTTAGAGAACCCAAAGCCGCTGATAGCACACAGAAATGTTTGATTCCCACACTGTAACCTCTGAACCTCTGTGCATGAAAAGTGAAGTCATCACTCAATCAAATGCTAACAAGGCTATTGTTCATGAGATTAGCATCCCCTTCCTGACTGTGGATCTTTCAGATGGAGATTAGAATATGACAGGTCCTCCGTGAAACCCACCCTGAAACAGTAGCATAAAAGCCCAGAGTGACCTGTACCTTCAAAGAGGTGTCCCCACTGGCGTGGACGCTGGCACTGCATTAGCATTACCATGACACCATGTTTGAGTGTGTGCGTGTCTATGTGCGACTATAATCATTGTCGCCATGACAAACAGCAGAGCTTGAGGTTGAAAGAAACGGTGCCATTGGCATTTTGGCTGGGTTATGCAACCATCTAATCAAATTCAAATTTTCTTATTTGAAAGAAAGAGGTAAACACAAAGCGCCGAAGCTATTCAAACATGCTTGAATGAGTTGCTGAGGTTTGTCTTTGAAGGCAGGCAGAAGGCGTTTGCCTTTCACACCCGTGACAACTGCATTTATTAACTCACTGTGTGTTTTCTTTTCTGATCTGGGCTAAACCATAAAAGAACAGAATTTATTTAAGTGTCAAAGCGTCAAACATTTTTAGACGGTAAATAATGATTTTTTTTATATATATATATTAGAGTGTTGGTTTAACAAAACAAGACATTTGTTTCATGTTGATCTCTGAGACACTTCATTCCTTCATCTTCTACCATTTATCTGTTTCCGGGTCGTGCTGGCTGCTTATCTTATATGCACTATGCCGCTTTTCAGCTGCTCTGAGATACGTAATAATAATAATAATAACAATAAATTAGGAATTAGAAATGCCATGCAAATGACTATTTTAAATCTTAATGCAAACTTAATGCATTTATGTTGGTAGGAAGACTGTCTCAATGAAAGTAAAGATTTAGTGTTCAACAAATTTCATTTATCAGATCAGAATGCCCCTTTTAAAATGCATTTTTAATAAGGCTGTTGTCTTAATTTTCCATATTCACACATCATGCATTCAATCTTACATTGCATGTGGAAGGCAGTGTCAGTCAAATTGATGCTGATTTAAAAACAAAATGTCCTCCCAAATTTTTCACAAGGAAAACATAAGCCAGATTCCCATGAAGGGCCGCTGCCTCGAGGCCTCTCATAACTGACATGACCCACTCTGAGCTCCACTGTCACCGGCACAACACTTATTGCATTTCACTGAAGTGGGTGTACACTGGATATGTGTGTGTGACGGGCTGCACAGAGCAGTGTGGGACTAAATGGTGATGATCTTGTAGTGTTTCAGTTCTTTGAATTCACGTTCCAGTGAACCAAGAATTTAGATCTTACATTACAGCCTGAGCTCTTGCTGCAAGGTCTTCTGCTTGTTCAAATGCTGGCTGTCATACAGCAAGTATCAGAAAGTTGACTTTGGTGTTGCAAAACAGTGATTTGAATGCATTTTATTGGAAAGCATATGCACACAATTTGGTAACAAACACGAAATGTATTCTGTTCAGCACAGCACAGCGGATAAAGTAATCCTGTGGTTAACAGATGGTGGCAGATTTATAACTAGAAAAATTTGTGTTGTTATTTGAAACTGTCTGTCTCTGACTTCACACAGAGGTAGCTGATGAGTGCAGCGGCTGTAATAACCAGATTTCATCATTCAAAGTCAGCTGGCAATAATAGCGTACAACTAATTGTGAAACATGAATCTTTCACAGTGTACTAAACACAACGCCTCCCGTCCGGATTTCTTTTCTGCATGTGTAGGTATTTTTTTGTAACTGCTTATACAAGTGATGTGTAGGTTTAATTTCACAGTCTCAACGTTGCCCAGAGGTAACAATTGTCTCCCGTTAAGTGTTCCTTGGACGCAGTAACTGGTGCCCAGATGTCAGGTCACCGTGGACAAACGCTGCAGTAGATATTTGCTCATGCTTTGTGTCTTGGTCAGCCAGGGTTATTCAAGGGGTTTGTTATCTTGGGTCTCCTTCTCGCGTTCTCCCACACAGAGGGCCCAACTTTTCTTAGCCCCCTGCTATCACTGAATATACACACCCTATATCAAACCCACACACGGGAGAACCAGTGTAATGTGTTAGCATGAGCAGGCAGAGTCAGTAAATGTGCAAGAATGTATTATACACAAATAAAACGTGCACATCCACCGTTGCAGATTTAGATGTTTTGGACTTTAGAGGAATGTTGAAGCCCAGCCAAAATTCAGACAGCTGTGTCTCCCTGAATTAGAGATTTTAATGGACTGTCCATAACAAGGACTTGACCTTTGACCCCAGGCCTTTCAGCACTGTGTTTCCTCACTTGGTCCTTCCTCTGGCCTGATGATGAAGAGACATTCCATCTTCTAGTGCTCATTCTTGGATTTCACTGTTGTTTTCTTGACAACATAACAGCCAAGGGTAAGTGCGATAGAGCCGTTCTGTATATGAAATAAATGGCGGTAGTGAAAGTGCATGTAATGTAAATGTAGTAGGTGGATGAAAGATAAATCTTAAGAGGTTTTTGCAGTCAGACTCGCATTTGCTCTGCTATTTTTGGGCTGCAATGAGGGCCAATATTAATGTCATCAAATCCCAGCCAATAAAAAGCAATACTTAAAAAGACACCTGTGCTGACACTAAACAATTTTTTACAAGCCTCAGACGTCAGTTTGAAATTACATGTCCTTTAATCACTGAGTGTAAAATGTGAGCATCTTTTTGTCAGTTTGGTTTCACTAATCACATCATGTAAATATTGGGATTGACACCTCCACATTGCACCACTGTATGAATGCCTTTAAAGCGAAAAATATTCCTGCCATAAATCTTAACATATATTGGTATTTATATGATGAAATATATTAAGAGTTAGGTGCTTGGAAAGCCATTAAAAAAAAAGACTTGTCATCTCATTTGTCTGGAGAGGGAATGAAACGCTGAGAATTGGACTGTAAAATTGCCTGAAAATGTACCTCCCTTGTGTTAACATATAATAAAGCACCTGTAAATTAAACGTCAGGAAAAGTTTTTTGTGTCAACACACAGGCAAGAAGGCAGGTCAGCCACATGAGTGCAGTCAGAGAGCCTGTAAGCCGATCCTCACAGTCTAAGCACATCCTCTGTGCTGGGGTCCCCTTTCTGCCAGGATCACACACGCACACACACACTCACAGTCATTCGTGCACATGCATTCCTCTGCAGGCTCTGCAAGGGGCAGGCGCAGAGTGGGCTGCAAGCTTGGAACTGCTCTTCGGAGTGAGCGTCTCTCTCACTCTCTCCACTTGTGAAGTCAGGGAGCAGAGGAGTAAGGGACGGCAGAGAGACCGAGGGAGGTCTGACGACACCATCCCAGCTCACGGCGGCACCTACTTTAAAATGCATAGACTGATAAATGCAAGCCCACAGCCTGCTCACATCTGGCTTTGATTTTTATTGGAGGAACATTAAGATTTAAAACCCAGCTGTCATTCTGCAGGAGATGTGTGCCAGGACTAAAAGTTAAAGGAGCTTTGGAAACATAGCATGTGTAAGTGTCCATGGCAAAAGAGTCGGCAGTAGCTTTCAGTGTTGGAGGTCCAGTGTAAGGATGGGCGACATTAATTGCAGGCTAACGGGTGTTCTTCGCTGTTTTCTCATCCAGCTTTAAAAAGAACGTCCAACTAGACGAAGAACGAGCAGCTAAAGACGTACAAACTTAATTCACCTGCAGCCTTTTTCCCAGGGCTTGAAATGATGCTGTGGTTCAACTTTGGACACCACTTGCTCTCGCTTGCGGCCCTTCTGGTGATTGTGAGCTGCGGAGGAGGGGAGCAAAGGAGAAGGACAGATAGCAGCACCAGCAGCACAGGTGGCACCAGCAGCACAGGTGGTAGCAGCAGCAGCAGCAGCAGCAGCAGCAGCAGTGGGGGAAGTAGCAGCAGTGGTACTAACAGTAACTACAGCAGCAGGCGTTTTCATAAGATCCAGCATGGCCAGTGCACCTACACGTTCATCCTACCTGAGGGAGATGGAGCCGGAGGAGGTTCCTGCAGGGAGGCGAAAGCCGGTAGCCAGCAGTACAACGCCAACTCTCTCCAGAGGGACGCTCCACCACCTGAGCCCGACTTTCCCAGCCAGAAGATCCAGCAGCTCGAGCATATTATGGAGAATTATACCCAGTGGCTACAGAAGGTAAGGGAGCAACTCCGCTGGTAGTTCCAGAACTTAAAGAGAATCAGTCACTGGTTTGCTGTTTCTTAAGGTGAAATTTGAGATGGTAATTTTCCTGGTTTAATTGGAGCCATGCTGAATGAGGCAGTCATTGCGCCGTATCCGTAACATCCTTGCATTAGTCTACGTTCATTTCTTTTGATGTGGTCATGTTGTAGTGCATAGTTTATTGAGATATTTATGTTTCTGTGGGTGTGTGGGCTACACAGAGCGTCTGTTTGTGGCTTCTCTAGATAACTTGTTTTGGTTTCTGGATGAGGCTCTCAGACCAAAACTGAGCAGTGTTTGCTGTTTTCTCATACTTAACGTGTCGTTTGCCAAAAGGTCTGTCAGTAGGAGAGTTTCCATGCTTGAACAGTTGAGCATTCTGTTTCATTGTGTGGCCAATTTCAAAATAAAGTATCAGGGGGAGGACATTTTCACATGAATAAAAAATTATAAAATAAAAAGCAGCAGAAGATTACTTCTCCTCATTCTAAAATGAACTCAAAAACATGAGTTCAATTTGACAAAATTGCTTAATAAAACAACAGTAAAATAAATATACAGTTGATAATCGAGAAGCCAGCCGTCATTACAATTTATATTAACTCTGCTATGTTGTTATGTAACTGTGTACATTAACTGCGCTGAACTTTCTGTGCTGGATGTCACACAGCTGTCTGATGTTTCTGTCCCCACAGACATCAAGCACATTGTGACTCTTTACTCAGCCGCCAAACGAAACTGCTTCTTCGTTGTTTCTTTCTTTACCCATTTTTTCTTAAGCAAAATAGCCTTGGAGTAAATTCCACAGATGTCCAGTTGAGTTGCACAAAGCGTCGGTCATAGAGCAGAGGTAGTTGCATGTCAGTCACCCCCTACTCTCCAGTGAGCTGTCTCTTTAATGGCAGGAAGTCAAAAAGAGCCCCCAGAGACACACGGAGAAGGAAAAGACAGAGAAACAGAAAGCTCCCTTTTATTTATTCAAGGATTTGTTTGTATAAAAACAATTCTGACTTAAAAAAAAAAAAGCATTCAATAATCTCTTTTGTTCTGTAAACACAATCCCTCGGAATTCGGATTCGGAATTTGCACATTTTTAACTATTGCTGAATGGCAAATTTCTAAATTATTTCTAGAGCCATTATTTTTTACTATGTTCAAATATGGTTCTACTGTAATGTTAATTGTGAGGCCATCGCTGATATAGCTTGGCAGCCTTCGTGCTTTTTTAAGCTTTGAGACTTCGTGTCTCCAAAGAGAGCAAGGCTATCTCCCTGAAATGAATACATCCATTAAATAAACAAACTTCCAAATTTGGCATAACCCTCTCTCCTGCTCCTTGACTCTTCCACAATATTGTTCTTAAAAAAAAAAAAAGGATTAAAAAAATTAGCAGGTCTGCTGTGTGATGAATTGCTTGAGGCTAATGGTTTGTTTTTTGTCTGCAGAACAAGGTGGCATAACATGAATTGACTGCACGCACATATAATACCTGATGGATGACAGTAGAACTGGCTTTGGGGTGGGGGGTTAAATCAACCTGAACTTCATCAATACCCTGTGTTTATTCATTAGCATTAAGCGTGTCCTCCCAAACCTGTCTGGGCCACAGCTCTGAGTGTCTGTTTTTCATTTACTCTTTACAGAGTCAACTTTTCACTCCCCAGGTTGGAGGAAATAGTCATTCCTCATCAATTAACGAGGCACTGGTCAAAGTATGTCTTAGCAAGATGTTGATTGAGTTTGTAATTAGGGAGGTGTAGTGTTTGCGCCTTATCTGCCCTCCTGCATATTCCGATTTTCTTCCTCAACCATATATTTTCAAATCCAAATGGAGAAGTATTTTGACATTACAGGACAGAATCTATATACCATCATCTTATCAGTGGAGTGTATATGGCTGTCTTTATCATGCAGAGGAATTCCCTCGACATGGTGTACATCATAGGGTTGAGACATGAAAGTTTCTAAAAAGGTATGGGAAGATACATTTTTACATGGCAGCAATACGAAAAATACAAATTTCATTTATAGGACTGGTTTGCATTGTCCTGATTAAAAACAAAACAGAAACATCCTTTTTATTGACAACTTGCTACTTTTTTTTAATGTCCCAAGTCTAAAAACACAGTGGGTTTATGAATGGCTCCCAAAAGCTGTCCATGTGTCAAAAAAGGCCAGGGGGTGAAATAACACCAGCTTCATCTTTGCTCAGTGGACCTGATCCCTCTTTGATAGTATAAATGATACTCTGAAAACACAATGGCAGCATTGGTAGACTGAAGGTTTGACTAATGAGACCTCGAGATCAGCTTCCTCCTCAGATGTAATAATGGGAGCGTTTTAAAACATCTGCCATCACCACTAATGCTATCATACGTCTTTCTTGACACAACAGAACCACAGTTATTTATAATTTATGTAGAAAATTAAATCTAGGCAAAATTACAATATACAATACATCATAGGATTAAATTTTAAATGTGTGATGGTGATAATCAAAGTAAATTCCCTAGATGTATGCAATTTAAAAATGAATGAGCCAAAAAATAAATAAATAAATAAATAAATAAACTGAGCATAAAGCGTGAGGCAGATCAGCATAAGAAAGAAATTGGCAAAGGCATTTCAGAGAAAGCTTAAACACACAGTGGTAATTCAGGCTAATTACACTGCATGGGGGGGACATCAGGAGGCAGTTAACATTTTTCATTGAACAGAAGATTAAGTGTCCTGGCAAGTCTATCTATCTTAATCACGCTAGTGCTTTAACTGCTTGTCTAAGAGAAAGCTTGCCCTGATGTTGCTCCAGCCAGTCCTGATGAAAGAGAAGGACGGAGGGGACCTTTGCAGATAGCACCCACCCCGTGACAAGGTGCCCAGTCCAGTGTGGGGGGTGGACAGTTCAAGAGTGATGCAGCAACCAGCTGTTGGGGAAGCATTTAAAGTCTGAGATCTTTCCTTCCTCAACCCAGGGTAGAGTATATGGACCCTGATAACATTCCTGACCAGTCAAAGGTTGCCCATGTTTGTCCAAGGATTACTTCTCTGGCCGGCCTGCTAGGCGAGCAACATCAGACAGCTTTGGCTCTGAACTCAGAGAGAAAGCATAGCAGGAAATGATCTACATCATACTACATGCAAAACGCTAATTACACTCAAACCGATCAAAATTGCTTGTTTTAGATTGTTGTGCAGAAGAAAGACCCGTATCAAAATTCTAACATTGGAGAAAAAATTTGGACCAAAAGTTTAACAAAGACATTGTTACCACCTCTGATATTTACAAACCAGCCAATCAGATATGACATGAAAAATGACACGAACATGTTGATGAGTCAGCATAATGTTACTACTAAAACCATATCCACCACAAATTCAGTGGACACCTTTGGAATTTCATGTTGCCCTCATCTTGGCTGGCAGCTTATTTATGTGCTACATTTGTGAAGCAGAACAGTGAACCACGTTGTTGAAAGACTGGTTTGCATCTTTCTTTTTTTTTTTTTTAACATCTTGCATTTTATGGCATGCAACGGCCTTGGAAGAAACCAATTCCCGGGGAATGAACCTCAATTGCTTAGTCAGTACCAATTTTGTTGACAATGTCCTTTTCGATACCAAACAATGAAGATATTCCTTTCTTAAAAAAAAAAAATGTAAGAACTTGAAACCAGCTTTAAGTTCTTGAAATTCCTAACAGAAAAATAAGGCTTATTTCACGTTTTGTTTTGTTTTTTTTAAATATGAAAGTTGTGATGAGTTATATTAGGAAAAACAGAAGTAAAAAGTAGATGGAGCATTTCATGTCCTGAGAACACGCTTTCTACTTTTTCTAATGTTTCAAGGATAATGAAAATTTGGCACCGGTGGAGAGATCAACATGCCAAATTTAGTTTCTGTTCTTGGGAGTGAAAATAATATATCTTCTCATTAAACTCCTGGTGGAGACAGTAGAAAGTGGTTCAGAGCAGTTTCGTGAGAAGAACAGAGTGCGCCAAACTAAGCTGTTGCACAAATGGAGGGAGGAAAAAAACTGTCGTTGGTGTCTTATCCCTGTAAAATTCCCATCATTCTGTCTCCCAGCAAACATGACTATGCTACAGAGGCCATGGATTAAAAGGATATACTGGCATGTTGGCTGTAACTCATTTCCCTTCCATACTGCGAGTTCACACAAGAAATTGAATATGTTACTCCACTTAGTGCAATGAGCGGGCCACACAGCGTGTCTGGGTATCTGAGGAGAAACCTATCTATTTTAGGGATGACTTCCTCCTCTATGAGAGTTTTTTCACTCATAATGTGGGCCAAGAGTAACAGTCAGATGATGCACAAAAACTAAGAGATGCTCTGAGGAATAAAAAGCTCTTCCTTCCTGACCCCAAACTTGTAAAAATGAAACCATGGAAATTGTTTAAGGACAGTAAAATAAAAGCTTCCATAAACTTTGTTGGTCACACTTGTGCTATGATGGAAAGTGAAAAGGAAACAAAGCTTTCTGCATAACATGTCCTGGGAATAGAAAAAAACAAAACGGCCATACCACAGTATTTCCACATGGACATGAGAATTCGAGCTCCATTTGCTAACGTCGATGATTTTTAGGTGAAGGGACGTTTAGTAGTTTTGTCACGCTCAATATGGCAATCCACTTTGTTTTGGAACGGCCTCACTTTCAGAAATCATATTTCTGTGCAGGCAGTAGCCCCCAACACGCTAGAAGTTTTGATATTGACCAGACAGTGTTGTGCACCCATGCCTCAGTAATGCTCATTGAATGGAGCACTAAATTTCATGGTAATTTTGCTATGTGTCTTAAAGCTGTCTAGTTTACCTTATAGCAGCTATAAAGCAAGCATATGGTTCCCTTTCCATCACTCATTTTAGTAGATCACTCCCTGGTGGGCACTCCATCTGGGATTGATTTTGTTTTAATTACAGGGCTATACATTTGGTTTAATGTATGCAGGATTTATGGCATCCCTACTGAAAACATTGTTGCTAACTTGTAGCTTGGCACCCATCGATGCATCTGTGGAATAAATTGAGAGTTTCCTCTGATGTGTTTGTGTTTCCATACACCCTTGAATATTTTCACTCCAGTAATGGTTGAAACTTTTCCTCATTTGGTTGTTGGAGGTATTATGAATGAGAGCCCTACAGAATGATACTCAGGTATGGAAGGGATCTGTTTAAACCTACACTCATTATTTGTGCCACTTGGAGAAACAAAACAGGCTGTAAGCACAAAGTGACACGTTACAGCGAACATAGCGCAACACTGGAGTCTTGTCTCTGGCTAACCTGATAAAGTTTCAGCGTTTTCCTGTCTTTTAACTCTGCTCTGGTCTCCACCAACTCCAGGGGGAAATGTCTGAGTCTTCATCTGCTAAATGTCGCACTAAATTCACCAGCTTATTGCTAATTATGTCCATCTCTTGTTTGCTTTCTTTGTCCCTAAAAATCACTCTGGAAAGTGTAATAACTTTTAAAACGAAGCTTTCATATCGAACGAAATCAACAAGCGAAAATACACTGCAACGCCCAGTAGAGCTCATCACCACAACCAGTCCCTTTCACACATGCGGCCATTTGATCTACTGTTAATATAAAAATAATGAAAGGAGCAACTTTAAGGAGTTATGAATGTGAACACCTAACTGTGGAGTCGATTAAAATTAAGATATATATATATTCCAATGAGGACTTAAATATTTTCTTATAACAAGTCTGCAACAAGAAAAAGGAATGAGTATGAATATTATTTTGGGCAGGCAAATGGAAGCCATTTGTACAGTGTGTCTATGTTATGGTCAGAAGAGTTGCCAAAAGCACGAGGTTCAAGGCTGTATCACTGCCACTGCTAAGGTTGAGTGATCATGAACCACATATGAGATAGTAATGGCTGAGATAGAACGAAACATTAGACATTATAGTCAATCTGAATCCACAATTAGTGGGGAAATACTGTGGTGTTATCACAGGCTGCAGCTAATCACAGCTCTGTTTGAACTTACTTCAGTCAGAACCAACTCTTATCTTAGTTATATTTTTGTTTTATAATGACTCCTGATAAATAGAGCAGATGATAATATTACTTACTCACTCGTATCTGTTGCTATTTATTTTCCTCCAGACTTTGCATTTAGGTTGTGAGCTGTAAATCAAAGTTTGATGAAGGTCTAGGGATGGAGATGGAGAAAAAATAGAAGAACACATTTGAGAGTTTGAGCTGCCTGCTGTGAATACCACAGTGTGTCTACACTGTGAATTTACAGTAATGCATCAGTGATTTTTTTTTTTTTTTTTTTTAGTCTGCTGCAGTTCCCAGAAAAGATAACACAATGAAACATGCATGTTTTCTACTGCTGATTCTGGCAGCAAGCAGATGTATGAGAAATCAAAATTGACTATAAGTTTTAACGCTCTCTCAATAAGCATAATATTATATTCATTCAATTGTCAATTCCCATGCAGTTGATGTATTAATCCCCAAATCAGTTGTGTTAGGACAAAATTCCTGTCTCCCCACATGCTGTCTCTGAGGCCGACTTTCCCCCTCGCGGCATCATTTTCTCTCCCATGCAGATGTTGTGTTGTGAGTGGACGTCTTTGTCTGTCAGGGCCGGGGGGTGCCTTACAGAGGTTCCAGAGGACACAACCGTTGCAGCTTTCTTGGCAGCTCAGCCCCCCTCCCCCCACCCCCCCACTCCCCCCACGTGTTGCAATGTTCACAGACCCAAGAAACAAGAAGAATCACAATCAGATGCTCGCCTTAAGATGAATAAGCAGCAGAATCCATCAGAACTGTGGATGGCAGGAAGCAAGTAAACATGAAAAGAGAAAGGAAGGCGATAAGGACGGAGTGTAAGATACTGGGTGAAAGATAAACAGTTTCACTCCCCCGCAGTGTGGGCTAGATAGATCTTCAAATGACTAATGGCTCGCTCCATTGTTTTTGTTTTGTTCTTGTAGCGCTGGGATAGGAATCACTTGCTCTTAAAGCCTTCATCATATCCAGGAATTGCCTCACTTATTTATTTAATCTTTGTGTCCCTCGGTGTGGGTGAGAGAGGAAAGTTTCTGGGTGAATATCATGTCATGCATTAAGTTATAATTGCAGACCGGCACATCTTGATGATAGACGACCTGGAGCTATGCAGAACGCAAGGCTGATTATGATCTCTGCCTGCATTCTGTGGTAGGTTCAGACACATTGGCACATCAAGTCTCAGATTATTGTAAGTGTTATGGGTTGAGACACCTTCCACAGACTGTTCACAAATAATGAGCACATACGTATAAACTCACAAATCTGCATACAGCCCGTGTTTTGAAAACAGAAACACGCTCGTAACCCTGTCCAGAGCGATGTTTGCCTTGTCTGGGACCCATGCCAGGCTTCTCACATTCCCCACAATACCAAGGCTGGAGTTGGCACAGAGACTGCAGAAGTGGGTTAGCCCCTGACATTTCTGTTCTGTTTAAAAATAACACCCTCAAAATATAGCACTCACTCAGGAGTCCTCATAAAATCATTCATGTTGTTGACCTTTCACCACATTTCTTTTTCTTTTCTCTCTCTTTCTCTCTTTTTTTTTGTCTTGGGCAGCCCTTTTGTTGACACCCCAGTTAGTGATGTCAGAGCAGGTGCTTATCTGATGAAAAACACCTGTTGGACACTGGAGCGCACGTGCTGATGGATATTCAATCCACCGATCTGCCAATGCCACTTTTCTTTCTCCGAATGCTGATTACTGTACCTAAAATCTTGGTGTAGGTTCATACCAGTGACGTATTTTCTTATCCAATTTAAAATGAGCGTTGGGCCTTAAAATGAGTCATTGCATGGAAATATGGATCATTCCACAAAGTGTGAGTTGACATTTGTAGATATTTCTTGGCATCTTTTAAAAGTGGGGTTTTTCACCATGATTCCTTTTCGTGCATGTATTTTAGTGTGAAACTCGAATATTGTACTTGCACATTTTTGTTATTAATGATAAATATGACCCGTGTCACAAGAAAATTATTATACAATATTCTGTGAAAATAGCAGCTATGGGACAAATAATATTATGATATTGGTGTGAAACCAGGAAAATAATGAACTCTTAGCCGCATAGATAACAGAATTTTTCCTACAGTTTAAGCTTTAGATAATAACTCTGCATTCAACATGGCTTTTTTCCGCCCTATTTATTTAAAAGTATAAGATTTCATAGCAGTAAATGCTGATATTGTTGCTTTTGAAGTTTATGCCTGTGCGTGCCAGGAGCACACTGCACACTCTGAAACACTGACCTATGTCAGAATCTACTCAAGCTTTTACATTTGAAGTGAGTGAATATTCAGAGGTGATTGTTGGGCTTTTGGTTGTTTCCACCATGAAGGAATGGAAAAACCACTAATACATTGGTGTGGCTTCCAAAAAATCTGAGTATTACATTCTAGCGGGCAGACCAACTCTAAAACTTGCTTCTGTACGATGACCTGGTAGGAACTGTCCCATAAATCTGTCATTGATCAGATATATGTGCTTTTTGCTTTGAGTTTACAACTAAAATACGATTGGTCACAAATGGGTTGTGATGTTTATTTAAATTGACGTGTTTGCTGCAGCCCTGAAATGGAGAGGGTAATCCTCCGGAGACCTGTGTGTGTATATTTCTCTAGATGTGAGCATAGAGATGAATACATGTCGAGCTATTATCCAGTGGTGCAAATGTATTTGTGCACGACATTGTTTGACGAGCACATGAGTCTGTGTTTGTCTTTGTTTGGATGAGTCGACCTTCAGCTTAACTGATGGCCTCTAAGGGATCAAATGTGAGGTTCCCTCTCTGGACCCACACAGTCTGGAGATGAAGCTCAGACAGAAAATTGCCTGTCACATTTTGGCAGTAGTTTTCAAACAGCACTTCCATTATGAATCCATCCAAATGATAGACGGTGCTTATGCTGTGTTTTCTGCACAGCATGAAAAGAGTTGTGTCAATCTGGGAAATCTCTTATGAGCAAAGGTGTGTATGGGGTAGCATAGTTCTTGTCTTCTTTTGTCAGTGTGTAGGCAGCTTGCATTTTAACCAAGGAAGCCTTTTAGATGGTTGCCAAAAATACTATTAATGGTATACAGGCCCCCTTTTGGCAGTTTGAAATTAGATAAGAGCAAACTTTATTTAATTTAGCTGTTGGATAACCAATCTCACCTCTAATCATTCCTATCACATTAAAGGATCTACAGCAGCAGTCCGAGTTTGTTTTGTTGTCGTTTATGTGTAAAGAGTCAAATTGGCTCAAAAAATTAAGTTTTAAAGCGCGAGCTCGATCTTGATCTTGGAAACAGCAGTTGATGAGAAAAGGTCTATTTAGTACCCAGAACTCTTAGCTGGCCAAGAATTACAGGATGGACTGCGAAATGGGATTATAAGGTTGTTTGCATTGGGTGTAGATATGGCAAGGCCACTGATCTGAGTTCATAAGTATGGTTTAAGTGTGGTTTAAGGCCAGGAATTATTCATCTGATTCACTCTGTGTCTCCTGAGCTTTTTTAATCGTCTTTCCCTTGGATTTATTTAGCCCCCCCCTCCCCCCCCGATAGGAAAAAGCCCAAAAAAGGTCTGTGCTAACAGATTGCCATGTTTGTTTCAACTAATTATAGACTGATGATTCAGAAGTATATTTACTCTGTAGCTTTTCTAGTAAGACCTGCGCAACAGACAATAAGGACACAGAAACATGAACGTTATCAGCATTTCCATCCATCATCAGCTGAAGGTCAGACAGCAGCAAATGCTTCCAATGTTGCAGCATGGTAGTGATACAAAAGTGGCAACAGATGAGCTGCGCATTATCATTAACAGCAACATCTATTTTCCTTCTTGCCAACAGCTATGATGAGGTCAGGTCAGTCAGCGATCATAAGAAAGAAGGGGTGGAGGAGAGCGCTGGGGGATAGAGAGATATGGAAGGGCAGGCAGAAAGTGAGAAAAGCTGAAAGGTTGTGGTTGTAACCCTGGACGACTACAGGGATGGTTTATAAACTAAAGAGTCCTTGCTCGAAATGATATGTGGGATGTTAGGGTGGAAAATAAACATATATATGACGTTGAAGGAAACGACCCCTGTCATTAAATGCCCATTCATTCTGATTAGATGAGACAGCCAGCTATGTAGATAGAGAAACTGGCTCTAAAACTGGAACGCTGTATCCTTTTTTTATTTTTTCCCCTGAAGTTTTACCCAGCTGGGAGGTTTGACATACAACAGCGTGTGCACTAATGTCTCTGTCATGAGTGAGGTTAAAACAAAACATGTCCTTTTGCATCTATTTCTACATTTTTTTGGCAGAGACATCCCCTGAATCGCTGCTATTTGAATGTAAATGCCTCCTCTGTGGGATGATGGCTCTGTGGAATTCCTGTGTGCTTTGGTTGAAGGGGCAGACTGACACGGCCTGGAGGATTGACACGAAAAAAGCCATTGTCAAACACACACATTCCTGTCTGGATGTGTCCCTTAGGAAAGATTCTGTGTTGGACAACTGCGGCACAACAGACCGCCCCTCTGCTGAAACTCAGTGTTTAAGACCTCTGGATGAATGACCAGGTCTGAGTTTGTTTGGTTGTTTGGTTTTTGTTACGCATTCCCATGTCCTGGGTGAATGCAAGTACTTCCTCTCCCATACGTCCAGATACACACAATTAATTGGAGTAATTTTGAGGGCCATTTTGACATTAGAGAGCTGGACTGAAACTGGATGATTTGTGAAAATATACATTCATATGTAAGCTGTACTTCAATGTATTTGTTTTCATTTAGTATGGAAAGAAGCCATGTGACGTCTCTGATTGTGATCATTGCGTGGCCTTGAGGTATGAGAGAATTGAATAAAATATATAAGTGAGTCCTGAGTTTGAACCAGCTGTGTCTGGGGAGGGGTCATGTGGGTCCTTTTAGTATTTTAATGGGGCATTTCTGCTCTATCCAAAAGCTAATAAACATTGTTTGATGTCCAGTGAGCGCTCCAGAATGATACTAAAATAGTAAATAAGTATAATAGACCTTACTTATCAAACTTTTTTTACAAAGAAACCAAAAAATTGAGAATTTAATCTAATCGCATCATTTAAATGTTGCGTCTCATGTCTTCTTTGTATTTCTTTAGCCATGGTAAAGTTAAGTTATTGTATACCAGAATAGATTTCATTAGTTAAAGCTAAACAGGTTTGATTTTATTTGGTGCCTGGACGTTTTGTGGAGGTTTGTTTCAGTTGTCCAGATGGTGTGCTTTGGCCCAAACACGGTATCAAACGTTTTCATACTTTTATCATTATTTTCAATCACTTCTCTACAGCGATCGGATGTTTCCCCCGCATACAGCTCGTGACTTGAGGTGTATGCCGCACAACTATAACGTAGTCATACAGGCGAGCCAAATCTTCCTGACCAACTCAGAAAATTCATTTCCGGAATGGACTTTTTTATCATGAAAACAAATAACTGTCCAAACCACCGTACCAACATCAACAGAAATTAAGCCAACATTTCTGTTGGATTTGCTCACACCCGCTCCTCAGTGCTGAAGAAGTCAATTTTACGGTAAAACATGCGGTCCATCTCAGTTTTTTTTTTTTTATTTATTAATACTGAGACCAATTGTATGCCTTTTAGAACACAGTTGTCATAAGTTTGTAAGCAACCATCCTGTTTCTCTTTAAATGGTTTGGCTTTCATCTTACATATCATTGAGATACAGAGGATTTTCTCCAATCCGTAGGTAATCAGGCAAAGTATGTGTCGTAGACACAACACTGTCGGAGCACATGATTTAAGAATTCCTCCCAAGCTAGAAGCTGTATATTGTGTGGTTTCTGGTGGTGATGGTATGCTGGTCTCCATATTAGAGAAAGCTAAAATTAGATCACAAAACTTTGTGCCCGGGAAAAAATTACGATACCAGCAGTAATCGCAGGTTACCATAGCAATGTTTTATGTAAATATGAATATTTATTTTCCCAAAGGAAGCTAAAAACCACAACAGCACATCCAATTTCTTTTGGTTTCAGATAGTTGAAGTTATAAATACTCTCAATTTTTATATTTTAATTATATTCAACCATTTCTGCCAGTTTCTGTTTCATAACGGGATTTAGCATCACATCCGTAATATTTTGCTCAATCTTTCATGAATTCAAAGCTCAGTGGGTTGATATTGTTGCAACTTGAAATAAATTAGCCATATGCAAACTTCATTAGTCATTTCATAGATTCAACATGTCAAAACTTAACGTCAGGCTTTCCACACAGTTTTTGCAGTTTGTGGCCTATTTGAAATTATTCATCCTAAATAATGATTAAGATGCCCAACACATTCTTGAGAAAATGACTGGAAAATCAATTTGGCCAAAAATATTTGCCTTCATGTT
This sequence comes from Echeneis naucrates, assembly GCF_900963305.1. Taxonomy (NCBI): domain Eukaryota; kingdom Metazoa; phylum Chordata; class Actinopteri; order Carangiformes; family Echeneidae; genus Echeneis; species Echeneis naucrates. The sequence goes on from NC_042521.1 coordinate 5,050,649, forward strand.
AGAAATTAGATTTGAATTTCAAAAGAAACATTCAACCAGCCTTGAAAACTTTACCATGAGCCAAATGTTCTCTGTTTCTTTTATTTTCTGCCCTGTTGACAAACTGTTGTGACAGAAAACCTTCGAAGGGTGGAAAATGGTTTGCTTTTGAACCTGCCAAATGATTTTGGGCACCTCAAACTAAGCACCATATGTGATTTATGCAGGGGATTGGTTCGTTTATTTTCAGATTGTGTACACAATCCTCATTATGTCCTTGGAAATCTGCAACCAAAATTCAATTGACATCAACACAGCAGATGACAGAAAGACAAAGAGAGAAAAAGAAAAAGGCACCTCAGAAGGGCGGTTTTCTGGCACTAGCGGGCTTGTTTTTCGGATGGCAGTCAGTGTTTTTGGCTTAGGGGAGTCCTGGAACCAACAGCTCGGACAGAGATGAGGCAGGGGCTGGACCACCCACCTCATTGCACAGACCTTGTCTACTAAAAATGATGGGAATCGATCACCAGCTTGAATGATCACAGAGTTAATCTCTCCATTCCTTCACAGCACATCATCTGTCTTCAACAATGATGATGGCAGATTTGTAACTCTTTTTTTATAATGTAAGTAATTTTCCAGACAAAAGGGTCGTTGATTTTGCACGGAGGCAAACAAAAGCTGCCCTCTCGTTTCTACCTGGCAGCCACAGATTTTTTCCAAATTGTATGAAATGGATGCTAGCTGAAATATTGCTAGATGGCTGAATTTTAAATATTTCAGTAACTTCATAGCTACATCTACAATAAACAGACTGACATTGAAGGTGTCCTAAGGGAATGGGCAACATGGAAAATGCTGAAATTTTCAGTTTAGAATCCTTGTAAGATTGATAAAAAAAATGTTTTGAAGATGAGGACTAACCAGTATGTTTAACAAACATGTCATCGAATGGTTTCTGGAGTTAAATAAAGTATTGAGTTAGAGCTAAGAGGACTTAAGTAAAGTTGGCTTAAACTTTGACAGCATTCAGAACCTGGTTCAACACAGTGTGTTGTGGATGTGCCGTTTTTTTTTTGTTTTTTGTTTTTTTTTGGGAGGGGGGGGGGTCTTGCTGTTGTTCTGTTTTTTCTTTTTTTTTTGGTACACAACTTGTAATCTTACAAACAAATCATACCTAATTAGTTTGAATGTAACCCTGAACATCTTGGTCTTGGAAGTAAAACTCCTTTCCTGTAGGTGGTACGCTAGTTAGCCATCAGAGCTCCTAATTGATTCTTATCTTAAAGCTGATATTTAAATAGTTGAATCCATTAATTCCATTAAACTTTTTAATGCAGAGTATTTACATTCATATCACTTTGATGTGTTGAGAAATTCACCGCTTGACAGACACAGTGTACCTACAGATCATTGGAAAATGGGTGATTTATTTTTACATTTCACTTTTACAGGCTCTCTTTACAGACATTCTATGAAAAGAGAAAAAAAATCTGGCATCAATTGAATTAACACCTGGATGTTGGCCAACGGGGCGAAGGTTACCAAGGTCAACAAAGGGTTCAGCGTCAGTTGTTACTCACCTAATCTTGACAGAGTTCAAGACAAAGGGACTGTTTCAAGGTGGATTTAAAAACAAACAAACCAGTGACTGCCTTGTTTGTTTTTGCTGACAAGCTTGTTAAGTTCTCTGCCACGACAGTATATAACAGCGGAGAGTGACAGTGCTATGAGTCAGGGCTACACCTCCCGAAGCCCTGCAAGAGTGAACTACGGGTGCACAGGGGTGTCAGATTCACCTTTAATTGTCAGAGGGTGATAAGGAGGTGTGAGTGTATTTAGCTGCCGTTGGTCCCAAGTTGGCTTCTGATACACCAAGAGGTGCTGATTTGGGGGATGGGTAACAGCCTGCATGCTGTTGTCCATTAAAGTAGTCCGAAATGGATCCAGGCATGAGCGTAAGGGATGCATCCCAGAAACCAGACCTTCCCTGTAACACCATCACTCTCACCTCCCTACGCATACACACACACACACACACACAAAACCAGAGATAAGCAGATATGTGACCAAGCTCAAGTAGTAAGTACTTTATGCAGTCCAGGCCCGCGGTTTTCTAACTCTCACAGCGCCTCTCAAGACTGTCATGGCTGCTGTTCAGAAAAAGATCAAGGACCCCCCGCTTTGGAATGGAAGTTATGCTAAATGGGAAATGTCAGAAACGGGGTAAACATTTGCACTAATCTCTAACCATTATTGTAAGAGTACTATCTTGAAGGATTAGCCTGTTCTTGGCTCTCAAGCAGTGGCTATTCACTTTCTACATCACAATCATTTGCAGGATATGTATGTTCAGGACTCTGGGCCTGTCTGCTTGTGATGCATTTGACCAAAATTCGACCATGCAGTGCTGTTCATCACTAGCCTAAACACGTGTCTGTCTGTATGATGAACATGCCATTTGGTCTTAAAATGTGCATCCTGTGTCATATCTCTGGATGTGAAGCTTGGCATTTATGTCCAAGATAGCAGCTTGCTTAGTGTGCGTCATAAACTGTCTAAATGTACCAGTCTGTACAAGCAGAGTTGTGGTGAAAGTACCAATGGCTCATCATAGCTGGGCTGTTAGACAGCATCATGAGTAGTCACAGGCAGTCCACCCTGTGCCAAACACAGCACCTTAAAACCTTTACGCCTCAGTACAAAGTAGCACTGAGGGAAACATAAACTTGTGTTTACGTGACTCTCAGTTAGCAAACAGGGATTTTGTGAAACCAGCTAGATGTAGCAGTTTCTAAAAGCAGAATCTACTTTTATTTGACCAAGTGGAATGTCTCCTATAAATGACTATAAACAAGATTTATTTTTATTTTGATGAAAGTTGTGGTTCGTTTAAATTCCTTTCTGTTTTGAAAATGAAATGTTCACACACCAAGAGAAGAACTGAGAGAGGTAAAATGTTTTTAAGAAATGTCTTTTTTATGTCCAGTCGAAAGTTCAGGTCAGAAGGAACGAAGCATGTGTTCTCCTCAGTATACACAGACATTTGGCTGTTAAAGCCATACTTGGTCTGGTATGCCCATGGTTTATGGTGGAGATGCCGAACAGTGCTGTGTATGGTACATTACTGAGTGAGATTACTGACTTAATTACTGCTCTCTACTTCTGCTGCTGTTAAAGTTTGTAGCATTTAGTGCTGGAGCATAATTGTCACTTTGGGCTGCTACTATAGCTCTATATTAATGATTGTGTTTGAATCCTATTGTGGATACCTGTAATGATTATAGCTAAATGTACTGGTATGTGCAACTTGCATAGTTTTTCACTTTTAAGGGGTGGGATGTAGAAATTCATCAAACGCTAACTCTCAAAAGCATTCAAGTTTACTGCCCTAGAACCAGATTTTTGTCTAATTCCCATCTGTGAAAAGTATTTATGAGAAGCAATCTTGTCATTCCACTGGCTTTTTGACTCAGCGTCTACAATTGAAAGGAAATGCTGCCAATTTCAGATTAACTAAAAATGGTCGCATTAAAATATATTCTGTAGAGAATCAGTTGCTGCCATAAAGCCTTGTGTTAATCTTTGTATTCTCATTCTCATTATACCTACATTTAATTTACCATGCCAATCTTATTCTAAATTTCGTTTCTGGTAATGGAAGCAAATGTTTGCTTTTATCACCGACAATTGTTTCTATTGGCAGTCGCTGAACTGAAAAGCACAGCATTTAACTGGAGTCGAGGTTAGAAACCATCTAAACAACCCAACACCCACATAGACCTATTTTATGGCTTCCTAAGTGGTGATTTTACATGATTGGATGTGTTTGTGTAATCTTGCTTCTCCTTGGTACTTTCCATTTATGACCCCCACCAGATTCAGCCATGAGTCAGCCACATTCCCCAAGGACAGACGAAATGAAGTGATTGCTAGGCTTAGGTTTCCCTCAGCCATATGTCCCTTTAGGGCATTTTTTCTCAAGGTGACTTCCACTGTGCAAACCCTATCAAGGTCCTCAAACAGTGGACACAATAACCCCAGTAGATGAGTAAGCTGCAGTGCAAAGTGGCTGATGCAAGATTTACAAAGCACTGAGGTTTACATTGAGGTTTGGAGCTTAGGGCTAAAAGGATATAAAAACAACATACTTCATCAGCAGATTTCAGAGATTTTACATTTATGGATGGACTGAAAGCGCTCTCCAAACGCCGTTATATTCTATGGTTCATTATCAGGCAGAGTAATCCATCATTACTTGAGCTTTGTGGATTCCAGATTTCTCCTTTTCTTTCCAGTTCCTGGGGCCAGACGTTGGAGGTTATGTGGAAAGTGACACTTATATCAGCCTTATGTAGTTCACAGTTAGGGAAAGCTGTATTATGTCTGAAATACAGCCTGAAAAAATGTTACATTTTACTTTAGAACCATTGCCAAAAATGGATGTTACACTGAAAAGTTAATTTGACTTGGCAGATCTGTACAAATGGCTGAGAACTGAAGAATTGAGAGAGCCGTCTCTGCTCTGTTTTATTCTTTATCAGTCTTGGATTTATTGATTGACAGCTTTGAATTAGTCATTGCAGTGACTGCCATTATTCAGAAAAACCGAAAAAATCATTCTATGTGCAAATGAATTAATACTAGAAATATTTCCATGAAAAAACTGTAAGGGCTTCACTTTGTCAACATACCGATGATGATGTGTTTTTCATGGCCTTAAAACCTGTAACACATAATTGTTTGTTTGCATGCTGTAGCATTTTGTCACTAATCTAATTATTAAAACAAATGTGAACTGGAATCACTTTAAGATGAATCTGGTAAGATTGAGAAATAGTGGAATTCCCCTGAGAAGATGATACTCTTACCAACCATCTGATGACTTCAGCAAGCATAAGCCTCCTTGTCTGTAGTTATAATTATTTTGTGAGATATTTGTCATCTTCTCTTAATCAACATTTATTCTTTCCATATGCACTGTATGTTGCTAAACATTAGGTCTAACTTGATAATAGTAACATTGTGTGTCTTCTGTGCAATGGAGCGATGAACTGAGACTTGTGCTTTTCACAATCTGCCTTCTGATGGTGTGTTGCTCTGGCCTGCATTGTCTGATGAAATTCGTTCCGATTTGCTGGATAAATTTAGTTCTCACTGTTTCCTAGTTCAGTGAGTTGCAGTGCTTTCATTTAGGCACAAGGGAATAAATTGTGAGTCTAGGGAATAAGAGCGGAACAATTAGCAATCTTGTGCAGAGCCTCTCTGTGTGGATGGAGTTTGCATGTTCTCCTTGGGTTCCCTCTGTGTGTTTCCTTCCACGTTGCAAAGACTTACAGGTTAGGTTTATAACTGATCGCAAGTGCAAATGGTTGTTTGTCTGTCTATGTTGGGCCTGCGATAGACTTGACGATAGACATTTAGACCAAATGTCAGCTGGCATTGTCTGGCACTGGCAGAAAGACGGTATAGATGATTGAATGGAGGTATCATACACTAAAAAGATAGAGATAACTGGGAAGGTTCACGATCTAGCTAGTGAGGGCAACATAGCGCAGTTTCTCATTGTGTGAGTTCACAGCTGTAAAGTTGGAACTGTTGCTAAGGACACAGCACTTGGTGTTGTTCTGTTTGACACTGATTTGTCTTGGCTGATGGGTTTCAAGAAATGGCTGTTACAGCCCACTGATGGGCCAGAGCAAAACATCTTTTATAGATCAAGCGTTTCAGAATCTCCAGAGTACTGAATTATCCCAAGCATGTTTTCAAAGTCTGAGCCACCAAGTGGACATTTAAAATCTAATCAAGTTATGTTTACTGTATTTGAAAATCAGCCGTACATATAAAAGCCTTCCAAAAATCTTATAGACTAATCACTTACAGTAACAAAATGATGTAAAACACAGTAAGATGCAAACAAAGCACGAGAAAAATAAATGGGACTTCACGGGTTTATGTGATCCTACCTACGTTAGCCAGAGTAGAAGGAATCACCTAAATGAAGGTGGAGGACAATTAAACAATCTAAACAATCCTCCTCAGCCTCTATCTGCAGTACATCTTTTCATTTCTTTGCATATGGAGAATAGGACGAAAGCTCTTTCCAGACGAGCTTCAGTGAATATCTTTTAATCTCTGCCTCTTCCACCAAAAGTAAACCACCTTCAGCTGGGTCAGTTTGTGTTGACTAAGCCTATTCTTCACTTGTGTGCCATTGAAACACAGTTTGTTGGGCTTTTTTATTCGTGATTGATATGAAAAAGCTTTGTGAGTGAAAAAGTGAGTGGCTTGCCAAAAATCCTGGACTCTCAACATGGATCTGAACCTCTTTTACTTTTTGGTGCAGATCGAAAACTACATTAAAGAGAGCATGAAGTCAGAGATGGCCCAACTGCAGCAGAGTGCCGTCCACAACCACACGGCAGCCATGTTGGAAATGGGCACCAACCTCCTCTCTCAGACGGCTGAACAGACGCGCAAGCTAACTGATGTTGAGACGCAGGTAATATACATACAGTCACGATAATGTTCCTGAACACATTTGTCCCGCTCTTTTCTCTCCTGACTTGTTCTTTCTCACGCACACACACTAACAACGAGAGGATCTGTCCACTGCTCGATTAACCCGGCCATTCCACGTTAAACTGCCACAGAAAGGTTAGAGAGAGCTCGCCGCCGTCAAAGTGATGCCATTCCCTTTTCTCAGTTATTTGGCTCACATTCTTTTTAGTGTTTATACGGAGGGGTGTGAGGAGGAGATGACGGAAAGTTGTAAAGTTAGTGGTCAGTAAATTTTGCTAAAGCACTGTGAAGATAACTGTTTGCTAGGTTAAAAAAAGATAATCAAAACAGAGATGAATATCTGGTAAGTATTACCATGTGTTGGGTGAATACTTGACAAAATGAGAACAAAGTTGATGGTTTATATGCGCCACGTTTATCCAGGTTTTTTCTTTTTGTTTTTTTGTTTTTTTTTTTCCACCAGGGTTTAGAAACCTTCAATTATGGTGCAGATGTGCAGGAAACTAGCTGCAAAAAACATAGTTTGGGAAGATACATATTGTCATCTTTATTATATTTACGTGTTTTACAATTGTGCGTTTCCTGTCATGGTAGGTCCTGAATCAGACATCAAGACTTGAGATCCAGCTGCTGGAAAATTCTCTCTCCACAAACAAGCTAGAGAAACAGTTAATGGTCCAGACCAATGAGATCAGCAAACTGCATGACAAGAACAGGTAAACAGACAACACTGAAAGCAAACAGAACACACACACACACACACACACACACACTCTGGCTCTAATCCATTCTAAAGCCAATTGCACAAAGATATTCTGTATGAAGTAAAGACGATGATGATGTACTGGTTTTATTTCTATGCAAAAGCTGCTGCTGTTCTCTGCAGGATTGCGTAAATGAAATCTAAAGCTTGCTACCAGCTTTAGATTTCGACTACCACATAGTTTGTACATTTTCCAAACCAATTTTCAATTGTTTAAACAACTACACGATAGAAGCTTGTATTTTCTATTATGTTCAGTAAATCAGTCTTAAATCCATGAGGGTTTGCTTTCCATGTTGGACTGCAGTGCAGTTGTTGCAAAATCAAGGAGTTAAAATGTGGCTTTTCCTTTTTTTTTTTTTGTCTTTTTTTGGTGGATATATTTTCATGGTTCCAAAGCTTTCTTTACAGTGATTGGTCCTCTGGGATTGTTGTGGATGATCTAGTGTTTAAAAGGGCTTGGTCCACATTTCTCATTGCATGTCCATAGGGACTCCTTGCAATCACTTTGACAAAAACAGAATGATTTGAAAGCAAAGTCTCTGGTGATTCTGCCTGTTTAGTTTTTTTTTTTCTTGATGATCATGGAGATAGGTTTCTGAGGGCAATTTCCTTAAGCTTGAGCAATTATGACATTACTCCACGTTATACGTGTTGACTTTTCTTTTTCCATTAGCAAATCTAAAATCAAGGGAAAGATATGATTAGTTAATGAATTTGATGTCAGCTCATATCATCTTGCAGTGTATAATGGTAAAGCTCAGATGCTGGAAGGGCTTGCTCATTAACCCCAGATGAGTCCATTAAGTACATACACAGAAAACTTCCAAGCCTACAGACCTCAGTATTTGTGTTTCTGTCATGGAAAGTCCCCAAACTTGTATGCATTACTCATAGTATCAATTAAAAATAAGAAGCAGGAATAAAATCTCTCATTTGGTTGATTTTATAAATGTTGTACATTCTCAATGGCTTCATAAAAAAATAATAATAAAAAGACAAATGTTACATAATTGGAAAATAACTTCATCACAAAAATTGCAAAACCATATTCATTTTATTTAAATCCTATTCAAATAAATCCCACTCTGGGAGATTTGGATGCCCTGAGGGATTGTAATTAAGAACTTCTCCCATGACAAACTTTTCTTGACCTTTTTTTTTTTTTTATTTTTTATTTTCTTTTCTTTATCCCCCAGCCTCTTGGAGCAGAAGATGTTAGAGATGGAGATGCGCCACAGTGAAGAATTGGAGACGCTGAAGCAGGAGAAGGGAAGCCTCCAGACCCTGGTAGGGAGGCAGAGCGGGGTTATCAGGGAACTGGAAGCCCAGCTGAGCCGAGCCACAGGAAACAGCACAGCCCTGCAGAGACAGCAGCAGGAGATGATGGATACGGTCCACAACCTGCTCAACCTCTGCTCCAAAGATGGAGGTAAGCAAAGTGGAAGGTTTGGAACTTTATCAGCAACCCTGAGTGCAACCACGGTCTGATCCAACAGCAGTGTTGGCGGTTGTAAGCAGATGTTTAACTCAGGGATGCAGTCTGGTAGCTTTGCAAAGCCACTGAGAACCAATCCAGTACTTCAAACCTGGACTAATCAGTGAAAAAAAAAAAAGACAACAAGCAATCCTTTATTTTAAAGTAAAACAGGGCCAAGAAATCAGGAGCAACAATGAGCATGATTGGCCTACTGGAAGGACAATCATGGTCATCATGCTATCACCTAAAAGTTCCCAGATTTGTTTACAGTGGGTAGTGCATGTGTAATTGGACCTTGTCAAAATAGTACCTATTTTTTAGCTATCAGCATGGCTCTAGGGATAGTCTGTGAATTAATTGCCTTAAATTATACACAAAAATTCAGATCCTTAAGGGATCAATCCCCCTGACTTAGATCTTTTGGTTTATTTTTTCTAATTATTATTTCTTTTTACTATCTAAACCATTATTGTGTAACTTAAAGAATAGTAATTGAACTCATTGACCTATGAGTCACTGTTAAGCACAAATTAACTAATCTTAGTGCACAAATACTCGTAACTAAGCAACTAAACAATATACCAACTAACATCAGCATGTTAATTTTGTCAGTAGAGTTAACTTAATGCACTGCTGAGCTCAAATACACCCCTGAGAGCTGCTAGCATGGCTGCAATTCTTGTGATTTTCCTGAAGTAGACATCCAACATGCACTGGCTCAGTCCATGCAGGAGAAGAAAGGTTTATGTTAATGTTTCAGTGGAGGAGAGCACTTGTCAGTCATGTGTCAGCTGCTTATGCACTGATCCCAGTTTTGTTCAACCCCATCAGCGATAACTCCAGTCCAAGAAAAATGCCTCGTTGACTCTGGCCAGACCATAATGTGTGAGGGAAAGTTTGTGGATTGGCTGTGCGAGACCCGAACCATGAGGCAGCACTCAACTTGTTTTGGATTACTTGCTTCCTTTGGTCAGATGTTACAGCTACAGCATCTTTGATTTTACGATCACCGTGAAATTATGACGACACCGCTTCTATAAACTTCACCCCATACCGAGTGAGGCACGGATGCACTGGCTATTATATTCTGCATCATTTAGAGCAGCATGAAGAAAGAAACAAAGTTCTTATCATAATGTGGTTCGCCTCTGTTAGAAAGGTTTAGTTCCTCATAAACCAGCATGGTGCTCTTTTCTTGCTACAATCGCTTTTCTCGCTTTAATTTTATAAAGTCTGTGCACACAAGCCTTACGATGTCAAACAGGGTTCAGGTTATGAAGTTAAGAGGCTTATGTCTCGCTCCTCTGTTAACACAGGGGACCATGGGTTTCCCATTTGGCTCTACATTTGACCCGGCTGCAATACAACCTTTATTGTTCGGTCAAATGCATTGAACTCATTTACCCGTTTAAACATGAAACCCACTTGATCCTTAAATCCTAGTGGCCACAGGAGATTTGACTTGAATATCTGCGTTGGGGAGGGGATTGGTTGCAATCTCATTTCCATTTGTGGATTTTATGCAGAGACGCCCTGAGACCCCACAGTATTCTTAAGTTTTCCCATCAGGAAGGAAACAACAAAGGCATGAAGGGATGTAGGAGTCATGAGTGTAAAACTGCTGCACATGATTAACACATACTTTCATTCTACTGCCTTTTGTAATTTAAATGTTCCATGCAATAAATGTCATGGGTGGCCTTAGGCACACTCCATCTGTTTAGTCTGGAGCAGTATTAATTACCAGACATCTTTTGAGACATCTTGGCCTGACTGGTCTCTCTGCATCATCTCAACATTCATCATGTTGATATTCATGTTCTGCCCTAATTCAACATGTTTGGGTCTTTATTTTATTGCTGTAGTGTGTCAAGTTTGATTTAATTCACTATAAATTAGCCTTTAATTTGCCACAATGTCTGCCAGTTTTAGTGTCAGAAAGGTCAGCAGAGCAGCTCACATCCCTCTCAGTAATTGGTGGCTGCCTTAACGCGAGGCGATAGAAATGAAACGTGACTGCTGCTGCTGCTCTGTGGTTGGTCCGTTCCTTATCCATGGGTGAAGGTTGAAGCGGGCGTGCAGGTCAGAGGTCTCCCCTTTCTTCACCCCAGCCTGAATAAGTCAAACTGTAATAGCTCCTCGGGGAAGCCTTGTCCAGAGGATGTGAAGGAGTAGGTAGATCTCACTGATCATCTGACATGCTGCCCCAGTTTTTCAACAGTATTTAAAACACAGAAGCAAAAGGCTCCCTTTTTTAAGCATACATGGGAGGGATTCTGTTTGTTTGAGAAACGGATTAGTGTTTTCATTTGAGGAAAGGGTTAGCATTTCATGCCATGGAGTGGCGTCTGCATCTGTTAGGCTCTGTTTTGAAAACTGAGCCTGGGCATTTCCTTTTAAAGCTTGAACTCAAGTCATCACTGGCTTTCCTTAGGGGAAGATGACAGATACTTCGAATGGGGAGCTTTAACACTAAATCTCTATAAACCTTCCTCTTGTTTTGCATTTCTCCATGTATGGCTTTTCCTACATTTAGGGTCTCCAGTGCGTTTTCATCTTTTGCAGTGTGAACGGAGGGTTAAAAAGGTATTTTTGATGTGGCCAGATACGGCAGTGGAGCGCTTGTTTAGGTTGTAATCATTACCTAAACCTCATTAGGGTGCAATGAGCCACGTACCGTTATTAACAGTAATTGACCTCAGCTTTGGAACGCTGCATAAAAAAATTTTGGCTGCTAAATATGATTTTGTTGTACAGTGTTCTATTATCCCACTTAATGTATGACATTCATCATTTTTACAGCCGCTCACTCTGCATCAAAAAGAGTGGAATTATTTTAAAGTCTCCAAAAAAAAAAAAAAAAAAAAAACCCAAGGCATTAGCTGTGTGTAGTGCCTCAGATGGACAATATGGTAAACCACTTCATTAAATGTAAATTTACAATCCAGGTTCAATTTTAAAGTTCTGCACACAATTATTTTCATGCATCACTGGCCAGGAGAATGAACTGACACCTCTTGTTGCAAAATGTGAGCAATTATTGCTTGTCACCTCCTAAAAGTGTGGGTACCTTTTTCTTTTATTTTTGCACCGGGACTTGGAATACCTAATTCTTATTTGGTTGCATTTGCACACATGTCGGTTAAAAATGATAAATGGAGCAGTATGTTGTATGACATTTAACAAGGCAGTCGGTACCAATTGCAGTCATCAGATTTGGGGGGGTTCTTTTGCATTACAGGGCTGCAGTATGTAAACTTTTACAACAGGGCAAGAATGAAAATGTGGTATTTAATTTTACCTGCTTTGCAAATAACATTTTAAAGAGGGTGTGTGTAGATTTTTTCTGATGCTGAATGTGTTTTCTTTCTCTGTCTCTGATTGTCAGTAGAGACAATGTGAGTGGCTTTAAGAAAGTGCCAAGACAGGCCATGACTTGCTAATTAGCATACTAGCATCAATATAAGAAAATATGTGAGGCTAGACTGCCATAACGTTTTGTCTTGGGTCAATAAAGGAATAAATGCTGCCCTTGCAATGTTTCCTCTGGTAAATAAACAGCTGTTAATGATAATGCTGGTTATTTGGCAGTCTAATGCTCCTTTGCGCCACAAAGGTCATGGGAGGGAAATGGGAAGCATAGTTGACTTAGAACTTTGAACTTAGGGGCCAGTTTTGACCAGGTTTAGGTATTAAAATACTTAAGTATAAGTTAAGTAGAGTCAAAGATTGTGGTCAGACTGCGTTGACTATTTCAGCGTTTACCAACGATATTTTAACTGCAGACACTGACAAAGCTGCAGTTATTTCTTTTCCTTTTCATCCCAATTAAGAAAAAAATCCTCCTGGGCTTAATGATTTCTACAAATTGTACTTACTAATTCAGGGGTTCTTTACAAAGTGATATATGAAAGTAGATAGGATATGCAAAATTGGACCTTATCAACATCACACTGAAATGTTCACAAAATCCTTCTCCTCACATGTCGAACAGAGGCTGGACAGTACCGTGATATATACTGTGGGAATGAACTAGTATTGTTTTATGGTGCTTTGCATCCTTCATATATGAATTCACTAGAGAAATTAATTTGTGTTTGTAAGAATCACTTCAACTCTCAGCGGTATTTAGAGACTGATTATAGTCACATGGGAGCTGTGATGTCCATGGCAGTCCATTTAGCTCCATTATTCACTCTCCTTAGCTCCAGTATTTTTGCTCATTTGGCAAGGGTACTGATTTATGCAAACACCCAAGCCCTGCTGGTCTTTTCACATGAACCCCCTACTGAATACAAGTCCCCACTGAACCGCAAAATATTTTTCTGTAAATAAATATTGGGACATAAATAATATTTGTAGAGCTGGGCAGCAAGCTGTTCAAGGGAGCCGCTCCTACACTGGAGGAGCATCCCGTCCCTTGGAAGGCAGTCTTCTTCCACCAATTTCAAAGGCAATTGTGAAATAATTATACACGCTGTTACATATCAAATACCACAGAGTTCCCCTCAGGCGATGATCTCTCTGGCCTCTAAAATGTCCCCTGCTGTAGTCCCGCTTGGGTTAATTACCACCTGACAGGGCCACTCTTTGTTGCATTAGAGTCTGGTGTGCAAGGGCCCATACTGTCAACCTGTCACAGCAGGAGATTCTTGTCGCTGACACACAATACTTTGTCAAAACGCTCTTATAGTACACCAAAATAAGCGCCCTGCTTTGGCAAGGCAGTTCTCTACTTAGGAGGAGGGGTTTGAGCAAAGGCTAAGGACTGTCGACACATTTCACTTTTCGCTGACATCTTCTTTGACTTAACAACCTTAACAATACAAACAGTGGTGTGAAAATTGAGATGAACCCCTCACATGACAGGAGAAAGGGAGACAGAAAGAAGGGAGAGGGAAAAATCGGAAGGAATTTCCATCAATACAAGGGCTTGGAAGGTAAATAAAAACCACTTGTTATAACAGGAACTTGAAATTTATAGCTTGTAGTATTTTGTCCTTAGCCCCTTGCTTGGTTTCAAAATAGTGCCGCCATAATTATCTACAGATGGAAATGAATGCAGCTGGCCTGTTAAAGTCTTGAGGCTTTGTCTTAGAGTGAGAAATCATCCAGTCGATGAACTGACTGTCTCTTGTTAATATGTTCATCACCCCAAGATTTTATCTAGCAGTTACAAGATACTCCCAGTGAGACTTCACTGATCAGCTTCTGCCCCAGAATTTAATATTTTCCCCTCTGAGATGTGCAGATTTGAAATATGATAAATTGACCTTTTAGGAGTTTGTTATTAATTATGAGTCCATAAAACATTAAAGCTATGTCATTTCAATATTCGTCTGACACAAGAGGTTGCACGAAGGGCCTTGAAATCATGTGCTTTATTTATTCTGCAGTGTTGATTTGGCTTTTTCTTCTATCACAAAGTAATGCATGAGAAACAATGAGCTTTAGCATCCTGTCAGTCAAAGCCCACACCCAAAACCTTTTCTTCCAACAAAAAGCTGGCATGCGCATAATGTACTGTGTGCAAAGCTTGCGACTTTTAAAGCCATTTTTACTGGACTGAATCAGAAACAGAGAGATTACACTTGTTTTCATCAGCATTGTGTGTTTGTTTGTATGTATGTTAAGATCCATGTTAGCTTTTGCAGAGCAGCGGCTATTCTTTCTGGGGTATACACAATTTCAAAGTCACAGTAACACAATACAAAACACATACACATTACAACACACACAATATAACAATACATACATTGTTTCTTCTTTGTACATGCAAAAACTGTTTCCCTTAGTATAATATAGTACTCTGAGTGAGTGAAGAGCCAGAGGACCATTTCTATTTTAGCATATAAACTGGAAGTGGGGGAGACACCAAGGTTAGCCCTCTAAAAATTTCAAAAACGACTTTCCCAAGCTCAGCTTTGTCACTGTGGGTTTTCCAGAAAACAAGTGGAGACCCCAGGGAGTCACTACACTTAGCCTTTTGCCAAGAAACTCTTGAGGCCTTTTAATTCCAGGAAACCTTTGGAGACAAATTTGATGACTTTGTGTATTCGCACACATCAAAGCAACAGAATGTTTATGAATTGATAACTTTTATAGCTCCAATTCGGCAGATTTTTAAACCTTGAATAAAGGCAGACTATCAGTGTCCCTGTGTCCGGTCTTTTTGCTAAGCTAAGCTAAGCTAATAACCACCTGTCTCTATCTCCAAATTTGGCATAAGAGCAGTATCCATATCGAAATTTTGCTTGTGGGAGTTTATTTACTTCCTTTGCGATTCCTTGAGCATAATGACCATCCCAGGTTATTGCTCAGTGAAGACCTATAACCATTTTCAGTCTCATTAACAGTACATTCCCCAGGAATGTTGAGCTGGAGAATGAACATTTGTTATTGCTCGTATTCTGCAGAGAAAAGGGTCTAACACTGCATTCATTATTTCTTGGGTATCTGCAGTTGTTCCCAACAGCACGAAAGCTGTGATTGAAGAGAAGAAATTCCGCGACTGTGCCGACCTCTATCAGGCTGGTTTCCAGAAGAACGCCATCTATACGATCCAGATCAATTCCCAGGAGACCAAAAAGGTGAGAAGCTGCAATATTGTCGTGATGTGAAAGTCTCAGCATCTTTATATGCGTGGGGCTCTTTCCCACCACTCATTTTCTTTGAGTCACAGCGGAAATCAACTTTCTTCATGTGTGGTAAAGAACCTTAGACACCACAGGACATCAGCCCCCCGTGAGTTTGAATGATGGATGCTACCTGCTGTAGGAAATATTGAAGGCTGAAAATAAACTTGGCAGCTTTGATAGTGCAGGTGTTTAGCAGCAGGGTGAAACAGAGATGTGAAACAGGATACTGAGTTGATCGGAATGGTGTCAGTGGTTCAAATGTGTGTGTTGGTAAGAGGCAGGTCTCTCAAAGTCAAGCAGGACTTTGAGAAGTTCCCAGAAGATTCAAGATAAACTGCACATTTCTCCAGGTTTTTTGTGTAAGAAATCAACTTTTCAAAAGAGGATAATGTAGTTTAGTAACATAGACAGTGAAACTATGTCTACATTTTAAGCTACTAGAGCATAAAATGAGAACTCTAAATGGGCATTTCCTTCCATCTGCTAGCTGACTTTCAGATTAGACATAAGGTTACTTGACATTAATGCTAATTCCACAACACATTCTGTTTCTGTTTCTGTTACTGTGTCGCTGGCTGAGTGTATTGTGTACGTTTCCAAGCAGCTCTTTTTATGCACATTTTTAAAACAGCGGAAATGCAAGAAATGTAAGTATATCACATTTGTTTTACAGTTTACTGGAGTATTAAAAAAAAACCTAGCTGTTAGTCCAGTACTGTACATGGCCTCTGTGTGTGTGTGTGTGTGTGTGTGCGCGTGCGTGTGTGCGCATGCTGTTTTTTATGTGTATTCCATGAATGATGAGCTAGTCTTGGGGAAAATGATTCTGTCAGAGGTACTTCCTTAATTATACGCAGACTGTGTTCATGTGTGTTCAGCTGTGTGGGCTGGCTGAGGCGAGAGACCGTTTCTGCTCCACCTTGGGGTCTCCTCCTCAAAACAAAAAGCAACACTGCAGACAGAGAACCAGTCCTGGGCCTTATCAGCTTACACACACTGAGGTCCAAGGTTAAGGGCCACATTATACCCAGGTGTCTGCTGGTATGTGTCCAGCACGGACCTCCACTTTGATCCGCCAGAAACAAGGCTCTCTGTTGAAGAACATCTCTGGGGACTTGGTGAGGGATAAGGGAAAGGGACACAGTTATGTTGCATTTCCAAATATGATTCATGAAAGCTGGAAAAAGGAGTGTCTGAAATGAAATCGTTTTCCAAATGGCTCTTCGTTGTTTTTTAATGGCACTGAGAGTCATAGCTCAGTATGAGTTCACTCCTTTCGTGGTTATATTACATTTTTTGAATTGACCACGATCTATGGCTTCCTTCAGAGTTCCATGGCCTTAAAACATTTGTTTTTATCATGTTCCCAAATTTGCTCTTCTCAAGGTGTATTGCAACATGGAAACAGCCGGTGGGGGTTGGACAGTCATTCAACGCAGAGAAGACGGCAGCGTGGACTTTCAGAGAACATGGAAGGAGTACAAGATGGTGAGACATGATGAATACGCAGACACATACACACTCTCAGCATCCAGACACCCATCTCCATCCATTAGGCATAAATTACGAAATTGTGCAGTGAGTTAAACATCCTGTTAAAACAATACACTACTGCTGAGGGAATATGACAAACAGCATGGACTTTTTGGCCTTTTAAGCATGTTGAAAACAGTGAGAGAGGATCCGCTGATCCAAAGCCATTTGGAAGGCTTCAGCCAGATGCTATTCCTCTCGCAGCAACTGCTCCCCTGTCGTTTTTTGTGTTCCCAATATTGTCTACGGTGAGACAGTATTTGCTCCGCTCATCAAGCCAAAGCATCAGTGACATGCTGTTATTCTTCCTCCTTTCCAACAGGAAATTATTACCTAAATCTGAAAACAACACATTTGTTTAGTCTCTATATCCTGGTGGCGGCTGTTTCATCTGTTTGTCATCAAGGAGAAATCTGCACTTATTTGCATTAAGGGTGTTAACATTTCCAGCCTAAGCTGTGTTTGGATGGTAAATTGGGTTTATTATTGTAGCAGTTGCATTGCTGTGCAAGTCACCTGTGTATACCTTCCTCTAGCACACAGTTTATTGTTCAATGGACTCCACTGTTCATTCTATCCCCTGTAATATGCTTTCACTTTAATTATTTTCTCTCCCTCAACTGCTCTTGATGGATGACATGTTTGTGGGGCTTTACAAGCCAAAAAACTTCCACAGTGAACCAAACTAACATAATTAATCTTATTTCAATGAAGAATCTCAGCATCGGCTGTTTCCAAGGAAATATTTGTGCAGAGTTTTTTTGGATACATATCAACCGAACCAACTTATCAGCAGCATTTTGTAGAACGAGAGAAAACTCTGATTCATCAAACTGAGCTAAGTCTTTTGGGGTACAAAGAACAAAGTGAGTATTTTAAAAGGAAAGAAGGAAAAGACATGCAAATAAATAAAAGCGAAAACAGCACAGAGGAAGAAAATAAACACCACATGTGGTCCCCCCCCCAAAAAAAAAAAAAAAATAGGAACAGGTGTCCAGCCAGAGATCATGAATTTTGTTACAGCGCAGTTTACAGTAAGTGGACTTCTAATTTAACAGAGGAGTATAGCTGTTGGTCTCCTTGAAAAGACAAGATGAGATGGATGGACTTTATTGTGTTATTAAATTTCTCATTCTTGGGCTGCAGAGGCTGTGGTCTCCCATTTAATGTGCTTGGAGGGTTTGTAAATCTTTCAGTAAAACTTAGTTGTTGTCTCTTTGTGGGGCCACTGAGAGAATATTGGCAACAGGGAACAAGTGCACATAAAAATTTGCTCTAATGTTTGCAATTACATTACTTGGAAACTGCACATCACAAGAGACCTTCAATTTCAACAACTCTTCCATCTTATTAAAATGTGAAAATGATGCGCAATCTTTGCATGGCATTGGTAAGTGAAGTAAAGTAAAAACCAAGTGAAGTAGAGTAATTTAACAAGTACATTTACATTAACCAGTCGGCACGTGAACAAATTAACATCATGGTTAGTGACTGAAAACTAGTTTGAAAACGAGTGAATAGGTGCAAATGAGCGGGATAATAAAGTTAATACAAAGCGAGAGATAAGCAGTTTAAATAGTTACAAGTGTTTGTTAGAAGTGTGCTAAAACCTAAGTAAATATTGAAATAACCAAACGTAACAGAAGCATTTTAAGTGTCCACCTTCTGACAATCGACCAACGGAAACATCAACAATCCAGTTGCATGTAAAAGTTATTCCATCAATAGCCACATGTAACCAGTCGTTTGAAGATAATATCGATTTCTCAAGAACGTGATGGATGTGCAGGTTGTGTCGAAGTACGTCACATATAAAAAGTTGTGAGCCACTCTTCTAGAGCTTTGGACTCTTGCTGTAATTCTGGGTTTGTTTCTGTGCAAGTTGCTGGCATTTACATGGGTCTTTGTTTACAAAGACTTTGCACTCGGCCCAACAATATGACTCAACTGTCTTCTCGTCTTTTCTGAAGAGGAATGATGTAGATCAGGTTTGCGTGTGAAGAATTGCGAAGCACCGGAACTGCATAAGGGGAAAACTGTCAACATAGCTCGACTCCAAGCCTTTTTCTCCAGCCAGAGTTTTTGGTATAAACCACGATCTCAGTAGGAGGGATTGGACCGAGCTGAAAGCCAGTCAGAAGGGAACGTCTCATCAGTGAGTGAGATCAGATCAGAGAGAGACAGCAGGAGGAAAAAGGAGAGAAATCTGTAATGGGCCCCAGTAACTTTCTCTTCCACCCACTCAGCAGGACATGCCTCAGGCCCAAGGAATGCCCTATATTTACTTTCCCTCCTTCCTATTCCACATCACCACACACACTTAGCACAAACACAGACTTTTCTCTGACTTTGCCCTCCCTCTCTCCCAGTCTTTAATCGAGCGGTCCAGACCATCTTGTCAGAGCGCTAATGTCCTCCCCCTTTGAGAGAGTTCCCTCTGCAATCTGCTGCTCTTGCTGCTGTCAGAAGCACTTTGCCTGTGACCGGCAGCCACTCTGATCAAATATAAACCTTTGCAGTTGTTTGAAGTAGTGTCTCTGCACGTAGTATACATTTTAGGAGAGAAGCCTTTAAGTAATAATGAGTTTAACATGTGCGACTTAAGGAGAAGATGGTGCTGGAAAAAGGTGTGTGTCTATTTCAGCTGTTACCAATTTACACTCTTTATAGTGTAGATAGGTAAGTCTGTCCACATGAAGGATAAAGCCAGACCATACTTTAAAAACTGTATAAAATATGGCAATATTCAATGTGAGTCAAATATTTGGCTCGCCTGCAGTTCAGACAAATAAAAAAGATTGCTATGACAGGACTGAAATATTTCTGTTAGTGTATAAAACAGCCAATTTATTTATTATCCAGAGCCATTTGTTCTAATCGGATTTCTGATTGACGCCAAAATAATCGAGTAAATAAATGAAAAAATTCCTTCATATCCATTCCACGATTCTCGGTGTTGAGATTTTATCTTTCTGGGAACAGAGAGGAGAGGGCAATGAATAATCGTCTGGTTTATAATTTACAAAAAGGATTCTCAGAAGTATTTCCACGCTGATTATTGTGCTTCTCTTCTGTCACTGCAGGGATTTGGGAGCGTGTCTGCTGAACACTGGCTGGGGAACGAGTATGTTTACCAGCTGACCAGCCAGAGGCAGTACGCTCTCCGTGTAGAGCTGACAGATTGGGATGGACACCAGGCCTTCTCATTATATGACCGCTTCCAGATCGGCAGTGAGAAACAAAACTACAGGTAATACTGATATTGCTTCGATCAACAAAAGCCTCTTTTTTTGTTGTTGTTGTTTTTCTTTTTCTTTTTTTATAAGCATTTGTTCAGGCCAGGGAGCACACAGCCAGCCAAATTAAAATTTCATTTCAGCTTTTCATTGGAGCTGGGGAAACGTAGCTGTGATCAAAAACATCCTGGGATCTGGCTCAGTTTTTACAGAATTCGTTCATTTTCCACCGCTTATACTGGCGCATGGCTCCGTTGTTGAAAATTTTGATCAGTATGTTGCTCTATAACCTTGGCCCAGAGTGACTGTCTCAAGACGTACGGAGGGGACAGACATTCATGGTCTCCAGATGATCAATCCAAATGCTCTGACTCTTCCTCTAACATGTTGCTGACATCTGTGGTTTTGACAGAAGCCACTGTCCGATGTAACCGCCATGACATTTCAGTTTAATCTAAATTTAATTTATCCAGTATTTTGGATTCTTGTCTTTACAAAAAGCCTGTCAAGGAGGACAGGAATAGAAGAATACTCCTAAAGAAAGACAATGTGTCCAAAACTTTCTAAATGATTACAGATATGGTGAGTAACTGGGATTTCCAGGAACATAAATTGTGTCAATTCAGTTATGTAAGTGTGGTGAGACTTTTTCTCATTGCTAATTCTTTCCAACCCAAATGTATTCCCTATCATCATCTCCTCATTGTAAATTTTCCTTTGATTGACGCTCTGTCCTCACGTGTTGCAGGACAAAGGTTTCTGTTTTCTTTTGAGAGGGTTAATGATAACAGTCTTCAAACTATGACAGATGCTTGGCCTCCTCAGATGTGGAAAACTACTGCAAATTCCAGAGACTTCCAAGAAATCGTTGGCTTGAGAGCATGTCAGCCATCTCCAATTGTAACGGTTTTGGATGGTTGTCTCTCTGATAAAATGCCCCTTTAGTTGTGAAATGTTAGGCGCTCAGGTTTAAGTGACAAAATAAGGAATGAGATTCTGTATCTTAAAAGCTTGTACCTCAATCCTTCCATTCCTGTCACCCAAGCTCCTGGGAGTACCAAGGAATTCGAGCTACAAGTGTTTCCCTACAGCAGGGAGGCCATTCAGCTTGATGCCATATTTAATTTTCACAATCACCCTGCGATGAAAGGGGGTTTCACTTTACAAGGTTTCCATGTTGGGAAGTTTGTACCTGGAGTGGGATCTGTGGTTTTCCCTCAGGACTGGAGAAATGGATTTCACTCAAGCAGAAGAGATGATGTTTTTTTTTGGGAGGGGGGGGTTGAATTCCACGCACAATTGAACTTGTGTGGGACTGCAGTGAAATGATCAGATCTAACTCACCACCTTTCATCTTCGTTTCAGATCTTACTGCACTGATTTCTCAATGTGGCTCATAGATATGGAAATCCACAGTACAATATTTATTGGCTGAGCATCAAACCGCTTTTCTTCACACATGTTCAACATCCCTCACACTTAAACTTTTGTTGTTTTGAATTAGGAAAATAGGAATTGTTTTTGTTCTGCTGAAGCAAACATAGGGCATCCCTGGCCATCCTGCCCTGTTTTGGATGCACGTTCACCCTGACCCCTATAAATAGATTTGTTCTTGAAAAATGGTTGTGGTATGATAACCAACCATTGCTCCTCTGAAACACAGGCCAAAAGAAACTACATGGCCTGGTCCCAAAAGCACCGACGCCGCCACATCTTCTGTTCTTTCTGCTTTGGCACCTCCAAGCTTTTAAATGTCAAACAATCTGTGACAAGTTCTGCAGATTTCATTTATTGCCCCGAAACATCAGAGGTAGTAAGTGATATGGCTGATATTCAGTTAGTTTTGGATTGATTTCTGTCATTCGCAGTGGTTTACTGGAATAAAGTCTACGTCATCGCAGATCAGACAAACATTTACAGAGACCTCATATGGAATAGTGAATCTTGCTCTCTTTCTGTGTGTGTTTCTCTCTGTAACAGACATACACACACACACTGTAAGATGAAAAAAGCACAGAAATATATAAATAAAGCCATGGATACACAAACTCTCTACCAGAAAAAGTGAACAGGCCAAAATTGAACATGACTCACCATTTATCAGCAACAACATTAAGTCAAGCCAGGAGATGTGTAGCTGCCAGTTTCTTAGCTCCATCTACGGATAATATAAAACGGAAATTACTCAGCTAATGCATGGAGGTGTGCAATTATTCCTTTGTGACTTATAGGGTCTTAATCCTTCAAAAATTTAATAATGTAGACAGAATGAATGTCACATTTTATTACCAGCGTGCTTAAATTTTGGCACTGTCTTGTTGGCTTTGGACCCCTTAGTAACACTTAAAAATCACATGATTAAAATAAGGTGGCATTTCTGTTCACCCCTGGGTTCCATTTTGGTCAATATTTGCGTCTAAGAATGGAATGGAATGGAAACCCCCGGAGAATGTTTATACCCTTGCTTTTTTTAACATCTGGCAATGGCGTTGTTGTAGTTAATCGTAGAGATATTTCAATGGTTATTATGGGTCTTCTGTGTCCCAGGAAACCAATTCATTATTCAGTACCATTAGACGATTGGAGTTGTGTAAAAGCCTTTTTCACGAAGGCCATCCTTCCCTTGGGGAGTTTACCACCTCCATAAATAATAACTGATGTGAAAGTAGTAGAGCTTGTTAACACTGTACTGAGTTCAGCACTTACATTCAAGATGTACTGGGATTTATAAATAGAAAAAACTAATTTGATGGAACTCTATATTTCTGTATTCATTATCAGGCAGTTGCAGTTTCCTTAGTCTTATGAATAATATAGCTTTAGGTTTTTTAGGTTTCTATTCCTCAACGCAGACTTAGTAAAATAACAATGTCATGTATAGCAGGAAGTGCTGCAGTACAATAGCAGCCAAAATGAAAGAAAAATCTGCAGTCTGTCCAGTAGAAAGTGCCATCACAAATTTCATTTTAATGCAGCTATCTGAGTCTTGATGACAACATTTTGGAGGTGAATTTGGGTTGACCAAGTTCACACTGAACCACAGACTCATAACGTTGTGAAATGATCCCTTTTTTGTCATTGTGACTGAAGTCGCCATAATTGCAGAGGTTATGGCCCCCTATCATCATAGATAATTTGGTTGCCGCAAGGCTGCAGAAAAGCAAATAATAAAATCCAATATAACTTGATGATCTACAAATATTGTTCTAACAATAACCATCCATTCAACACATTCAGCTAATCACGCTCATTTTTCAAAGGAAAGAAAAAAACAGTTCTGAGTCAGGGGCAAAAAACATAGTACAGAATAACAAAAATTGCTTGTCACACAAAATTGAATTATCCAACTACAAACTGAACAACAGAAGAGTTGGCTCAAGGCCAGCTTAGTTGGGCTTGGTTGTAGAGACTTGAGAAGCATGAGTTGTATGAAGTATGACTTTTAGGTTTTGTTCATGGTACAACTTTTGGTGCCTGTAGTCTGATGAGGAGTGTACTGTTAACTTTCCTCCGCTACTAAGAATTTCATTTTTGTGTGTGGTGCTTGTCTACAATCCAAAAATCCATTCAGTTGAATATTTGAACAGGTTGAGGTTTATAGAGGACACCGATTGGTACAACTGTTCAAAGCTGCCCAGCTGCAAGAATAGACGGTTTATTTTTGAACAAACTATGACATGTTTATTCAATATCCCTCCATGTTCAGCCAGCCAAGTTCTTAAATGCAGTGATTTCTCCATACTGTGTGGTAATGGGCCGAATTCCCCATGGGATCAGATAGATCTAGCTTAGATGTTTTTCATGTGGGGATTTAGGAAAGGAATTGGCAAAGGTTTGGATTTCAAAACACAATGACTTTTATCTTTTCCAAGACTCACACTGTGATAATCTTAGATATCTGAAATTATTTCTACTTGAACCACATCCATGCAAGTTTCAAGTTCCACAGTTTCCTATTACAAACAATAATAATACTCTTTTTAATTCTAAATTTCTGATCGTGCACAAATACATCCCCAACTTCTGGTCCAATTTGAGCTTTTAACCACACTGCACCACATTCATCATTGAATGAATCCTGCTAGGTTGTCATGGAGACAAATCTGTTGACATGACAAACACGTTACAGTAGGAGTACGATGATATCAGCTGCTGAAGATCTGCAGATCAGTCTCTTTGACAGCTAAAAAACTGCTGGGCAGAAAGTCAGTAAGACGGCCTTTAGCTAACAAGTCTTTGGTCAGTTTACTAGATGAAACGTTGAACACCAATTTTCACCTTCATGTGGACGAACAAAACAGATTTCCATCTGATTTCTAAGGCAAGCGGCACTAAAGCAACAAATTCTGTCATGTACTTAACTGGTAACATACTTACTGGTATGTACTTAACTAGGCAATGGAGCACCTATCCACGATTTTTGCCTCTACAGTTTGTGGTGTGGGGGCCATTTGTTCAAATTCAGAGAGGTTTAATTGGGCAAAATTTCCCTCAAGCAGATGTCTTTGTAGGCTATAGGTCCGGAGAAGAAGCACAGCCCACCTATTAGTGACCTCTGGTGTAATGTCTGAGCTTTATGTATATAACACCCAGTGGCAAGAGGGCAGTCAAGCGGGTCTCAGTCAGCCAGACTGCACTGTGGCCTCACAGTAGGAAGCGAACCATTGGTCAGGGTGATTAACCTTTGCAATGGGCCAATCAGACTGCAGTTCAACAGACTAATGACTGCCAGGTGTGGAAAGCATGTCCTGGACTCTCAGCTGACTGCGTTGTTTCCTTTATGTAGGGAGATGAAAGAAAACAAGAGAGCCGAGCTTGGAGTGTCAGTCAGAAGATGACTGCAGCTGAGTTTCAAAAGAGATTTGTGCATATTATCCTGGTCGCTCACATCTTCGTTGTTGGTATTTTCAAAGACGAATCCCTTTAAATTCTCTTTCCCCATTTCTCCCAGCCTAAATGTTAGCCATGATAAGAGTTGGTTGAAGTGTCTATGATGAAGAAAAGTACCTTACTTTGTGTGTGAAGGTGTCCCTTTTTAAGGCATCTTCAGCGCTGGTGCATTTCTACAAATGCTAAAACTTATTTATACTTTTTAAAAACGCTTTCATGGGACAAAAGTTCCGAGGTAAGAAGGACAATGTGGCTATTTGAACATTTTTCCCTCCAGAGTGTCTTTGAACAACAGGAAATACTCCAATCATTGCTCTATACAAGTATTAAATGTTTTGACAATGTTTTACTCAGTGATAAAATGTCTGTAGCCCAGTTTTCCTTTTAAATAGACTCATTCCAGTCATCTGATTCCTCACCTGACCTCACTACATGTCATTTCCCACGTATACAGTTTGCAGCTGTAATGCTCCAGAGCATAGACTCATTATGACTGAAACTGAATCTCTATCAAAGCTTTGAGGCGTCGGTTCACCCAAATGACATTTGACAAAAAACATTTTCCCACTTAACCCTTCTGGGATTTAGTCATGCAAATAGTTTTGGTTTTATTGCCCAGGTTTTGTTGTATCATGCAGCGATGAAAGCACAACAAATGACAGAGGAAAGCCCTGACACATTATATTATTACACTTTCTAGAAATGAATAATGTTACGCAAGGTAAGTGTCAGACCTAAGAACAGTTTTCATTGGCCACAATGAAAGGGATTTTCTATACATCCTGTGTGTCCTGAATGCCTGGTTTCCTGAAAAACACACATTGTAAGTGTAAAGCAATTTTTATTCTAACTTTTTGGGGACAGAAATATGAACTACAATACTATTGTGCTCCCCCCTCAGACCTTATGGGGATATTTGTAGAAACAACAAACAATGTCATATCATATCACGACTTATTGTTTGGATGTTTTTTTCTACGCATATTTCTTATAAACCAGCAGTATTTCTACTACATTAACATTTAAGAGGCGGTATCAGTTTTTGCTTTCTAGAAAGAAAGTGAAAGCGACAGAACGAGGCTAATCTGCATTTGGTTTAAAAGTGGAACCAAGCTAGCCTCACTAACTAATCGTTAGAACCGAGTCTTAGGAGACATCACCTGTTGCTCACATTATTCCAATGACATGGAAGTAACCGCTCTTCCCTGGAGGTATCGTTGTGTGAAAGCTAATTACTCCTTTCACAGCTCAATATTTTGGTTACTAATGAGCCTCGACCAATTGCATCGCTAAATGACTTCAGCAGGAACAATCAGATTAGCATGCATTGCCTCTTAGGTTCCCGATACGCCTGACCAAATCTCTGTCCCCTGATACATTTCATTAGCATTAATTACCAAGCGCCTCCTCTCTCTCTCATGCTGTGTCCCTTTTTCTCTTTTATTCTTTGAAACAGTCCTCAGGAAGTGCATCTCTTCCTCTTGAGTTCATTACTTGGCCCATCTTTGGATTAGCCTACTTATCATCTAAGTGCATAATGGACCCTGACAGGAAAAACTGCAGATGTCAGTTGGATTGGGTATTGTAGGTCTCGTAAATAGCCAGTTCAGCCGGTAAACACAGCCACAGACTATTTAAAGCAGCCTGTCAAAAGTGTCATGGTGAAAATCTGTCTTGATGATGTGCCTTGGCGGCTTGTCAGCGCAACAGCGATCATAAGAGCTTTGGAAAATGGAGAGTGCATGTGCAACACAGCCTGGTCTTTATCAGAGCAGTAGCAGGCTTCATCTTTGACGTTGCACCTTCTACTCTTCGGAATTGGAAATTAGCTCATAGAAGTCATGCTGCCCGTAAGTGAGACAATGTGCTGGCATATTGGTTTGTTTTGAACTGCAGGATATATCCAAAGACAATGTTTGCGTAACAGACACCGGATAATAATTCAGCGTGTGTCATAGATCCTGGGCATTTATAAACAGACAAAAGTGCTTACGATATACTCACAGGTCCTTATCCAAACTTGCCATGTCCGCTGGTCATTTGGTGCCACTGATTAGTCACATGACTCACCTCACATTGTCGGATTACACGCAGTGGTATAATGGATTTAGTCAACTCCCCACTGAAAACCCTGCAGTCACACTTCTTACTCTGCTGTTCAAATCAACCATTTACACAGCTGTCCAAATACAGGAGTCTTTCGCATTAAACCACTCTGTTTCCCGGGGAGTCCGCAGTCTCTTTCTTCGAGATGTTCAAGCTGATGACTCGCAGCTACAAGCTTTTCAAAGGCTGTCAGCTGGAGGTGCACAAGGAGTGTGCAACATCTCCGAAATACATTCTGTATTTGTTACTTTCTCATTGGAAAACCAGAACCGGACGCAAAGTTCATCATCTCATAATAAGAGACCTCATTAGCGGGGTGCTGCAGTCCTGCTTTTTGGATGTGCCATCTCTTTTTATCAGGAAAGAGTGAAACAGAGAGCGTGAGGCGTGTGACATGACAGCAGAATAGGGAGTGTGTTCTAGAGCTGTCAAACAGATGTAAGAACTGCTTTTCCCACTCACACCAGGAGTGAGTTCACAGTGACATGTACGATTGGAAAAAACCTGCTTCTGTTGAGCACAGAATGTGTGAAAGAATTCACTTCCCACTAGCACTCAGGTAGATATGCTGTGTCTTTTGATAAACTATGGAATGAAACGACCTCACTGTCATTTATATCATATGGATATTTAGTAATTGACGATTCCTGGCAGATGGTGACTTGATGATAACATCTGTCCATTCACTCCTGCTGGAGGCTGCCTGCACTGTACTATCAACACAACCACGTTCTGTCTGAAGTCCAATTTGAATCCACCACAGACATTTTAAAAATTATCGTTTGAGACTTCCTTCATTATTCGCGTCACAAAGAACCTTTATATGCCCAGAAAATGATGTATTTTCCAGGATTTGTACTGCAGTGACTTTGACATAAAATATTTCTGCTCTGTAAGCAGAAAAATGCAGTTGTGTTTATGTTTTCACTAAGGTAAACTAACTTCTTGAAAAGAGGAAGAGAATTAGGGTCTGTTTACTTAAACACACAAAGAGAAGACGAGGAGAAATATTGCTGACTTGGAGGCTGAAGATCCACCGATACATCTTTGCATGGATGATTGGTTAAACAGGCCACATATTGTCTTTAGCTGTTAGAAGTCAGGATTTACTGATTTACCCGATTTGTTGTCGTGGTGTAAATTGACTTTTTGTGACCTAGCAGATGGAAATGTGATTTCCAGACATTCCTTGTAGTACATGCCCTTTTCTCCCTCGGTCTGTCTCTCACTTTTCATATGTAACTCTTTCAAACACTCCTTTTATTTAATTCTTCACTTTATAATCTGCCTGTCCGGTTAATGTTGTTCCAGGTGTTCTATACATACTCAATCACAACAAAAAAATAAATATCTCTCCGGAGTCTCTCTTTTCAACATGTTATGTCTTCTTGCTGTCTTTATTGCTTACACTGCTCACACCGCACATACTCACCTCTCCCAACCTTTTCTCCCTCCCCCGATGACTCCCTCCTCTTCCTCCTCCTGATGTGTTTCAGACTGTTCCTGAAAAGCCACAGTGGGACCGCAGGCAGACAGAGCAGTCTAGTAATCCACGGAGCAGACTTCAGTACCAAGGACATGGACAATGACAACTGCCTGTGCAAGTGCGCCCTCATGCTTACAGGCGGTAGGTGCAGCAACAAGCTACGCTCATGGCACAATAAAAGAAAAACCCCCATGTTTATGGTTAAGTCAGATTTATTCGAACTTATTTGTGTAGTTCACCAAAATAATCGCCAAAGGAACAGCTAAGATCGCATCGTTTTCATCAAATCCAACGACAAATCGTCGTTTCGTATGGTGTCTCTGCTCCCAGCTTGAGTCACTGGCTGCCACTACCACTCTACATTTGTGTTGATATTTATGATTTGATATTTTCCCTGCAGCGTGGCAGGGCACTTTTTGGGTTCTGAAGTGCCATTGCGGGCTGGCCTTTGAATCTTTGTTTTATTTCTCACTGTAAATTTGGTTAACCTGGTTTAGGTTTTGTTTGGGTTTGTCACTCCCAGACTTGTGTAATTTTACTATGAGTAATAGGAAGTGGCTACAACTTGTACAGAAAAGTTCTAACCATTTGTCTTCATATTACTTTGGAGACATACAGTTTATTTTCAAAGAAAATGGATCCATGGTCTAAGCCCTCCAACTGCCCTTCCAAAAACTATTTTCTCCGACTGGCTTTGTGGCCAAACCCTACAATGTTCATGGCCCACTCATTGGCTCAATTCATTATGATAAAAACCTGCTCCATGGGCTAAAGTGACCACTTATACATCTATCTGCACCTAATAGGCCAGACTCTATATCCCAAGTTGCACTGTGGTTGGAAACGAGTGTAATGTAAAAATCCGTGGGTGCGGCACCAAGTGTCAAAGAGATTTAAAGTGACTCCTACTTCTCCTGCTGTGTAAGTAGAACCCAGTGACTCTAGCTGTCACCTCATGGCACTCCACTGCTGTGGAGTCCTGACCTGGTACTAATCAAGCATTTCTAAGAGCAGATTTAAGATCAGCGTTACCTCTTAGGTCATTGGGAATATAGCGACTTCAAGGGAACTGGCATATGATCGCTGATCAACACCCCTTCTCCTCTGGATTCATAGACTAACTATGGACAGCCATGAAGGAGAGGCATGACAACATGTAGCCTGAGTCGAGGCTGGTCAGAACTGAACCAGATATAATATACACAATACAATTTGGATTTATTTACTGCATATGCAAGAGCAGGGCTGAAATTAAATGACGTAAATGTCTGGAGTATACAAGAGGCAAATACTTCTCTGCTACATTTAAGAGGAGAACCACAGCATGGCATGTTAAGAATATGGAGGAGGATCTAATACGGACACACACAATGTATATATTTACCAAGCAGCAGAGCATACAGTAGGGATAAAATACTGACAGCAGGAGGAAGGGGGGATCCCTTTATCTGTTTTTGCTCTTTTCCTTCTTTCACAAGTCATTAAAAACCTCTAGCCTGGAAACAGATAGAACACTTCTCATAAATCCCAAACCATTGCTGCTGTGTGTATTAAATATTTATGTGTGTGACAGCGGTTGTCTGGTCTGTGGTTTATCAACAGGCAAGAGGTGGTGAGTAGGAGACACAGCATCATGGATGCTAGTTGTGTACTTCCCGACTGTACACTATGAGCTGCAGCCTCTATTGTCAGCTCACCGAGATTCATTTTTTTTATTTAGTGGTTGTATTTGGCCACTCAGGTGTAACAGGAAAACAGTACTGACATAAGATTACTGTACCTTTAAATTTGAAATGACTACGGCTGTAAAACTGAACAAGAACAATAAAAAGTGAGGAAAAACCAAAAAGTCACACAAAAAAAAAAACCCCTAAAAACCTTAGAGCTGAGGGAACGCTGTAGATCGGGCTTTCAGATTCAATTGACTTTGGTCACCTTGGGCGGTGTGTTTCATATCAAGCACAGTCATTCATTCCAACTGGAAACATTCACCACAGCAGCTTTAACCTTTCAAAACGCTGGTGCTGGTACAAAGACACCAGGTGTGGTGTCTCCTCTGACACAGTTCTCCAGCCTGAGGACTAGTTCTCCTTGAATTTCATGTAAAAATAATTAAAACAGTGCAAGTTCAATTTCATATTCAACTCCCACCGGAGCTGGTATTTTGAAATTATGTGACGTTTTGGAAATCTAAGTAGAGTTACACCAGTTTCTGTGCTGCGCCGTCTTCATGTCTTTTGATGAAGCAGCAATCAAGTGTGAAATTTATATCTGTGTGATCCACGCCAGCAATGAGCAGAATATTGGCCCTGAATGTTGAAATGTCACACTGTGGCCAGCAGTGGTATTCAGTTCTGTCAGAAGAGGAAAGTGAAGTGCTGCCATCTGTCAGTCTGACTGACAGATGCCATGCCTCGCATATGTTCTATATCTGACTGTACCAGTGAGACTGTGTCAACCACAGCAGATATGAGAAACTGATGAGATATAACTAGGATGGATTACATTTTATGTCCAGTATATATTGGCTGGCTCTCCATATGAGTGAAACAGCCCATGAAGTATAAAGGTGCTAAACCATTGTCACAGCCCTTGTAAACAGTCGGTGACATTTCAAAACCAATTCTGAAATAGGCAGGAAGCCAAAATGTGGCGTAAGTTGCATATTAAAAAATGTCCCCTGAGTCCCAGAATATCTGCTCCGTCTTTCAATAACAGATGTGTTTCAGGGAAATCTTTAAATGGGAAGAGAAGAAACGTTTCCCTCATGCCATTTACTGCTCCGACGTCCCCTGTTGCTAATGCACATTCACTCTTTGCTTTAAATAGACAGCGGCGCAAAACGTGTTCAGCGACAGGTACTGGCACGTCGTTGAACCCGGTGACAGTAACACATTGAGCAGATAGCAGTGAAATGGTGTCTGAATTACTGGCACGGAGGAGTGGGAGAGGCCATGGGAACATTTCAACCTTTACCAAGGACAGAATTTATGATTGAGGTGCCTTCATCAATACCACAACGAAACAAGTAGCCCGCTTCAGTGTCCTTTATCTGGAGTTATACATTTACTCAGATGACGGACGACAGAACTGCCCAGTTCTTTAATCCGACAATGTGGCCTCATCTGTGTCCCTGTTCTGTCTTCAGGTTGGTGGTTCGACGCTTGTGGCCCGTCCAACCTTAACGGCATGTACTTCACACAAGGACAGCACATAGGCAAGTTAAACGGTATCAAGTGGCACTACTTCAAGGGCCCGAGCTACTCGCTACAAGCCACAGCCATGATGATCCGTCCGCTGGACTTCTCTTAGTCGTCTGAACTCATGAACCTTCAACTTCTGAACGACTATGTAGCACATTAGAGGGACGCCTCTTATTTTATCCGCTCGTCTCATCTCATTTCACTGGCCCCCGGGAGTCATCCAGTAAATCGTTTTATTCACCCTGGTTTCACCAGAGCTGCTGATCCTTCTGTGCTACTGTTGCTTCATAACCTTTCCCCTCATTGAGCTGAAAAGCAGCTGTGGGGGAGGAAGACTGAGAACGATGTGCTTCACCTGAACTGATTTCTCTTCCAAAACCACATTCAGACACGTTTGCGGACAAATGTGCTCAGGTGCGTTCTCTGTGCACGTCGAGCACTGTATAAGATCAAGATGTCAGCACACGTAGTTTCCATTTTCAAGGGGACCCGTGCCGAAATAATACAGAGGACTTGAACTCTCCTGAATGCGAAGCAGCTGTCAGAGAGCAGCAGTGACTCTTAACCTGCAGGAGAGAACATATCTGGAACGCTTGAGAGAATGAGAGACATGTTTGTTGTCTTTTTTTTTTTTTTTATTCAATTGTTGCTCACAGAATACAGCTCATAAATATTGCAACTGTGTTATATTTTTACAACTATTTTTGTTACTCCAACTTTATACGATATCTAAAGTGAGATAAAAATGTCTTTTGTACTGTACGGCGTATAATGAATTTCTATCTGCATCATGTATCACACAGTTTTGAAGTGACCTTGAATTCGAGTGATGATCGGTAATAGCTACGAGGGTCACTTGCAGCGTTTGCTGGCAGTTACAGACTCGCTGTCCTCGCAGAGCGTGATTATTTTTAGAGTTCAAGATGTGAGGTTATTATTGGATTAGATTCTGGACTCAGATCCTTTTGCCTTTATTATTGGCTGAGAAACATCCAGCACCTGCCAAGGTTCAGATTTTGAGTGATCACCTTACCTCTGCTGAACAACAAAAGCAGGGACATTAATTCAGTGGAATTTAATTTGAGGTTTGTTACACTTACAGTGTGTGTGTGCGGGGGTTAGAAAATGCACATTTCCATGTACAAGTAATTGATGTTTTCAGATGCATGCAGCATATTCCCAAATGTAATGGTGGTGTACGACGTCGTGAACCTTCTGTAATCACCTGTCAGATGTAGATGCTTATATTAAGCTGGCGTCCGGTGCTGTATCATCAGTCACAAACATTTAGAGGACATGAAAAGAAAACTCCTCCACGTCTGGTCCTGTCAGTTTCCTCAGATTCTGACCTCTGACTTTCAGACAAACAGCAGATCATTAAGACAAGTTACATCCAAAATATCTTTTAAAGACATATTATTGTATTACATGGTAAGACGCTGCAGCCAATTTCTGTTTTTCGTCAATTCAGCTTAGGGGGGAAAAAAGAAAGAAAAAACAAGCCAGCGTTGGATATGACGCATGAAATTAATGATTCCACCAAGTGATCCGTGTGAACACATATTTTATATCCTCCTGCTTATAACAACAGAATCTACTGTGGAGTATTTACTAAAGGTACATGCGGCAAGAAGATAAGTAAGTGTATCTGGAACTTGTATAACTATAATTGACATGTTTATTAGCATACTAAAATTGTATAATTTAATGTGTGTATGTAAATCAGCTTTCCTGAGGAAGGCCAATTTTATTTTATTTTAAATTTTTTTTCTGTTTATCCTCTGCCAGAAGTACAATGGTGTTTTGAAGTTGAGCATAAAACGTAGGAGTTAAGATAATAACCCTGGAGAAATGTGCCTTTGATAACTCTGCTTTTACCTCAGTCAGTTCTAGATTTGCGGATTTATTTAAACATCTTTTGTAACATGTGGTCAGTGTTGTGGTACTAGATTAAATAAAAGAGCATGTGATGCACTAATGTTTTCAATCTGCGTTTAGGCTGCACTTTTTGAGCCCGAAATGATGCGATGATAGACGAAGATTTAAACTGTGGACTCCCAAGGTTTGCTCCATCTTTCTCTAAGCAGACACACTAACTTTAAAAAAAAAAAAAAAAAAAAAAAACTTTCATGATAACATCTTCAGCATCAGTTTAAGTCTTCCTGGACTGTACTGTGTGTTGCACAAAGCAAGTTTATTGGCGCAGAAAGAGAAGAGATAAATCAGGTAGATAAACGGACACGGTCTCTTCCGTCTTTTTCAGGATCGAACCAGATGGTGCAGAGATTAGGACCCCCACCCGCCGAGTAGGTGGAGAGGCTATTGTCTCGAGAGGTGACTCGCTCTGCTTGCTCGCAAGTGGCAATGACAGATTGCCAAAGTGTCAAAGGATGTTGTCGGGACCTGTAGTGCGTCTTCATAGTTGACATTCCTGGGCCTAATCAAAGGTTAAACAAATTACCACAGCCTGCAGACCGCTGCGTGTCCTTCAGCGTCTGCGCTGACCCAACACCCTCGCTGGAATGCATTTCATAGAGAGTCTCAGGCAGGAGGCTGTGAAGTGGGTCCGCTCAAGCTGGCCAACACCCATGTGGGTCTTCAGCTTTGTCCTTTGTTGGTTGTGAGGACAGGAGGTACTGAAAGCCACTTCTAAACTCCGGGGAAGTTTTGTCTCCCCTGGACATTCTTGTCATCCCGACACACACACACACACACACACACGCACACATGCAGGCCAGCTCCTCACATCCAAAGCTACGTCCCCGTCTGAAAGTGGATCCTTTCCTGTTAACAGAGGAAGAGCTGAGGGCTGCTGAGCCGATGAGACTCCCACTGGGAAGTGGGGGGGCCCCAGGCTGCACGCAGACGGACAGCGTTGGACGACGACCAAATCAGATACTACAGAATACAGTACCTGCAGTATGGACTCTCAGGGCCCTCGAATCCCCAGAGAGACCACCTGCTCATGTGGAAATGAATACAATTATTGAGGAGACAAAGATAGAGGAAGTGAAAGTAAAAATAGAGCATGTCCTCAGCCTTTGCTCATTCACATAAATTATTTGTGTAGCCGATCTGTTTTAGCACAGACTGTTATAATTTGATACCTGCAGGATCGGAGCCAGCAGGAGACAGAAAAAAAGTTGCATTGTGCGCGCACTAAATTAGTGATTTCATTCACTGGACCAAAAAGCTGCTGTTTGTCACCAGAAAAGAAAACATGGGATCAGTATCTGTGAAACATCTCATCGACACCACAGGACTGAACAAAAAAAAAAAAAGAACAGCAGCTGCTGCATGAAAGGAGGTGTAACGGATCAGTGAACTCCTGTATACACTCCAGGGTTGTTAGACTGAAGTCTGGGTTTTATGGACCCGAAAAGGCAGCACACAGGTCCACATACTTCCGTTCATCCCAGTTTATGAACCAAATCCGGATGTAGGCAGGTTATGGAAAACTGTGTGAGTAGCCAAGAAAAGCCTTTCTTTGGTCCTCTGCCAGGAAGTGGTTGGTTTTATTTTTATTTTATTTATTTATTTATTTATTTATTTTTTACACCCTGGACATGTCTATCTTACACAAAGTGGCAGTCTCCTTCGCCCCTTTGATTCATTGGTTTTAAATCTTTTCCACCTCTCCAAGTCGTGAAGCATCACCTTCTCTCTGAAGTAACTTCACTGGCTGCACCCGCTCTGGTCCAATCCCCATCCCGTTGCAAATGAGCGGCAGGGTTAACAAACCTGAAGGAAAATGGCTGAAAGTCGCGGGTGTTATGGATTTATGTTAAAACAGGGTTTATACAAACTTCAGCCACGATGAACTGAAGAGGTGGAGCTGACCGGCTCAGGTCGCTGTTTCTGGTGCTGTCTTTCGATCATAGGGTAGCTGCCCCGCTTCTTTTAGGCCATAGTTTAAACACTGAACATCATGCTGCATCGAAAATGTTCAGCTAATAAATCAAACCAGAAATAGTCCGTTTTCACTCAGACCTCTGGAGTCACCTCCCAAGGGTCATTAGATAGATCCAGGTTCAGGGTTCTCGCCAGCATTGGCTTCTTCTGTGTTTATGCTGCTGTGCCGGCGACGGCCCGGGCCAGAGCCATTATGTTTGTCCATCCCGCAAACATGATACCTCAGCAACTCTGAGAGGGAATTTCTTCAGATTTCAGAAAAGGTCACTGTGATCACACAAAAATTTCATGGACTAACTGAAATGTAAACCTGCGAGACACACAACTTAAATTTTATCTGCAATGATGGTTGAATTTGTTGTTTTGTCTTATAGAGTTTTTGCAGTTTCGCAACTGTCTCCAGTAAATGCTGGAAGGCCATCACTTATCTTCAGTTTGTCCAATTACGTGTATAATTGTGACTTTTTTTTTTTTTCCAGAAGACCTCAATTTTTGGCTCTCTGTGACAGTGACATCATTTTGTCTGCGTTAAAATGAATGACCTGTTGTTGAATGTTTTCATGTTGCGGGGCAATCGCTGAGAGCAGCAACAAAGAGGAACAATGTTCTTGGCGTAGAATCAACCGCTGATGAAGCAAAGCGTTTTAAGGAGCTGCCACCACACGAAGCATGGCGCTAAAAGAGCAGCTGGTAATGAACTCACGCATTAATCAAAAGCAAGTTGACCTGAAATCATTCCATTAAATGTTGACATCAGTGCGTGCGCTTCCAAGTCATTCTTTGCAGTCCCTGCAGATTTATGAAGAGTTCGACTGCACACAAGGAGAATTGCAGTTTTTCTTCAATATCAAGATATCACATTGATGCATTTTGGTGATTTCCAAATGTAGAAAGTTGTACGAACTACCAAAAGCTAATTTCTATCTATCATCTTGACCTCAGTAATAGAAATGGTTACCGTTTATTATCAGTTTAACAGATGTTCTGTCCAACTGTGGAGAGGAAAAAGCCAGGTGATTATTTAACTTGCAATTACAAAGCAATTTTGGAATTTTGCAATGCTGGTTTTGAGCAGAAACTCTTGCGGCTTAGCAAAATAAATGGAGTAAAATAAGAATGTAAACGTGAGCTGAGGTGAGAAAACACAAAGGGAGCGGAATATGAGTGATGGTGTGTGGGAGGCAGAATGACGCTTGGTGTACACAGAGGGTGTGAAGCAAAGAGAGGCTGCAGGCCTCGGCAGGAGCCATTCAAACTGATAATAACACAGAGGCTGCTTAGCTGAATGGATTTCCTAAGAGCTTAAAAGTATCAGCTGTAAATTTTGGGTCTCTTCTGGATTTAAGCAAAGGCTGAATCAGCTGATATGAATCCCAGAGAGACTATAAATCAGATTTAGACATCCTGGGAAGTTAAAGCAAGCGGAGCGTTTGCTTTTTTTTTTATTCATACAGTGAAGTGTTATATTATTTGTCGTTTCCTTTGACATTTTATTATGTCATAAATTAGCCAAAAAAACATGGGAAACCAGTATGGAAGTCAAAAAGTATGATATGTTGGATAAAGAAATAAAGATTTAATGGACAGCTCCAGTTTGGGTGTTTTGACCTCAGAGCTCAGTGTCCATAATGTCCTAAAAGGAAACGTTAAGTGTGTGAAGAGTGTGTCGCCAGTTGTTGCTCCAGAGGCCGCTGCGGTCGGAAATAATGAAGTGTGATTGCTGACTGATGCAATATGAGCCAAAAGTAACATGTTTTTATAAGTCCTGTGGTAACAAGAGCATGTCTCAAAAACAAATAGCCGACATGGCTGACGAGCATATTCATTATCTTTAAAATACAGAAGATCCAACGTGCAGATCACCAACATTATTATTATTATTATATTTTTAAAAAATAGATGTTATAATGTGGTTGTTCTTGTTTATTTCACATGATGTTTCTAATTTTGGATAGATTTTTTTTTTTTTTTTTAATCAAAGTTTGTGGCGTGCAAAAGTGAAATTAAGAGGAGAGCAGCTGATAAGCTGCTGCAACATAAAGTGACATTTACAGGGAAAAGAAGCTTGCGGATCCTTGACATGTTTCTTTTTATCCAAAGCGATGGACTGGCGGCCTGTTCAGGGTGACCCCACCCTCGCCCAATGTGAGCTGGGATTGGCTCCAGCGGCCCCCGTGATCCAGAAACAGATAACCGGTAGAAGATGGCTTACATCAATAAAGCTTGAGTCCAGTCGGAAATCTTGGCGTAAATACTAAATATTCAATAAATGGAAGGTGATCTGACAAAAAGTTGGGCCAAAATGCAGAGGAAGTGGTTGCGAAGCATGTTGGGGTTTGAAAGGTGTCCTTCCAAGAGTTGCTCTTGGAAGAGACAAGTCTTTGGGAGATTGTTGAGGACTGAGAGGGCGGCCCCATTCGGTAACTTGTTCCACCGTCGGAGAACCGCAAGACCACTGCGTTGGTCCAAGGAAAGCACTAAAGTGTAAGACATGGGTGCAGACCCAGGAATTACTCTGAATGCAAGCTTTACTGACTTGAATCTCCTTCTGGCAGCTGTTGGTATCCAGTGTTGGTCGATGGGTAGCAGAGTGACGTGCGACCTTTTGGGCTGATCGAAGAAGGGCCTCCGGGTTCGACATGCAGGGAATATAATCATTTTATTTATTTCATAAGTTAAAACGGGTACCAGTGTTTCAGGACAGACCTCCTGCTTTAATGCAGACATAGCTCATGCTGCTCTCCCAGATAACGACAGTAAAATGCATCCGTTTATATTATTATTGCCATGAAATTGGTGACATAACAGTCCGTCTCACCTGTACTTTGTGTTTAATGCTCGTTAGCTAATAAACCCAATAATGAAGGTGTCAAACAGCTTCGACCTTCCAGACATCGTCGTGTCTGACCATGTTAGCATTTAGCTCAAAGCAGCACGGGGCCAAAGAGCCATCAGCATCTATCAGTGAGAGTAAAACATATCTAACATTAAACAGTGCAGTGCAGAGTTTCTACTGTAAACACTTCCCACTTAAGAGAGCTTCTGTTTTTATCTTTTATCGTATTCCTTCGTCCTCCTGCTTCCATCCTCCACATTGTGTAAGACGTTGATGTGAAACCTGCCACATAAATCGAGCCCGGGGACCTTTAACCCTCCTCCAGCCTCTGATGGGTTTGTCTGGCTCCGGCGGCGCTCTCCGTCATCCTGTCGGTTCCACCCTGCAGGAGACCAGGTTTTCTCTCAGCGTCCTGGTCGGCCCTCGCTGACCCCTGTGTTCAGCTAACTTTAATTTACTGACTCTCCAATCTTTATTTATCGGGGCCAAGTGGCACAGCCAAACAATAACATACAGCCTCTTCGGAAGGAAGTATTAGCGGATTACATCGTGGTTTACTTTTCATGGGCCAGGACAGATTTGTGCGGCTGGCTTCCTTGTTGAGGTCAGCATCGGGGAAAGGCAACAACCCTCCGCAGATGGATCAAAAGTGCAGCTCATTGTAGCTATTTCAGACGATTTGTCAACAGCAATATGTTTGACAGTTACAGATGTTATTGTTATTGTGTCTGGAAAAGAGCACCACAATAAAAAATCCTCTCAATCCTGGTTACAGCTGTTCTGTTTAGTGTTTTTTTTTTTTTTTTTTAGCATTCTTGCAAATAAACTCTGTCAAATAAAGCAGATTCACCCATCTAGATCACAGCTCTGAACGTCTCCTGCAAGGACTTTGATCCTGCCCTTGCAACAACAACTCAGAAGAAAGTCTTTCGAAGCACAACCTGGATCAGCATCCCATATAGAGGTCAGCGAAACAAGCTGGAGAGATGCTCATAAAATGCATTCCTGTGCAATTAATGTGGACGGCCAAGACAACAATCCAGCAGCGAGGAAGTAAACAAAGCTGTCCTAACAGTGCAGACGTTAGGAGCAGGAAACACAGGTGCGCTGTCTCCGGATATGGACCTCCTGCTTTATTTGGCCCAGATCATCAGAGCAGCCGGTTATTGAGGAAACGTACCGACTTCCTACTGGCAGCAAACATGTCTTTTTAAAACGCCGAGGAGGACTGAAACCTGAAGACATTGTTCCGTCGGTGACTGAACTCAGCAATCATCCCATCTACACATCAACGGCTCCTGTTGGCTTTTATTTTTCATCTATTATCCAAATTTCAGAACCCCATACTCCTAAAGGTATTGATTACAGACGATTACAAGCTGAGCAGTTTACTGAGCTCTAATTCAAAGTACACTTCTATGTGGTGGTGCCTGAATTTAAGATTTAGATATAAAGGGATGCTGTGAACTTTGTACTGTAGTGTAA
The DNA here is from genome assembly GCF_900963305.1 of Echeneis naucrates. NCBI lineage: Eukaryota > Metazoa > Chordata > Actinopteri > Carangiformes > Echeneidae > Echeneis > Echeneis naucrates. The sequence continues at coordinate 5,090,718 of NC_042521.1, forward strand.
CGCACTATACTGGCCCAACACTGAAATAATAGTGACCTCTACTGGAGCACTGCTAAACCTGCATCTATTTTCAAATATCCAGGATCAGTTTAAAATAGAAATGCCTGTTACTGTGTCAGTGTGCCATGCTGTACTGCGATGTAGCAGCTTAAAAAATGAAAGCTTAGCTGTGAGGGTGAAAGACGGGTGATTGGTTCTACCTGTTCACTGTATCAGCTGTCGAGCAGGCCGAGCAGCCTCTGAGGTTAATACACAGCTACGCTTGAAAAGTGCTAATTGGGAAGCCAAACAGGGTTTGAGGAGCGGGCCATGGATGTGACAGGCTGTTTCTTAGTTACCCTGACGGACCAGCGCTTCAGATTAGGGATGGATGATTTGCCATCTGCTCTCTGGAGCTAGTGGACAGAGTTGGAAAGGAGACACATCTGATGAAAAATTTCCAACAGTTCAACGAGTAAACAGGGCCGCAGCCTAATTTCAGCAATTTGTTGCTAACACTTCTCTTTTGTCTTCTTCCAAGGCCTACATTTGGGCTTATTTGTTTGATTTGTTTCAGCTTTCTTGGTGTGTGATCCAGCCTTCTTGTTACTGACTTTGAGCCAGTTCGAGACAGTGAAAACATTGTGTGGCCTGAACGATGAGCTGGAGCAAACTGTGAGGGAACATAAAGAGTGTAATGAGGTGATTTTAAAGGGAGACTGTGGAGCTTTAGAAAGAACAGATAACACATCCGTCCTCTTCCAAACAAAACGCTGGATTCATAAGCAGTAAAACTCCAGGGTTTTTTCTGTGACTTTGAACAAGGAAATTAAACACATTTTTTTTTTTGCAGTCTGTTTTCATGATTTTCACTGTAACTAAAAATAAGACAAGGAAGCTGGCATGATTTTTTTTCCCCTTTGCAACCACAGAAATGAAGGTGTAATGCAGCTGTCTGTCCTTGTGGAGGAGCATGAAGCTTCCTCGTGAAGCTCGATGAGTCACTTCCACTCTCTGTGACAGCCTGCAAGCAGCTGCAACTTCATGACCGTGTGAGTGTGCGTGCCAAGCTCTATTTATAAACCTCCAGCGTCCCTCTGCCGCAGATATTAAAAATCAAAACAAAACTGCATTCTGCATGTTCACGTTAAGTGCAGCTCTTAAAGCGGCAATAAACAGCTCTGTCCAAGCTGAAATCTTCAGGAGGACAGTGTTGATGTTAACCGTGCAAAATGACGACAGCCTGCTCTTCAGTGAGTCAACTGAAATCAAATCACCAGCTGCTTTGCAAGACTAAACCGCCTCATGCGTAAGCAGGCGATCCCCTGCAGGTATCACGTTCTTCCCGGGCCGAAGTTGTGTTTCTTCTCTCATCGTGTATTAAGTATCTCTGTCGGTCGTGCTTGCAGCTCTTTCTTTTTTTTTTTTTTTTGACAAGAAGGGTGTTTAAATGTTTTAGTAAAATAACACCTTCCAGGAGATTCAGATTTTCTCTTCACTTTGTTTCCTTTGTGATCTTTGACATCGTGTTTTCTGCACTAAGCATTTGAAGCTATTGACCCGGTTGAACGGTTTGCAGGTACCAGACAGAGGGTGTGGTCTGTTCTTCCGCAATTGAACTTTTCTCGCTCCTTCCTCGTGTTGGGGATAAAAGTCTCTCATCTCACTCATGAAAATCTCCCCATTTCTGTCGTAGCAGTCAAACCTCTGCAGGAAACAGGCACCAGCGTGAGCAGTGATGCCATTCCACTAAAAATTAAATGACATTTACGCCTGTACGACACTACAGCTACAAAGCATTTTCCCTTCTTCTTCATTTTCAGTCCACTTTGAATGTTGTTCTTTTTGTTTGATGATTTTTTTCCCCCTCACTACATTTATTTGAGATTTTACAGATAAAGGGTCCAAAAGGATCATAAAAACATACAATATAATATGATATATTGTTATTCATTGAACTACTTGCATTGGGATGTCACCAGATTTTATTAATTCAGCGCGGTTTTGTAAATTCAATCTTTCAGCCAGATGATGAAACGTTTGGCTGAAAAACAGTCACAATAATTCCCACAGGTGGAAAATACCTACGTTCATTTTTACTCCAACAAACATTGGACTTTAGCTGAATGTTGAAGTGCTGGGTATTTAATTTTCTCACATCAGACGAACTAGTCTAACCTAAAAGAGTGCGAACACTATACAAGCCGAGCCACTGGGAAAAGACATTATGATAAAAGGACACGATCATTTCGTTATCTCCCAGCGTCATGGGAGAGGTCATGAAAATATATGGAGCTCTGTCTTTTTGAGAATGTGGAGTTGAAGTGAGTCACTAAATGTTTCGTTAATTTTTAAAAAGATCTAATACAAAATCCTTGTAAGATAGAAAATTAATCAGGGACATTCTGAGCTGGCAATTTGTCTCTGATGGTCTTTTCATGTTTCCGTGAACTCGCTGGTTAAACTCCTGAACTTCCTGCCCTGTTTACCCTCCGAGTTACAAGCTCTCTGTGATGAAACATGAGTGTGCAGGCTTGACCAGTGTCAGTGAAAGACGATCAGGTCTGTAGCCTGGGATGACAGAAATAGTTTCCAACGGTCATCTTGAGGTTTGCCCTCCCCATTTTAGAGCTGGAGCCGCAAGCGTGAGGGTGGACAGCAGGCAGGGGAAGAAAAACAGAGCGGAAATCAACCAGGTTAATGAGTTTGAGCAAATCTGACAGCTCACTCAGTTGTTGCTTGAATCGAGATAATAATGTCTGACAAACACGGCAGCCAAGGCTCCCCAAGGAAGCCATCCACCAACAGGAACATCAAGAAGCTCCGCACCGTTAGCATGGTTTGCGGCCTGGCGAGAAGCTGGCAGACGTGGGTGACGGAGAACCAGACGAAGCAGGCCAGCGAACCCAGCGGCTGGACCCCATCTTCACTGGGGGGCTCGACGGAGGAGAAGAGGAAGACGTGGGTCCCCAAAGAAACACCTACCTCTCGAATCCAGAAAACGGAAATCCCAAAAAATAACACCGCTACTTCGGAAGAAGCTCAAAAGACATCAGCCCCTCAGAAGAAGTTGGAGGAGGTTGTGACCTCAGCTGAGCCGCTGCTTGAGTCTCGTATCAAGACGAAGCAGGTGGTGAAGACTGTGACCAGCGGGGTTCAGGAGAAAGGTGCAGGCATCGAGCTCCTGACAGAGAAGATCAGGAGGGAAGCTCTTCCATCGGCAGACGAGATTGACAGGCTGCTGAAGAAGAAGAGCTCGCCCACGCGCCGCAGGAAGTGCTCCAGCATGGTGTCGTCGCTCACCAAAAGCTGGAAGCAGGTGGAGAAGGAGCAGCAGCTCGGAGAAGGAGGAGAGACACACAGGAGGGGTGTAGATAAAGAGGAAGAGGAACATGGACATCCTGAGGCGGGAGAGGTGAAAACAGAAACAGAGCCGAACGACAGCGAGGGAGACTCAGAATCAGCAGTGAAGATTAAAAGACCGTCTGTCTCAACGTGAGTATCAGTCAAATGTAACTGTCAGGAAAATATCTAATTCTGTCGTCATCAATTCGGCTGCATCAGTCAAACATCGTGTCATCTAGATATGATTGTGAGTTTTGAGGTCAGCTCTGGCTTCTTGTGTGGTTGGTAAAATTTAAATATCACAGCTTCCTTTGCTTTCAAGAGATTTAGCGTGTTTAACCCTTTTAGGTACAAAAAGGAAGCTGAGGAGGCCAACAAGATTCAGGCTCTTTCCAAGAAATACAGCGCTGTGGGAAACCTCAAGGGTCGCTGGCAGAACTGGGCCTCGGAGCACACGGTCAACCAGAGACTGAACCCCTTCAGCGAGTACTTTGACTACGATTACTCCATGTCTCTGCGCCTCCAAAAGGGCCAGGAGGGCTACGGGCGGCCGAAGGAGGGCACGAAAACAGCAGAGAGGGCCAAACGCGCCGAGCAACACATCCACCGCGAGATCGCCGACATGTGTTACGTGATCAGGACTATGGCGGATCCGGACCCAGACGGAAAGACCCGCATCACGTTCGGGGAGCTGTTTGACCGGTACGTTCGAATCTCCGACAAGGTGGTGGGGATCCTGATGAGAGCCAGGAAACACGGGAAGGTGGCGTTCGAAGGGGAGATGCTGTGGCAGGGCCAGGATGACGGAGTGATCATCACTCTGCTGGTGTGACACTTCCACCTGGGTTGGCTGGCACTGCGGGTCTTGTGAAATAACCTCAGGTGCTATCAGACAGCGCTAAGTGGAGGATTTAAAATACAATTTGGCCCGGGCCTATTCAGCGGACAATTGGAGAACAAAATCACAGGGATAGACTAGCTCGTAGCCTCTGTGTCCGTGTTGACGTGGATTATGGAAGATTTTTTTTTTTTCCTGCTATTTTTGTGGATACTTGAAAATGCTTCCTGTCAAAGTTGCGGATGTGAGAGCTGTAGCTGTCACGCACATGTTTTTAGAAACCCCAAAAGACTTTGAAGTTTTAATTCACAAGCTCCGGAAGCTCCAGAGAGATAATGTCCCGGCTTTGGGCTACTTATGTTTCCATTCAGAGCAGGTTGCGGATTTTCATACATGCCTCTTTTGCACTTTCTTTACAGCTTATTTTAATGGGATATTTAAAGATGTGTTAATGTACCGAATAACAAGCAGCTTTTCCGTCCTCTGTAGCACAGTAATTCAAACCTGCATTGAATTTCATCGCCTGAATTGCTGGAGCTCAGCGTTCATTACACCGAACCGGACACACGGAGAGGAGCAGCACTTTGTTAGACTGAGGCTATAATTAATCTAAAAGATGGCTCTGATTGTCTGGGGGTAAAAAAAAAAAAAAAAGAAAGTTAGTGAGTTTTAGAAGAGTCAGTTGGGGTTTGTAAGAAAACAGAACCCAACTAAAATGAGAAGTTCCTGTTAGTGTTAAACAAATTTTTACATTTGCATTCAATGAATTAGTTTTATCGTAAAAACTAACAAAGAATGAATATTGAGTCAAACTGAAGTCAGAAGTGAAGTCTTGTATGTTCTGTCCTTTATCAAACTTTATTCCAGTATTTGGTTGAGGATAAATATATTGTAAATAACAGTATACAGAGTGTTTTCCTTCTTCTGGCCACTTTGGGACAACAAAACAAAATGTGAACACAACTGCATAATAGCAACGGCTGGGTTGATCTGGGGGAAGTGCTCCCAGACAGTTTCTCATTTATTCCACGGTAATGTGCCGTTTTACAGGCTCATGCTTGGCACACAGAAAGGAAGAATCACACAGGGATGTTCATTATTTTTCGCTCTATAAATTCGTGACGCTCCGTCAGTATTCATGCGAGCAGCAGCCCGGCTGTTCCTCTTTTCTAATCCCGCAGAGCAGATTAAAAAAATAAAGAGCAAGCATGAAACATTCAGCAGACCGTTATTGGAAAATTATGAGTGGGAAACGTTTTTCCATAAAAAAAATAAACATTGAAGAATCAATCCTTTCCTACGCGAGGATTTGTGATTGATTTGATTATCTGCCTGCAGATCGCTGTGTGATTCATTTGTGTGTGTGTGTGTGTGTGTGATTGATGGAGGAATCTGACCTTAATTAAGTTTTGAATGTCAGTGCGTACGCTGACTTTTGTTGCACATGAAGTGGCTCCATTTGGCAGCAGTTAAGTAACCCATTTTTTTACATGAGAGTCGTGTAACGTGATATACACAATTGTGTTTTGATTTGACCATCGTGATGGTTAAATTAGAGTTTGTTTTTTTCTTTAATTCCCCCTTGAAGAATTGGTTTCCAGGAAGAGTCCTTGCAGAAACGTTTAACGTTTCAGCTAAATGGAGATGTGGTATGTGCAGACTGAACTTCTCGGGCAAAGGAAGAGCCTGCTAAATCCAATGTTATGACAGGCAAGGCCGATAAGAATAAAAGCAAAATGGCTGTCACTTCCTGGGAGACCGCCCGGTACGAGAAGCCATGCTGCTTTTGCTACAGATCTTATCTGTTATGAAGAAGTGGAATCTGAACAATGGGACACATCAGACTGACGTCCCGCTGACTGAGGATCCAAAACGAATCTGAGTATTAACATTTCTCCTTTAAAAGGAACCTAACGCAAATAAACGCTGCTGCTTTCCCATCAAAGTCAATGCAGCTTGAACTAAAGCGAAACATTGACCCTGTTCATCAAACAGGTTTATTTTATGTACAGCCCCAAAGTTTGATGTACAAGATAAACAGGGAAGTAGCATGAGAAAAACACACTGCTGGTTTTCACCAATGCAGAGATTGCCGTTCTGATGCCATGTTGACTATCAGAAGCATTCTTGACATGTTGTCGATTGACAACAAAAAAACCACGCCCAGCTGTTTTGATCTGATTTCTATGACATATAAAAACATTAACCCTGCTTTTAAAAAGCTCCATTTTCTGTGCAGTAACAGCAACACAGTTGCCACAACTGTCAGAATGACTTCATATTTTTGTTCATATATTTCATATATATTTTGATTTTTTTTGTCTATTATACATGTCTATTATATAGAAAGGGAGGTGTAATGCTGGCATATGGCAGACATTCCAGTCATGTTATAAACGGCCATGATGAATTTAATAATGCAACAGAAGAAAATGTATGAGAAATCTACAACATTTCCAAAAACACTATTAAGCTTTTCAGGCAATTACACAGTTTATTCATGCGAAGAATGTAAATGTAAAATAAATTAAATAAAAAAAGTTTGTTTACAGTCAAGATCCAATGAAAAGGATTGAATTTAACTTCACTTTTTGTCCACCTATTTTTAATTCCTGCCATTTTTAGGACGTGTTGTGTTTCCTGGATTAGAGTTTTGCATTTCTGATCACAAACTTACATCATACATCCTGGAGCAGTAAAGATCTTACAGCTTACTGCCCTCTCGGATTAATAAAGTATTTCCGATCACATTCCTGGTCTCGCTCTCATACCATACTGTTATCACTCAAATATGCTGTGATGTTTACCATTAAGGAACGTTTCCATGACTCCACTGTCAATCAGGAAGTTAGAAGTGTAATCTTATGTCATTTAAAAAAAAAAAAAAAAGCATCACGTGTGTTCAGGAATCCTGCAGAGAGATATAAGGTGGCAGCTTCTCCACAGGTCAACAGGGAGCCAAAGAAGGTGAAGCTGTAAAAATACATGTTGAAGGCACACTCAGATCTGTAAGTATCTGCTTATTTACAACCTCTCCTGCTAATTGTTATGATTTATTAGATCATTTGCAGATTGTTAATTAAAAAATACAGCCCAAAAAAAAAAGGATCTGATTGTACAAATGCTGAATGTGACACGTGTTTTCTTTCATTTTTATCAGGTGTCTCTCTGTCGTGTAGCGAGGATAAAATTTAACAGGTTCTGACTCCTTTAAAATTCACTCTTTTCACCTCTAACTCACTAACTGCTGGGTAAAATACTGATTTCTGGTGAAATGAATTTGCCTCTTTATCAATCTGTTTCACAGAATGCAGTACGTCCTGTTCTCTTTGCTCACAGCTGTTGTGACGGCTGCCGGTAAGTTTCATTAATCAGTTCAGGGATAAATATTTTAATGTCCAATGAATGCTGCACATAATCGCTTTTTATTGTTTAATTAAAAAACTGTTTCCTGTCAGCTCATGTTTGCATCTCTTTGTCTTTGCAGGCCAAGGTCAGTACTACTCGTATTCTCCCGCCGTGGGCTCGGGAAGTGGAACCGCCTAAAGTCTGAGTGGAGAGGGACGCATAACAGCTGTCCGAGTGTGGGAGGTCAACGGCAACTACATCTACGGGTGAGTATGAAATATATTATCAAACAGGATTTTATAGTGATGATCAGTGTAGCAGTGACTCGAAGCTGGATGATTTTTTTTTTATATTGTCCAAATAATATTGGCCCAAAAAAAGCGAAAACCGGTTTTATTCTATTATCTTAACAGAGAAGAAGTTTTCTTTCCACTGAACAAATAAATCCTGAACTTTGTCACTGTCCTCTGTAAAATTAGATATGATTACTGAAACAAGATTAAATGCTGGATTTAAATTGGACTATTTTTAGCTTTGGATCAATGTGAGCGACTCAGCATTTGAGGCAGAAGGGGAAAACGTCGACTAGTGCAAGTGTCTTTTCCTTCTATCATGTTTTTTTTTTTTTTTTTTTTAATCAGCATCCAGTTCCGTTACGGCTTCTCTTGGTCTCCTGTTGTCGGCTTCAAATACAATCAGCCCCAGGAGATACAGCTGTTTGATGACGAGGCCATCGTGCAGGTTTCTGGGAAGTACGCTCACTACCTGCAGTCGGTGGTCTTCACCACTAACAGGGGCCGCACGCTGCGCGCAGGCCAGCCCTCAGGCCACTCCTTCAACATGTACGCCAACCACAGCAAAGCTGAGCTGCGCCTCATCAGCGGCCGAGTCCACGGAGGCCTCACCTCCATCGCGGCGCACTGGGGCGTCGTGTATCCGGCTGCAAACAGCACTGCTGAGCACTGAGGAGGAGAGGAAATCTGAGCTGTAGCCAACATTTGGACATTAATAAGAACTAACTGTTATGGTACCATCACACTCATCTGTAATCATCTGTGACACTGCTGTTTCCTCTTTCTTGGTGCTTCTTTTGGTGCATTGTAATCATGTAACACGCTGTCGGAGTCCTGATCAGGCCTGTAAGTTCAAATGAACTGTAATTCACATTCCTGTAATAATAAAGAACATAAACAGCAAAATTAAAGTTTGTTGTCACTTGTTGGTTCATTATGTGTCGGTAAAATGAGGAATAATGTGCAGGGCATTATGTGTATTTTCCTTCAGCCAGCTGAGACATTAACGTCATGTTTACGTCATACAGCTGGAGCCAATCCCAGCTCGCTCTGGGTGAGGGGCGGGGTCACGCTGGACAGGTCGCCAGTCCATCACAGGGCCAACACACAGAGACAGACAGAGACCAACAACCACTCACACTCACACTCAGACCTACAGACAACTACAGACGCCCTGTGTGTAACATATTTTTAGTTTGTGATGCTTTTACCTCCCTTTTCTTCTTGAATGAAGAAATACAAATAACATTAATGAGGATTTGGATCAGAGGGTTTCACATTATTCGGGTTAGGGTTAGGTTTTCCTCTGTCTGAACAATTTTTTTACTTCCACATTAATTTGACGACATCTCTGTTTATTTAATGAGAACAACTGCGTCACACAGTCAATGAAAATGAAACCTCCATCTTAAAGAGCTTTTTACGTTGTAGTTTTCCAGGAGAGTTTTTATTTTCGTTTATTTCCCTGCCTTTCTTTATCAAAGTACTCTTAGAGACGTAGATTACTAATCCAGAATGTTTCTGCTCTTATTGACACTCAGGAGGAAATAAATCGAGCATTTCCTCCCAGACAACAAGGAAAATACCTTCACAAATGTATTCCTCATGTCAGTGATCTCTTCCGTAATTTGATCTAAATTAGCTCAGTCAGCTTTATGCATTCATTGTTGGCAGTAAATGCTATTTTGTCCCTTCAACGCACACCTAATTTGTCATCTTGCTGTATTCATCCTAACAATTCACTGCTGAATGGCTCTTTGAATTTAAAAAACTCCAAAACACTTTCTCAGTGTGGCAGTTTTTTACATTTTCAGCTTTACTCAAACCTAATGGAGCTGAAATAAATATTAAATGTAATTCCAGTTCACATTCTTTGAATTCATTTGATTCCCAATCGAGATCCATTGGTTCCCTTGTTAATATGGACTGCTGTGAAATTCAAAATGATAACATTTCCAGCATTCGGTAAAACATACAATTTGTCACAAATAACTACTGAAATATTGTGATTAATCTCGATTTATAAAAATCTATCAGTCTGACATTCCCATTTTAAAAACTTTAGTTTATTCTTATCTTTACACAATACTTTAAATGGCTGCTGCTATTTCTCATAAAGGAACTGCGCCGATTAAAGAAATAATGTGACAAATTTTAAAATGTGCTCACATTTTCTCTCTCTCTCTCTTTTTTTTTATTGATACCGTCCTCAATCTTGTCTAATGAGACATCAGAAGATTATCTTAGCTTAGCATGAAGACTGGAGGCATGGGGAAACAAGAAGTCATTTACAGTAATTGAATAATTATTCTAAGTACTTCCTGCAAGGTTGCATTGCTTCCAGTGTTAATAGCTGCCAATGTGTCTGTAGGCTGATCATTTTTTGCAATTAAATAAATAAACTTAAATGGCAATTATTTGAAATTAAAATCGAGTTGAGAGCCATGTTTGCCAACAATGAAAACTTTACCATCAGTCATTGCCGTAAAAGTTTTTATTCTCTATTTCTTTACAACACACGCTCTTGTTTGATTTGGCGAAGGGTTAGGATTGCATTCCTTTGCTCGTCACCTCGTCTTAAACAACTGACCCATGAAACATATTTTCGCATCAAGCCAACAGGCTGTGAGCTTTGCTGACAGACAAACTGGAAATAGCAAGGTCATAAATTGATTCCTTTCAATTTAGATCATCAAGGGAGGAGTTGGTTGTCACGGATGGGCTCATTAATAAAGAATGTTACCAAAATGTAATGAAAACTGAAACACTGACACGATAAAAGCAGAACACTGACAGGAGCTGAAGCTTCACACACCAAAGCCGTGACTAACATACAGCACGCTGGGATTCTTCATCTGTAAGCGTTTGCTTTGATCTCCTTTTAATTGCTATTACTTCCATTTTGAACAGTCACCTCTCAGTGAAGGAGATTTGGGAAAACATACACTGACGCTCTTTGGTTCTCTGTCCACAGGTGATCGTTTTGGAAAACAGAAAGTACAAGTAAATATTCTGATTATTTTTCTGTGTTCAGTTTTACCTCAATACCTGCTGGGAAAAATTCAATTTCTCATTCAATAATTCTGCCCCATTATGCATTTATTTATTTATTTATGTATTTATTTCACAGAATGCAGTACATTGCCGTCTTGGCTTTGCTTCTAGCTTCTGTTCTGGCTGATGGTAAGTTTGATTAATCACCATTGTGCATGCGTGTTAAGTTTGACAGTATGCTGACCTGCGCCGCGCCCACAAAATGTGCTACATCAATTTATTTGCTCAGTTTGAGTCGCAAAACAAAAATAATATGTAATAATTCATTCTGAATGAAGAACGAGCTCATGCTTGAATGCCTTTGCCTTCGCAGGCCAGCCTCAGTACTACTCTTACTCCCCGGCTGTGGGCTCAGGAAGTGGCGTGTCCTACAGTCTGAGCGGAGAGGGCCGTATCACGGCCATCAGAGTGTGGGATAACAACAACGGCTACATCTACGGGTGAATATCACATTCATTTCAGTCGTGTACCTTTTAAGTTCTCACACTGGCTGGATATAGATGATGATCATAAATAAAGCAATGACTTCAATTTGTATTGTTTTGTTCTTGTTGTTGCTGTTGTTGTTATTCAAATGATACAGGCCTAGTAAAAGGTTCAAATCTGTGTGTGCATCTCAAGACTTCCCCGTCCTCTCCGTAATTGTTACTGAAACATTAACAGTAGATCTAGATGGCAAGCATTTGAAAATGTCAATGGCCATGTTGTTTGTAATGAAAGATATTTCAACGATTCAGGTTTATTTTAGAGATGGTGTTACAGGAATGCTAATAATGGTTTCTACTCAAAGGAAGTCTGTGCTAAAAGGTGGGGCATATGAAATAAAGTCTTGGGAATAGATTACTTCACCAACGTGATATATTTGTCTGTTTTTTCCTTAATCAGCATCCAGTTCCGCTACGGCTTCATCTGGTCCCCTTTGGTTGGCCGCAAGATCAACAATGCCCAGGAGATACAGCTGTTTGATGACGAGGCCATCGTGCAGGTTTCTGGGAAGTACGCTCACTACCTGCAGTCGGTGGTCTTCACCACTAACAGGGGCCGCACGCTGCGCGCAGGCCAGCCCTCAGGCCACTCCTTCAACATGTACGCCAACCACAGCAAAGCTGAGCTGCGCCTCATCAGCGGCCGAGTCCACGGAGGCCTCACCTCCATCGCGACGCACTGGGGCGTCGTGTATCCGGCTGCAAACAGCACTGCTGAGCACTGAGGAGGAGAGGAAATCTGAGCTGTAGCCAACATTTGGACATTAATAAGAACTAACTGTTATGGTACCATCACACTCATCTGTAATCATGTGACACTGCTGTTTCCTCTTTCTTGGTGCTTCTTTTGGTGCATTGTAATCATGTAACACGCTGTCGGAGTCCTGATCAGGCCTGTAAGTTCAAATGAACTGTAATTCACATTGCTGTAATAATAAAGAAGTACATAAACAGCAAAATTAAAGTTTGTTGTCACTTATTGGTTCATTATGTGTCGGTAAAATGAGGAATGTCTGGAGGAATAATGCATAAACAGCCACATTTGGATGAAAAGGTTTCATGTTATTTGCATTAGTCGATGTGGAATTCTGAATATTTGTCTGAACTCAAAATAGTCTTATTTGCATATTCATTTGGCAACACCCCTCTGGGTTTTTCCGGAGTTTCTTACTTCTCCTGTCCTTCTATATCTCACTTCTTGTAAATATTATTCAGATACACAGATTACTAATCCAGCAGCTATCTGCTTGAATGGGCGCTTCCACTAAAACACACAGGAAAATACCTTCACAAGTGCGCTCATCACGTCAGTGGGTTGTTCTTTACAAACTTCACATTACTGCTGCCCTGTCTCACTGACCCTGTCTGCACCAGTTAAAGGGATAAACTGTCAACAAGTTGTGATGCCATGCGGAGTTTTTTTTTTTTTTTTTTTTTTTTTTAATCTGTTTTTTTTTTGGCAGTGTTTTAATGGTTTTGAGTGTTAATTGCTGCAAAGCTGCTTGTAGGCTAAATTATTTCCTCATTTTATTTGTTTATTTATTATTTTTACAGATCCAGCCTGGCAGTTTCCGTCACTTTCATCAAGATAAGAGGCGAAGAGTGATCCCGGGATGAGGCTTGCATCAGGGTCTGCACGATTGGGTATGTGATGGTGGCCATTGAAAACGTATGCTGGTGCTTCCCTTTTGTAGGGCCGAGTTCAGTGCAGCTTAGATGTTTCTGGTTCGACAGCACCACACCAACGATGTGACCAGTTAGTCTGCAGGTTCTTGTTCACTCTGAGAGATTATATCGTATCACCCAAAGCTGATGAATACAGTGTGAACATCATTATATTTGTTCCTACCGCTGACAAGAACCTGACTTTTAGTGAGTGAGCAGGTTTTTAGATCAGCAGAAATGAGGCTTTGGATTCACGAGTTCAACGTTGTGGTGGCCAATTTGAAGAATACGGCTTTAAGATGGAGAAAGAAAAGCATTATAGAGATGTCGAAGTTTTAATGTCTTCTTTATTTGGATTTAAACTGTAAAGTGACGTACTAAGTTTTGAATTTTTTTTTTTTTGTGGCAGTCTATGTTTAGTTTTCAGAGACTCATGAATCACACAGTTTCCCCTCTTCGTTCTTCATGACACGCACACTGTAAGTGTCTGAGTGGATACTTCAGAAAAACTGTTCAGGTATATCGGTCATACCTTAAAACAAAAGAAGAAATCAGGAAGAAGTCAGAAAAACATTCCAATACACGGACATCTGAGCTTGTGTGTGAGCTGGCATGCTTCCCCATACTGTGACAGAGAATACGCGTTACGAGAATCAAAAGCACATAAAAGATGGAACAACAACAGGTTCAGAATAATACATGAACCTGCTGATCTGATGTGGACTTGCAAGACCTGTAACACCCGTCTAGACTCTGTCCTTTTGCTTTCACTCAGCTGGATTTTTGGCTCACGCTGTCACTATGTTCAGTCTTTTTGAGCGCTCCATTTGATGACAGAATGAGTTACAACATACTGCACAGTTACCGCTCACCTCTAAGTACCGTCATCTTGCTTCCAGCAGTTTAATGCAGAAATGATTCATTCCTAAGAAATATAATAGATCATCAGGATAATAATCAGGATTATCTAAATGCACAAAGAAATGATTAATGTTACAGTGTGGCAGACGTATTGTTCTTGCAAAGCAGAATGGAAGAATAAACAGTACCTTCACCTTAGTTAACCTTTGACCTCTGTCTTCACTTGTGTGACTCCGGGGGTCACATAAACAAACTGAGCTGGAGGCATTTGTTTCTGAATCAGATTGTGGATAAAAAGCCAGATTCTTCTTTCAGTTCAAACTTTTGCCGTTGATATTTCCCTTTCACTGCCTCATTGCGATGTAAGATTGGTGCTCTGTGTTTTCTATATTTTTGGGAAATACTTGACAGCCAGGCATTAGCTGTTGGGGTGTCACTGTCATGACATCTCTGTGTATGCCACATGAAGCTCCCCCAAGTTCATCTTAAAATCTCGTTTGTTTAATCGATATAATTTCAGACGGGCTATGTGCTGGTGAGGTGCGAAGACTTCCTGTATTTTCATCGCCATGATGTTGCCAGGCAACCAATAGAGACTGCTGGCTTGTGTCTGTAATCACCGAGTCCTCATTACTGTCTATTCAGGGACATCTATATAGATGATGATTTATGCCGGACACCTCTTAGGTCATTTTCTCCATTATTCTGCCTTTCAATGTGAGCCCAGTGCATGATGGGAAATGTAGCTTAGTTAGTGACCAGCAGTTGTGCACTATGGATTGTGGGATACTTTGAGTATTTTCATCATATGTTCACATTTCTTTTTCCTCAAACTTTATTCCTGCAGATCATGAATTGAATCAAATGCACTTTGATGGATTGTGCTCCTTTTATTACAGCGATTTTCCAAGACAAAAAAAAAAAACAAAAACAAAACAAAAGAAAAAACTTAGAAACTTCTTTTTTTCCCCTCCCTCTCTCTCTCTCTCTCTCTCCCCCCCCCCCCCAGCCACAGGAAGCCTCCACTTCCCATGATCCTTAGCGGCGCGGCAGCAGCTGTGCGCTCCTGCTCGCCCGCAGCAAAGTGATGATAACACGCCAAACAAGGTACAATGAGGGAGCGTTGACTTTTCCATTTCGTCAGCTCTCCTCCCCCCCCCCCCCTCTATTTTTTGCGAGTGATGCCCAAATCTGTGGAGAGGCACAATGGCTGTTGAAGGTAAGACGCTTCACCCTGACCTGCCCACGGTGGCACGTCCGATTTCTTTGTGTCGCTTTCGTGCAAAGATTTAAAAACAAGACAGAGACGGGCTCCTAGTCTGAGCTGATCTCACAGCCTCAGCTCTCTGTGCATCACACACAGCCTGTCCTGGTTCCTGCTCTGCTCTTTTCTTCCGCTGTGTGACAAATTAAAAACGACAAACCGCTTCACGGTCACCGGCCATAAACACGCGTGTTTGACGCGCAGCCGCTTTCCGTCCGCGTCTGTACGCGGTCCGGATACACCGCCGGGTAACAGGTCTGAGACCGGGGAGGGAGGGGGGGCTGTTGGCGTAACCCTGTCCCGGTCTGGAGGATCCTTTTGAGGGAGGGACTGGGGGGGCGAAGTGGTGGTCCTGCTGTGAGACAACCACCGCTGTTTCTTGGATCATTGTCTCCCGGAGCGCCGATATGTGCGCACGACCTGAAGCACAAAACCAGTCCGGTTGAGACTGCTCATCTGGCAGCAGGTGTAGTGACATGTGGACCGGGGAGGGGGGAAGAAGTCTCTCTCTCTCTCTCTCTCTCTCTCTCTCTTTCTCTCTCCCCCCCCCCCCCCCCCCCCATGTGATTGGTGTTGAGTAGTTAGTGGAGGCGCTCCGGACATTACAGTAAGAGCTGAGGGGGAAAAGTGACAAGTCGGTGAGGCGGGATGCTCGGCCAGTCTCCTCACCTTATCGGAGGCATCTTGTGGATCCAGAATCCAATGAGAGGTATGCTGGAAGGGGGGGGGGGGGGGGTCCACATGCATGCAGTGGGACTATTTGAGGGTTTTTCTGTGCCATCTCCCTGTTCTTGTGTGTTGTTCCTGATGCAGGTGTGAGTGGTATGTCTGTGGCACTCCTACATTCCTGCCCCAGATCAGGTTATTCATCTCTGACAGCCATTCCAGCCGACACCAGAGTGTCCACACATGCACACATACTTGACCTGGACCTGTCTCTCCTGTTTCCCCCGTGTGGGTTTGTTTGTGTTTGTGTGTGTATTCTGCGTGGATGCTGCGTTTTGACAGTCACATCTTTTCTTGCACCCACATTCACGGCAGCGAGGTGAATCTGCATGCAGAGGATTATTGTTGTTCTGCAGAACGCTTCTGCTTGTTCTTCTCATGCTGACAACCCAAAATAGACACATGTTGGCATGCAAAGACAAACATTTTAGATCATAGTGGGCTATTGATGAGCTGAGCTTTAACATCTTTTTACAGTTTTTGTCCCCTCAGGCTTACTCAGGGAGTAACTTGGTTACTTGGGGGGGGTACGAAAAGCCCCTCAAGCTCCCCTCCAGCTTCCGCCCCTTCCTGCTGTACTTTATTTTGAAACATCTGCTCTCCTTGTATCTTTAAGGCATCTCTTCCAAGTTGCACCTTTCTGGCTCTGATGTTGTAACTTCTTCATGGTGCTGACAGCTGACCTACAGGTGTTTTTAAAAAAAAAAAAAAGCCCCTCGTTTCAAAGCATGAAATATGTATCCAATGATTTATAGGGAACAGCAGCTACACAGCCAACCCTCCAGCAACCCCCCCCCCCCCCCGTACAGTTTCATTCATGCAGCTCTCGAGATTCATTTCTGGAAGCTGAAAGCTGCCTGCAGATGCACACTTTTGCTCCAGTGCTGAATAGTTTATCTGTTATCCAGTTTGATCCCTCTCTTCCACCCTTTTCTCATCTATTTTAATCTGGCTATCCTTGAATAAGACCAACATGGAGGAAGTTTAACGGTATCACTTTTTTTCTTATGAATAAAATTGTCAGGGAGAAGAATAATTTCTGCTCCCTGTAACCATGAAATTCCCAAGTTATTCCACCACTGTCACCTCGTCTCTCACAACTAATACTGTAAGATGCCAGAGATACTGTAATGTACTGATGGCATTTAGGAAGAGTAGCCCAATGTCTGAAAAATCTTTCTTTTGTGTCATTGCTGTGAAAATGCAAAGTGTGAAATACAGTGTCAATCCGATCTGCGACTTGAGCAGTTCAGCTGTCAATACGGCAACTCCGGGTTTTCAGTTGTGATTCACTGACTTGTGCCACAAAGAGACTAATGAATTGTGAGTCACGTCACTATTCACTGAAGCTGCAATAACTAATACATTAGCTAGAATGTGGGAAAAGACTTTAAACAAAATTAAAGTGTGGCTTAAACGATTTGAAATCTTGATGCTCGAGCCACTTTACTTGAATATTTCCATTTGCCTTGTGCTTCTTCGTTGCACTTCAGAGAGAAATACCACAAAAATCTCTCGTGCATTCCCCTTTTTCTGTGACAGCTATAATATCTTGTCAGATTTAAACTCAACATGAAAAATACTCAATGAGCTTTTATGGTTCGCCGTACTGGCACCTTACAAGAGTGGACTGTACATTTGAGGCCGCCTGTCAAATTTCAAATAGATAAGGTGATGTATCCTTTTGTGTCCATGCATGATCTCACAACATCCCAGATTTATGTTGTGACCTTTTGCGGTGCGATGGGGGGGCAGACCCAGAGGGAAGGTACCGCTGGCCAGCACCATATTTATTTTATTGTATTGACATTTTCGCTAAACTAAAGGATCTTAATCAGCGACTACTATCTTTGACGGTCAAAGAACCCTTTCTGTCCAGAAAAGTGTGACAAAGTCTGTCACAAATCATCCAGTTTTTGTGGTGTTCCTATCGGCTTCCTTTAAAGGAGATACTTCCATACTGGAGACAGAGCTGCAGCCGGGCGGTGGATAACTCATCTCCGTTTCTAAATTTGCCAGATAGCTGTAAAGTCCGGTGTTCCAATTAGAGCTGTTTTTGTTTATTTCTCCGGGGGAGAAGTAAAGCTGTCCCCGTGGATGGCCAAACGGCACTGCCATCTCTTCTCATTTCAGAAAGAAGTGACGTTGAGGAGAGATCACAACTCTGCACTGTCACTGTTTTCTGTTCCAGTGCTCCGCCAACCCGAATAAAATAGAATATAGGTCAGCTGTTTAATAATGTATAACACATGAGAAGACAATAAGCTCTTTTTCAAGTGCTATTTTGCAGACATTATCTTTATTTTGGAGGATATTTTTACTGGATTTTATGTGTTTGGGGAATTCAGTTTCTGTGCAAGACAGCATTAAAAAAAAAAATTCACAGATTTTTGCAGGAGTCTGGACTTCATACTTAAAGTTGGCAAAGCCTCTGGAGTGAGTTTTCACCAGTGCCTGTAACAGTGTGAAATTTTAGAAAAGCAGTTTTGTTCAAATTAGATGCAGACTGTGTTGCTATTACTGTTGGAGATCTGAGTGGGATAGTTACATTTTGAGCATGTTGGACACTGAGGACTCTGAGAGCTTCCCATCATCCGTGTTGGAGAAGTTGGATGGCTTAGGTAGAGGTCCTTACACGTTCCTGTGCAAAAACAGCAGCTGTTCACGTGCAGCTACAAAAACACAGCTGGTCTCAGATACAAATATAGACTCATATCGCTCTTGATTGCACCAGTCAGGCTCTGCAATCACACTTACTTTTTTAAGGTTTGCTGATGACAAAGATTTAGATCAGCATGGATGGGGCGTGGTGGTCAGAAGTACTGTGACTGTGATGCTGTCACTGCATTAGCAGCGTCTGTTTTACGCTGGTGAAGAACTGGTTTGGGTTTATAATATTATATTCATACTGTTGCATGTGGTTGAAAAGTGGTGTCAGACATGGGGGGGGGGGGGGGGGGGGAAGAGCCAGAGGAGGAAGTTCAAATCCTTTATCGCCTCCACACAGCTGGCCCATCACTGTGTGAAGGGGATGTGCATGTCAGATTGGCAGTCTGCAAAGTTAGAGAAATGGTCGGACACAGATTTCTAATCCAGCGTCAGGAATGTGTCCAGGGACTTATTTTGGTAGAGGCTTCTCTGTCGGACACCCGTTCTGATGGAGACCGACAACAGCTTTGTGTCCAAAATGCAGCCTCACTCACTGATTTCAGTGTGACCACCACGCCGGCACCAGCTGACAGGTACGACCCTGCAGACGCCCGTTTGACCTGAACAGCTATTGTTTCATAACGGCACAGACACACATGTGACAGAAGCATGTGGATGATGATGGTGGATATCTACACTCCGACAACTGGACCTCCTCCCCGGCCATAGCAGTGTTTACCCCAGCGGCTGAAGTTATTAACTCCCTTCTCCTCTTCCTTGCCTCTGTGCATTAAGCCTCCTTGATATGCCCTGCCCTGCTCTGCCTGACTGTGCACCCATTCAGAAAAACTCATTTCACATCCACCCCCCGCCTCCGAATCTAGACCAGAAGTAGGCTCAGTAGACTAAACCTGTTTATTTCAATCAGTGGAATAAGATTACATCTTTGTCAAGTTAATCAGGAGATACCTCCGTGAAGGGGCATCTCACCAACTTTACTCTGCGGGAATGTGATGAAGCTGACAGAAGACGTTGCAAATGTCAAAAGAGAGCAGCGTTGTGTAATCATCCCTCGGGTGGACCGACAGCCATATTTGATGCACCACAGTAAAGTGCTGCTGCCTGGAATTTAGAGCGAGAGCTAAGCGGAAAATAAAAATAGAAAATAAAAACAGAAGTAGTGGCCACGTCAACACTAACCTATGAGTCCCCTCTTCTCAACACTTCCAGAGACTCTCTTGCATGATTGATCTACAGTACACTGCAAACGAGAAGATGAATACTGTCTAATAATGCCAGAGGTTTACAGACTGCTGCCATTCTATTGGATCTGTCTCTGGACAGTCTCTGGTGCTTGCAGCACGCGCAGCTTGCATCAATCTGTCTGACTGTCAGCTTGAGAGAAAAGCATCCAAGGGAAGGTAACCTCTCTGGGCCTGGTGGACACCGCTGAGTTGGGTTTCACGAAACATTGCCCCCTCTTGGTTTCACCAGAACCTGGCGGAGTCAACTTGTACACAAGTTCAAATTTGAATGCCTATTGATGCTCTTTGTCGTGTGCGCTAGTGGAAATATCAAATCTCTAAAATGTTACCTGCTTCTCCGACAGAGAATAACGCTAATAAAAATAAACCTCCCATAATTGAATTCAGAACTATATCCTGGTGATTTACTGAAACAGCATGCAGTTGAAATTTAAAAATTAAATTACGTTATAATAACCTGTGAACTTTTAGCTATTTCTCAATTCGTGTCTACACCTGCAGGAAGCCGTCTGCCTCGCTGTCACCTGTAGCCTCCAGATGCTGTTATTCCATCCACCTGACAAAGACACACTGTGCGTCGTTTCTACACTCGAGACACTTTTTGCACGTGCAAGCAGATTTGAAAGGGAATGGGTGTTTTGAATGTGATCAGATGAGGGGAGGCATAATGGATCGAAAAGTGCAGGCTTGTGTTGTCTTGCTTTTTGTTTTGTTTTTTTTTAAGTGCACTGCACCATTAACCTGGCTGACATTGTTGGTCATTGTCTGTGTCAGAACAAAACCTACTGTACACAGTAGCTCCACTGACATGAGGTATGAACGTCAGCCAAATTAAACCGAAGGGAAAAGATGTATATTGCAGGATGTTCTAGTCATTTTGTTGCTCTTTCCCCAACAAAGCACTTCCGCTCATTTTTTTTTTTGTGAGTGTGTTTGTGTGTATATTTCACTCTCAAATGTCAACCTTTTGTGATTTTTTTTTTTTTTTTTTTGTGAAGACTCTGCAGCATTTGGCACCCTGTTGTGTTGAGTGCAGAAACTTGGCAGTGTGTCAGCCCCGGTCCCTGATGACCACGGAGTTCTCTGGGCTCCATTCTGCCGACTGATTGAAGCTGCAGAGCCGAGACCGTTTGCGTTACAGTGGCCACAGATGGAGGGAGTCAATGTCAGGTGAAGTCTGTCATTATGGTGTAGCAGGGCTGCTGCAGAGGTGATTGTATGACATCTTCAAAGGTGCCGCTGGAGATGGGTACTGATGGAAAACGTCATTTAAATACTTCTTAAAAGTTATGAAGCAAGGCCATACGAGTGGGAGCATTTCTGGTACTTATCAGATTTAGTCAGGCTGCAATAATAATCTGGTAAATCGCATGCAAACTGACTGAAATGTCAACAGCAACCAAACTGATATAGATCTTATGGTGCTGGCGTTTTTAGGGGTGGGGACAACAACACAGCTAATTTCATCAGGAACATGAAGGGAAAAACGCACAAGAAGCTCTGAGGGGCTCAAATGAGCTGCCCGTGCAGCAAACATCAGGGGATGTTTGTGTGAGCATCGGAGCTTTAATATCAGGATAATGCTCTCAGGTGGCGGGGGCGCATATTGTATGGAGTATAATGTCTGTGATACTGACAACATTGTAATGCTTCAGCTAAATAGGTAGATATCTCACATGCCTGAGTGGGAAATAATGTAAAAAAAAAAGCCTAAAAATAGCTCCTTTTGATTTGGATTGGTCACATCATGGCAGCTTTGTGAGATACCATCAGCCGCACTGCGTCATCTTCTCTCTCTCTCTCTTTTTTTTTTTTTTTTTTTGGCAGTAGTATTTGCGTTGTGCTTTTATGCTGGCACTATAGGTGTCTTTGATTAGGCCTGACATTGAGATTCTTTGGTCCAGTCATGACTTTGCACTCGGGAAGACATCAAAGTTAAAAATAGACCATGAAAACTATTTCTTTATTCCAGTTGTTGGTGTGGAAATGCTTCAGGTCTGTAGCTGCCACGGTCGCTATTTCAAACTTCGCAGCAGCAAAAAGGTTAAAAACACACTGCCTGCTGCCTTTCCGGTAATACCCAGTGAAACCAGAAACTTTCCCTCTATCTCCGCAATAGCTCCTGTTGTGGTGGCAAAAATAGAGGAAGCTTGTGTCTCTCATCAATTATTAAAAGATATTGGCCCTAATTTAGACCGTCTATATTTGTCGTTCTTTTACCGTGCGCCTTTGAAGCGGCGCATGTTAACCACTTTGTTCCAGGGATATGTGCTTCGTGGCGAGCCAAAGTGAGCAGCAGTTATATTTAGCTCGTACGGGGTTTGGGCTGTAAAAGTGGGTCATTTTGCTCCGTCTTTTTCTCTCCAGCTCTGTCTCACTGACTCATTTTGTCTGTCTTTCTTATTCTCACTTTCTTTCTCTTTCTACATCTATTTTTTTTTTTCTCTCTCTCTCATCCCCCCTCACTCGGCCCCTCTTCGCCTTTAATAAAAAGGCGCCCTCGTACTCTTTGCCGCTAAGAAATGCTCTGAGATGAGCACATCTGCGACTGCTTGACACAGAACCAACCAATCATAGCTGATTGAGCCCCAGGCATGCAGAGGGCAGTCTGTGAAGTTTGAGCACAGTTCACTTTTGATAGGATAGGAAATGAGGGGCAAAATAAAATATGCAATTAAGGAAAATAAAGACGGCTTTTAAGGGAACACTGGCTTGCGTGTTTCATTTTGATTATATGCCAGTCTTTCCATGGACTGCACTCGGCCATTAATAGCACTTGTATCCCTGAATTTCTTCTCCCAGTCAGTTCACACGAGATTCTCGTGTTGGCAGCGTACGCATTAATGAATGTACTAAGGGCACTAAGCCTAAGAGGACCTTGACAAGAATTCCTCCAGATTACGTATATTGTTAGTAATGGGTCATTTTCAGGCTAAGCTTACGCAACAAGCTGGAATTTAACCCTTGTTTCAGCCGGCACAAAGTGGAGTAAGTTAACGGTTAAAGAGAAGCAAATTACAGCGACATAAAGTGAGCTTAAGCTCTAATAATCTCATTGGACCTATTCTGCTAATAAAGCACACAGAGACAACTAATTCATTCAGATTTACACTTCCTTAAATACAGTAGCAGCACCACATTTGACCCACTAAATGTTGTGTTCAGTGAGTATTACCTGAGATCACCTGAGCCGCTTCAGTCAGATTTCAGAGGTGGCTTGTGAATTTTAATGGTTGCAGGAGACATAAGCAGCAAACCTATTAATGACTCACGGATCAGTCGGGGGAGCGGAGTGGTGCCCTACTTATTTCAGTGTTTGAAGCAGAAACACCTAAACCATCTGCGGCAGGCGGAGGAATACCTGGTTCGCTTACATAATCGTGTGCTCTCATTCGTCTGAAAGCAGCAACATCCATTCTGTCTGACACCTACTGTAAATAAAAAAAAAAAAAAAAAAAAAAAAAAAGTCGAAGTAAGCTTCCTTATAACTTGTTAAAACAGTGACAGTTACATCACGTACAGCCTTTCCTGCTGAGCGGAACATAACACAATTCTGCCCTTTGTTTTTCGGAGCTCCACTTAAACTCAAGGGTCTTTCTGGCTCACAGCCTTTTGCTGAGGCGCCCTCAAGCAACACGGTTAACTCTTTGTTGCCTCAACGGAGCCACTCGTCAGCTGATTCTAGGACTGCTCGGCAGCAAAACAAAACTGAATTAGACTTTGAAATGCATCATGCATCTGCTCAGCAAATCCATCTTCTGCGACGGGGGATTGGTGAAATGAGCAGTTATTAATGACAGCCGGGGCTTTGGATTGTTTTTTTTTTTTTCCCCACTGCTGATGCTGACACAATAGCAGAGTTTTGGCAGACCTATGAGAGCAACGGTTTTTAACAGCTACTTTGACAGATGAAAAACTACAAAACTACTTTTGTAGAAATAGAAGAAGCCACTCTATTCTGATGTGATCTCGCTCAGCCTTGAGGGAGCACTGAATTAAAATTATTATTTTTTTTTTTTGGGAATCGTCTGATTAAAGAACAAGCAAACGAGATTAACACACATTCACTTCCATCTTTTGCAGTTAGACAGTTCAACGCTAATGTGTGCACATCTTTTAGCATTTAGATTCGATCCTCTTAATAATCTGAGATTTGTGTTTTTCATCATGGAATATGTCATTTTCAACAGCTTTGGGATGAGACAGATTCACACAACTTCTGTCGGCCATTTTGAATTTTGCACTTAGATTTGGACTTGGTATCTTATTTGGTTTTCGAAGACTGTTGGATGCTGTGGTTGTATAGTATGCAAGTACACAACAAAACATAACATAGGTCTATTAGTCCGTGCGTGTTTTAGTGCAGAAAAGTTAGTTAATATACATTTCAACTGGCAAATCCATGTTGTTGTTTCCATCCAAGACACCATGAGTAACTTTTGTTTTGAAGGGCTTTGAAAAAGAGGAGATCATTCATACATGCACGTCTCTTCTGTCTGGTGAATTTAATCTCACTGAGCAGCAAGCTCTTCCTACAGGCTCCTGTCCAAAACATCCCAATACTCCAGGCAATGTGCTTCTCTCGCTGTCTCATTCTACCCTTCAAAGATATTCTAATTAGTACTTTAGTCAGCGTGTAACAAGGATCTGACTGTGTCTTCTGTCCCCCACTGATGGAGATACTCCTTCCAGGGTCCTCGGGGTAGACAGCTGAGCGGGTACAGTCTCCTCACATATTCACACGCTCTTCTCACATTTGTTCTAATTCGACGTG
This sequence comes from Echeneis naucrates, assembly GCF_900963305.1. NCBI lineage: Eukaryota > Metazoa > Chordata > Actinopteri > Carangiformes > Echeneidae > Echeneis > Echeneis naucrates. The sequence goes on from NC_042521.1 coordinate 5,115,264, forward strand.
CAGTGGATGGACTCGGTTGACAGTCCATTTTGAAGATTTGTTGCTTTCTCAGAGCAGACGAGGTGAGAATCAGCAATGTGTGCAGTGTTAGGAAGGCCTTTTTTCTTTTTTTTGCAGTGTGCGCGCACATTGTTATTGGGTTGTGCAGAATCCTGTGTTCATCATTGTGGATGCATACGGATGTGCGCACATATCAACGACTGTGCATGCATGACAGATGGTGAGAACTATGTCCCCATCCACACATTCATTCCTCATCTTGGTCTCTTTTTTTTTTTTTTTTTTTTTTTCTCGGCCATGTGACCGATTTCTGATTCAGCTCCAAGCTACTGTTAACATATAAGAAGAGTAACAGCTGCGTGGTTAACTGAAATGTCATTATGCTAAGATCCTGCCAGTTTTGGTGCCAGGCCACCTCTTCAAATTCCTAAGAGCTTCTGCTGGGAATGAATGTGCCCACATCCTTCCTGTCCTGTGTACATGGCTGCTGGTGAATGGGAGTCAGCGTCATCCTTTTTGCTGAATATCCCAGAATCAGGTAAAAAAGACCAAAGGCCCGGCTTAACCTTCCTTCTCTCTCCGGGCTTTGTTTCTGGATCATACAGTAGATTTTATTCACAAACAGTTCATTCTGCTCCACTTTGGGAGTCAGCCCAAGAGAAGAAGATCTCTACAAGCCTGAGCGCCCACACAGTACAAACTTCACTTTTGATTATGGACTCGCTGCTGGTCTCACTTTGAACCAGCGTGTGCTGTGAAACACAGACTCTGGAGTTAGCAAAGAGAAACAGCTTCCCCCCTTTGCCCCAGTTTAAAAACGTCTCCTTTCTTTCTTTTGGGCTTCTGTCATGGATCTAATTTTATGGGGCAACAGGGAGACGTGTCAGCCGCAATACATGCAAAGAAATAACTTTGACTTGTCTATTAACTTTATTGAGTGTTCAGTTAAATGAATAATGTGGCCGTTTGGTTTTCCGATTTACTTGAAACTTCAGTTTGTTTCCAGCGGAGCAATATGTCAATCCGCAACTGCAGTTATTCATCCGATTCAGTGGAGTTTTTCTCAGTCTAACGTTTCCAGTTCAGCATCATTCCTTTACTTGTCAAGAGCTGTCTCAGTTGATGGAAGGCATCACCAATGTTGACTCCCATCTTTTCATCAGCTCACAAACTAACTGTGGCCCTGGCCCATCTTGTCACTTCCCAGCAGTAACTCACAATAGCCCCTGATCTGCCCCAAAGGCGTAGCACTGCTCAGAAGAAGCAAAATATGACCCTCAAAACCATCTGGATAAATCTGGACGGTGAATTTAAAGAGGCCAGCTTTCTCCTTCCACTCATGTGCCCTTGAGCAAGAATCCCAAAAGAGTACCATTTCTTTATTGTGTCTGTGAGACCTCATGCAGACTTTCCAATTCTGTCTGTCTATATGGCTTTATTTCTTTATTTCTTTAAGCAGCTCCTATCTGGTCCTCACTTCAGTGGTAATGATAAAAGACAAAAATGGTTAAGCGTCGTGTCCTGATTATCTGCTCTTCCACATGCAGAGATGCATAGTGTTCCTCTCGGCCGGTATTTTTCAAATTCAACTGGTCTGTAATGGCTTCTTGTTTGAAACCTTGTACGATAATTAAGAGAGACAGAGTTATGTAAGACTAATCCAGTTCTTTATAAATCTTCATCTCAGTAATAGAAGTGCAGTTGACTGTGCAGGAATGGCGCTTATTCTTTAACATCTGTGGGTGTGCTCCATTCATTTTCTCCCCTCATTTCCCCCTCCCCGTTCTCATGGAGAGGGGGGGGGGTAGTGAAATGAAGTAGACATCCTCCCTCATCTATCTCTCTCCCCTGTCGATGCATGCACAGCGCATGTCAGAAAGGAGGGATGAATGTAACGGTGCTATTTTTAGTAACCGTTGCTGTTTAAAAAAAAAAAAAAAAAGAAATAAAAAAAGAATCCCCATCTCCGAGCCCCCCCGTCGACCTGCCGTTCCTCCCTTTTTAAAGGTTGGAGAGCAGTGAGGCTGTCCTTCCTCTCTACCACGTTCCCTAACTCCTCTCATCATCATCTTGTCATCCATCTATCTATCTCTCTGCCCCTTTAGTCTGTTTGTACCATTGTTGAAATGCTCTTAGCGGAGGATGTATAATTCATTTCTGCTCCAGAGTGGTTGCACACCAGTCATGAATTGAGTCAGGGCGAGGAGGAAAGGAGGGTGGGGGGGGAATAAAGAGGCAGTGAGAGGGAGCAATGCTTCGTGCTACGCATCTCAAGTTGGCTTTGTTTAAAACAGGGACCACTCATGTATATTCTCCCTGTGCTTTAAATGGGGCATACCAGGGGCCCTGTTTATCAGGGATCAAACCGGAGCAGGCCTGCAGCTGTGCCGTGGTTTTGGCCCCAAACTGTGGTCCATCTGTCTGCAAGTAAACCTTATTAATCAGTGTTATTCAGCTAAATGCTTTGGAAGGTTTCATCAGTTCTGCACATTATTCTTCTTCACCTCTCAAAGAAAAGTGCTCGAGAGGGAAAACTTTTGTTTTCGTGTACTCAAGCAATCCTGTTTTCAAAAGCGCACGCAGAAGTCCAGAAACATCGTCAGCAAAATGCAGTACGAGCACTAATGTAATGGTGTTCATTCATTTACATTATGGGATTGTTAAGCATTGTGCTGCTGTAGCTGATCGAGTTGGAGCTACTTTCCACAGTCAATCCCAACCAAGACTTATGTTTTATTTGATTTGGGTTATTTTTAAAGGATTTCACCTGTCTGATCTGCAAACAGGATTAAATTGAAACCATCAGAGGGAGATCAGAGGAGGAATCTTTCTTTCATTGGGCTCGGACAACAACTCGGATGGAATTTAAATGTGCTGGAGTCAAACTGGGATTTAACACAAACAAGAAATACTCAAGTAAAGTACAAGTACCTCTAAATGGTACTAATGAGCAGGATGTCTGACAGTGAGCGTAACGTGCTACGTCTCCAGTTTGAAAGTATATATCAAATGACCCTGTGTCTCCAGAATTATCAATGAAAGCGAGGCTGAACAGTTTTTGGCTTGTAGTTTTGTTTTGTTTTTTTCTGAAATCTCAGGACAGCTGATGTCTTAAATTTATGCTTGGTCGATTTGTCGGACAGCATCATAATTTTTGAATCAGGATTTTTAGCAGTTTAGGGCATCAGCTTGGAAGCACCATTAAGGGGACTGCAAGTAACATCTATAGTCACTATTTTCTATAACGCAGAGCAGCTTTATGAATCAGCTGTGTTAAAGTACTGTATAGGTGAGCCCCGACAGAAGGATAAAAGGCTCGAACCTGCTGACAGTAAGCAGAATGCAAATAGCTTCTGATGTGGTGCAGCCATATAATCGGTTTTGACATAGTCTTGTGAAGAGTGTGCCTGAATCCTTTGCAGTGCATTTCTGAGGAGACGATGAGAAGATGGTGTGATTTAAGGTCGAGGGGGAGGATTTCTTTGCATTTGTTTGCTGAATCATATTGAGCTGTCGCTCTCAGATCTACAGCGTGCCGGGAGAGGAGGACAGGACCACCTCGTAGTTTTCACAGTCCTGCTCCTTTTTAAATGGAAAGGCAGCCCAGGTGCTGTGCCTCTTGTTATTTGTCTTGTTTCACATTGTGTTGAGCTGTGTCAGCCTTGTAATTGCTTAATGGCTGCTGAAATGAGCCTCTAATTGGATGTTTTCCTGGACTTATTGCTCCACCACCAAATAGACTGAGATCAGGTACAGTCCAACATTTATTTAGCATACACATTTACATGAGTCACTGCCTGCTAAAGCATGCACTTCAGCAAGCTCCGCTTCACTCAAGATGTTTATTTATAGACCACTGTGTGTGCGCCAATGTGCCCTTTTTTTCATTCATTCATCTTTTATCGCTTATCAGTTTCCAGGGGGTGCTGGAGCCGATCCCAGCTCCCATTGGACGAGGACACACACAGAGGCCAACAACCACTCGCACACTCGCACTCAGAGCTACAGACAATTAAGAGTGACCAGTTTACCCAAACATGATGTCTTTGGCCGGTGGGAAGAAACCCTCAAAGGCACAGAGAGAGCATGCAAACTCGGCACAGAAAGGCCCCAAGCTGGGAACCGAACCCGTGACCTTCTTGTTGTGGGGCTACGGCCGCCAATGTGCTTTTTTTGTCGTAAATTTGCTCTCTTTTCAACTTGGGCCATACTTTTAAACCATTCAGCAGCACAGATTGTAGAACTCTTGACAAATGTCCCTTTGACCTGGAAGCAGCAGCTGCAGCAGAAATCAAAGCAGGTGTGATTGGGGGGGGAGAAAAAAAGGTCTTTTGCTTTGCCTTCGCCCATAAATGAGCCAACGCTGCTTTTTTTTCTAACAAATGGGCAGATTGCATGATGACAAATGGCCCAATTCACCGACACCTCACAACTCGGTGCTGGCTGTCGCTTCTGTGCCTGTGACTAAAACGCTTCCTGTGAAAACAAAACTAAAAATAATAGCTTAGTACAGCAGTACAACTTAATATGTCTCCTATCCTCCTCCAAACATTTCCTCTTACACACAAAAACAGAATGAATTGTTTCAGGAGATTTAAGGCCTGCTATCATTTTCCACTTGAACTGAACCGCCAATTTGTTCTAACCGCGTTAGCTTTACGCGGATTTATGGTTGTACACATGTTGATCTCTAATCAAGACCCAGAAGGTTTTTCCTCCACACAGCATTAATCAAACTCACCAAGCAGGACTTTTTTTTTTTTTTACAAACTGAAGATGTAATTTGCTGCTGTAGTGCTCAGCTATCGCTCTTGGACTTTGATGGCACAAGGTCGAAAGCTGCATCAGTGTGGAGGGACAGTCGCTCTGTGTTTTTGTGATGTGAAAGGTTCGACTTGTGAAGTTTCTGCCATAAGTTTTGTACCGTATTGTCAGGATTTTTGCACAATTTGTAATATATAAAGATACGAATTTATGCTAAAATAAGGCGTAACCGTAGCACAATGACAACGTCATGAAGTCAGTCTATATTATTGTTATTTGCTGGTTTCAGTTGACTTTTTTCTTTAAAAAAATCTCAAATATTTATCTACAGCAACAGTATACTTTGTTAGTTTGTGGTGAAATTGAGACAGCTTTGATGGCAACTCACCTTCTATGTGTCGTTATTTGGCGCCATCTGGTGGGATTGTTCCTATACAGCATTTAATGTCGGTGATTCAACGTTCATTCAACCTTCACCGCTCAGCTGTCCGGGTCATGGAGGGTGCTGGAGCCAATCCCAGCCCACACTGGGCGAGGGGCGGAGTCACCCTGGACAGGTCGCCAGTCCATCACAACACACAGAGACAGACAGAGACCAACAACCACTCACACTCACATTTAGAGTCAGCAGTGAACCCAAACATGACGTCTTTGGACGGTGGGAGGAAACCCACCGAGCACAGAGAGAGCATGCAGGCTCCGCACAGAAAGGCCCCTGGCCCCCAGCATTTCTACAGTACAATAAAACTTTTCATATATATATATATATATATATATCGGCATTCTCGTTTTCCCAAAAATATACTTGTACAACCATTTTTAACTCATCTAACTAATTAACTCATCTTTTTCTTCCTGTCCACACAGCTGTTCACTGCAACCTGAGCCAGAATGGCATCGACCACCAGATGTGCCCGGAGGACGTGACATCACAGCTGGAGGAAGAGGAGGAGTCTGTGGATGCGGGGGCTGTCCTGCTGGATGACGACAGCCCGAGCTACCAAGATGTCAGCCCGCCCATGTACCAGCGCCGCTCCCCGCCACACCGCTCAGTCTCTGAGTCGGAGCTGACACGGGTAAGGGCTGATGTGACACCCTGCGCAGTAGAAGTGTCAATTTCATTAAACAAAAAAAAAAAAAAGCATGAAGATTAATTTTATGACTGCACAGTTCACTCCCATGACAAATGATTCATCACTGTCAGTGAAAATCATCGTCTGAGGCGTCATGACATGTCCAGAAAAACTGCATTTATTTCCGGGGGAAAATGTTCCCTTTTTAACCAACCATACCTGCCATTGTGTCAAAGATGCAGTTGAGCAGTTCAATCTCCTGGCTAATGTTGGGCTTATAAGCTATCTATCTTTGCAATTGACTTCATTAGTGTTCATTTTTAAGTGTGCCAAAGTTGTCCAAAACCATCACGTATATCTTAGATCATTATCAGATGTTCAATGTACTTGAAATAAGATAAATATTACACATTAAGACACCTCATTGTCAATTACTTAAATTTCATCAGTTATGGGAAAACTAAAAAAAACTTTCAGGAGCTGTGATTTGTATCCATTGTCCGGATGTTAATTCATTGTTTGTGGTTTGTGTTTTTGGCACAGAGGGGTAGAAGGAGCAAACGAACAAAAATTAGCATATTATCAAGGCAATAAAAAAAAAATAAATAAAACAAAAATAGTTTGGGCTAAAATACATTTTGTTAGTGATGAGTTGAAGTGCTTTGGTTTATGACCAGCTCATTCTGTTAGCAAACATACATGTTCAACTAGCGCGGTTATATTAAACCTCATATGCACTAAGCCTCAACATGTCATTGTGAAAATGTTACCACAGTCTCACAGAGTCACTGGCATCACTGCAGTCTCTTGGTCATGTTTCCAGATTGAACCCATCCTCCCAAAATATTCATATTGAGGGCACAACAGCCTTAATTAGTCCTAATTCTGTGAAATTATTCCGCGTCTCTAGTACATTTTTCTGCATCAGCCACCCACTTAGATACTATGAATCCCTCTGTTCCACACATCTATCCCTCCAGTTCAAACAAAGAGTTTTTAAGGGAATAAACATGGAAAGACAAGCTGTTGTTACAGTCTGCAGCTCAACTCGTCTTTGGTGTTTCTGATAATAGATCAAAAGAGCCATCATCAGCAACGCAGAATGAATTCCTCACTTCCTCTCCAGAAATAAACCGTGGCTGGGACAGTGGGGGGAGATGGGAGCGATAGATACCGATCCACACGCACACACTCAAGTTCTCTTTTTGCGGCGTAAAATCTTTGGTAATCAGCTGCCAATCAATGTAAGTGGAGCCATCTTGAGTCAGACACAGCCCTGTGGGAAAACGCTGATATTTTTATTGATGAGATGCACATATGCTATTCATATAGTCACACAATTAAAGATAGTGGAGACGCTCTGTTCTCTCTGGATTGTGCGGTAAGTGAAAATGAATATGTGGTTATTCTGAAGTGGACAAAGAAAAAAAAAAAAAAAACAACATTATCCATAGCAGACTGTCATTGATGTGTGGTTTATATCCAGGCATTATTCAGTTTGAGTCAGAAGCCTGAATAGCATTAGACATCCAGTGGAAGCTGTGTGTTAGCAGTGTCAGGGTTGTGCGTCAAGAGTGCGAACTTGCAAACTCTGCACAGAAAGGCCTGGAAACCAAACCCGCAACCTAACCGCTATGCCGCCGTGCTGCCCATTATCCCAAATTAGGTCTTAATAAAAGCAGAGATTAAATAAAAAACAACCAACCGGTGGGAAGGCTTATCGCAGGTCATTTCAGTTCATCACATCGGCAGTTAGTGTTAAATTTAAAATATTGGATTAAAGCTGGCTCCTGCGCCTGGCTGGATTTGTAATTGAGTCGAGGCTTAGCCATAGATTAAACATGAGGCATAAAACAGCCATTTAGACTCAGTGGATGATCTTAACACCCGCAACTAATCAGCTCATCTCTGCCGTAATCAATATCAAGTCCGAGGTGAATATATTTTGTTTGGTGTTCACACACCCAGCGATACTTTATGGACTCTGCCGAATCCCAAGGTCAGGCGGCTGTGAAGAGGTCCTGTCTGCTTTCTTTGATGTCCCTGAGTAAAGTTGGCACCGCCAGTAAATCCAATTTCAAACAGAGGCTCCTTATAAAGGCTTATTAATTTATCCAGCATGGTGTGTTATTCGCAGTCAGCCATCCAAGCTCTCCGGACTGCACTGTACCCCGTCAACACACACACACACGCACACACACAGATATATCTCAGTTTCATCCCTACTCCTGTATGTAACAGATTAATTAATACAGGAAATTTTCATCTCCTGCCAGCTCTGACTGAGAGAAATGGAGCGAGGCGGAGAGAAGAGAAAGTGAGGGAGCGCATGCCAGAGCTGTTAATTAGCTGTGCAGTGGAGATAGGGCAGAGGACGCAGGGCTCCGTGTCTCAAAAAGCCATTCACTCAGTCAATATGACACTAATAGCACTGACCCTCCTTCTCTCAGCACTTTTCTGCCCAGTCACATTCAAGAGAGGCAGCGGTGTTTAGCTGCGACACTAGAGGGCGGTATGTAACAATGAATTGATCCGGTGTGGCGTAAAGAAAGTCAGCGTACTGTAAACGGAGAGGACCACAGTTCCTCTGGTGTCCTTTTAAGAGTGATAGAACAGACGAGGTAAAGTCCCCAGAATCTCAATTCAAAACTGTAGAAATCGCATAGACGGTGGAATTCAGACATCGAAACCAGCCTTGTGTTGCATTCATTAGTTGCATGCCAGTTTTTTTAGGCACACAATGAGCGTCACAGTAAAGTAGTTCTGTAGCTCCACAGGTTATTGCATGCCGTTCTATCTGTGTGGCACCAACAGTTGTGTTTGCATGAGCTTGACAAAACACACGAGTTTGACACACTGAATGACAATCACTGCTTCTCATTTTTAGCGCCTTAACCACGTTGTTGTTGTCACCATGATGACTACAGCCCGGTCCGGCACTCAGCAGGTCAGGGCCGGTGTGTAATCATTCAGTTCGGAGGACTCGTGTTTTGATCCACGTCTTTTGGAGGATTTTAGGGTTTTTAGAATCCTAGTTTTGGATTTAGTTTGGAAGATTTTTTTTGTGGCCAAGGTGGCGGCAAAATGACAGACAAGGAAAAGGTTTCTGAAGAGAGCCATAATTTTTGATTTGAAGTTAGGAGATGTTGTATGACTAAAATCTGTATGATGGGGTAGTGCAATAGCAGGCTTTACCATACTCACCCCTGCAACGTAAAAAAAATCCATAAAATAGATGGTCTCATAAAAGATACATAACACCTCTAGTCTCTTTGAAATGAAGTTAACTTTGTTATACATGTGAGAACAGAGCTTTTTTTTAATGCACTCTACAGTGTGACATCTCATATTGTTTTTTTTTTTTTCTCCTTTATGTGGTTGTACAATGAAAGGGGATCGTTTTGTTTTCAACATGGTTGCATTTTATCCAGCAAAACAGTATTGCAGCTGCTTGACAGCTGTAATGGTTCTGCACAAAAGCTAGCGCTCTTGTGCTGTCAGATAGCTATTGAATATTTTGGCCTAGCACACATTTGCACAGCAAATGAACTCTGCCCACTCCCATTGTCTGGAGAAACATCCACGGCCGAGGTTTAGTTTGAGTTATTTTTGGGGGACAAACAAAAACAAAATCTGTTTGATGCTATAAGGTCTTTGTGGCCCGTTTAATTCCAAATACAGCCAATTATTGGCAAAACAATGTGATTATATGTGCTAATTGCTGCTGTACTTAACATTTTTAATGGAGTGTGGAGACACTTGACCCCACAATCAGCCTAACAGAATGAAAATCACAACACAAGGGATATTGCCGTTCTCGGCAGCGCGCTGTACACAACATTACTGCCAAACTCGCGCTCTTGGACACATGGTGTTTGTCACTGGAATGCTTTTCAGCGCTTTTCACTCTCAGCTCCTTTTTCTATTCTGTCGTCTTCACAAAAGGGGCCATGTTATTGCCTCTTGATTAATTTAGCTGAGCACATTCATATTGGATCTTTAAATGCTTATCACTGTTGGTACAATTACACGCTTCATTATGTATGTAATAGTTTTCCACTGCGGCCATCAATGTATTCATGTTTATTTCAGACTCTTGGTTCATGTTAGGGTTGTACGTTTTGTTTTGTTTTGTTTTTTTGTCTTTTTTTGTTTTCCCCCTAAAGGGCTTTATTCTTTGTGTTTAATTTTTGACGTTGTCCTTGCTCTGTTGCTAAGGTAACGTGAAGAATACTGGGAGCTGTACGGGGCTTTCAGATATCAATTAAAGCCAAGGACAGTGTAGCACAGAGCGCGGGTTGGCTCGTATGGTAAATGGATGGTTTGTGTGTGTCATCACGACGCATGTGTATACATCGCATTTTGCATTGCATGCCCCCCTCCCAGAGTGGTGGTGTTTTCCTGCCTGGGCTGCACATGTAGGTGTTAGTGTGTGTGTGTGTGTGTGTGTGTGTGTGTGTGCGTGCCTGGTCCCAGATGTATTCCACTTAGGAATAAAGCAGACTTCTCCTCTCAACCCCGTGCTGTCACTCAAATCTCTAATTGGCCCACTGTCTCTTGAACACGGCTCTTTGAGCATGATTATACTCCTGTTTTCTTCCCTCAGCTGTTTTTGCTCCGCCCTTCGGCTCTGCTGGCTGGCCGGCCAGGCGGGAAGGCACCAGCTCACCTATTGTACAGGCCCCGGGAACACAGTTATGGACTAAAACAGTGCAGGATGTAAAACACAGATGGCCATTGACTCACAAATGGGTTCACGGGAAAATGAGGGGAGTCTCCCTCTGTCAAACTCAGCTGAGTCCGCTCCGGACTGGTAGAATTTTCTTTTTTTTTTTGCTCTTTCTGATCTCCTTCTTTATTCGTCTGTATCATCTGTCAATGCGGACATCTTCCCCACTCCCAGCATCCTCTCCTGTCCTTCCTGCCAGCTCCTCTAATCCAGCCTGCCTTTTCTCTCACACTCCCCTCTCCCTCTTCTTTTCGCTCTGTCCCTCACTGTCTCTCTCCTCTCTCTTTTGTCACCTCAGGCTCCTAGTCGGGGTTAATTAGCATTGAGTAGAGCTGTGTTTAATGGTTAATGAGGTTTCTTCCTGCCATACCATACCACTCCCTCCCCTCCCTGCAGATTTGGCACCTATCCAAGCTGGAAGGAAATGCAATAAGTGCCTACCTGCCTACCTACCTGCCTACCTGCCTGTCACTTCACCTACATGCATCTACCCCACAACCCCCCCTCTCAGATTTCTCTGTCTTTCTTGGATGCTAGATATAGAGTGAGTGGGAAGGAGCAGTGGAGAGGCACAGAGAAAGAGAGAGTGAGGTTGAACCATATTATAAGGAACAGGTGAGAGACGGAGAGATGGAGGGAGACGGGTGAGATGAGAGCCACAATATGTAGGGAGAAGAAGTGAGAAAGACTGTGATAGGTCTGACAGGAATACAGTGAGATTGAATACGGGAGGGGGGTAGGAAGGCGAAGCCTCCAAAATTCTCTTCGTACCTGTTATTCTGCTGGAGAGAGGGGCTTCCATTGCTATGCTGCACCACACCGCAGCCGGAGAACAGGCTGAAGTGGATGTGAAATTTTAATCACCTCTCTCTGTTTGTAATTTTAGTAGACCCTCAATCAAAATCAAAAAAGTGCTGCCAGCACTTTCAAAAGTGTTCCTCTGGCAGCGCGCTGCCCGACCTGCTGTTGAAGTATTTAAACTAGAACGGCATCTTCCAACCAGAGTACAGCTCAACACACACACACACACACACACGTGTATGTGAGCGTTGCTATGTCCTGTTTCATGCGCTCCAACATAACCTGATCGTTAAGTGTCACTGCATTTAAGCTTCACTCTCTCCACATTGTCACAACTACATCAGTGGAGCTTTTCATCCATCACAGATCAATACCTGGATCAGCTTCTCCAGTATCTCATCATCAGCTGCCACTTGCAGACGGCAGTAATGCATGCCGACAGGTTTTTAAGCCCAATCCCAAACCCACCACTGCCCACTTCACCAGCAAGTGTCACTCCAAACGGAGTTTCACTCTCAGCTGAGGAGGACTCGTCTAATGAAGGGTGGAGGTTAGAAATAAATTGGTACACTCTAGCGTAACCAGGAAGTAGCTGTCATAACGGCAACGGATAGATGCCGTACTTTAATGGCTGCTGTGGTCGTGTCTAAGGCTGCACTTTTTCAGCTGTTTTAGGAAGTATAAATGTAAAAGTACTGGTTTGGTCATTCCGGCTTAACCAAGTTCTTGAATTGAAGGAAAAGTGGGGCTGGATAATTTAAAGCACCACCATGAGGTTCGCATTTGTGGCTTTGAGTGAAATGTCTCAACAACCCGTATGTGTTGACTTGTGTTTTTCCTGTTTTTCCATAAAGTCACCATTTCAGATTGTCCCATTTTTCATTTCTGCCGTCTTAAAGTGCAAAAACATTTGGTGATAGTTTTGAGCTGTAGCAGCAACCTGCCGCTAAAAGTACTGCACTGCTGAAAGGCCTTTGCTTGTATATGTGCCAGGTCTTAAGGATATTTACAATGCAATTAAGGGAGATAAACAAAATGTAAACGAATTTTGATTTATTCATACTTTAGGCTTTTCGTGATACTTTAAAGCAGGGTTGATGCAGAGCAGATTTTCCCAATTATAAGCCTAAATTCCTCGTCTCAACAAATTTTACAACTGGGCCAAATTTCCAAATATTGTCCACATGTTCCCGGCCATCTGCTCAGGTCTGTCCTCCCCTTCTTGGTATTCTTGGTTGCCATTCAATGTAGAACTATTCAAAATAACTGCCTTTCTCTTTTGGTCAGAGGGAACATTTCATGTGGAGAATGTGATTAATAGTGATCAATTGAACTGTGTCAAGGTTGACTTGACGCAGTATTAATGCAGTTGTACAGCACTGGGCTGACCTGGAGTTATTGGGGAACTTTTCAAAAAGTTTGCTCAAAGATTAATACTTTATAGATCCTTTAGGGTGAATGTCAGAGAGATGTAAGGCCAACTTCCATAGAGGTGGTTGATTGATCAGTACAAAACAACAGCCGTGGGTAAATTATTACGTGGATGCTGCATATTCTTACTCATAGTGGCAGTCCATCCACAGTGTGATCATGATCATGATTTACTAATAGCTGCACATAAAGGTTCTCGTAACAGAAACCCCAGGGGTGGTGCTGATGAGAAAAATGAGTTCTAAATGTTGTTGTTGTTTCTCTTTTTCGCAGCCAGGCTACGTCAAGCTGTCCAAGCCGGTGGCCCTGTGGACCCAACAGGATGTTTGCAAGTGGCTGAAGAAACACTGTCCTAATCAACACCAGATCTACAGCGACTCCTTCAAACAGCACGATATCACAGGTGCGTTTTGGCCCCTGCATCTGTCTGGGCCGCGGCTGTCATGCATTCTGCTGCAGAGCAATAAGATCTGCCATTATTTCCTCCCCTCCCTGGTTTTTGAGCCGTAGCCGCTGCAAAGGAGATGAGGATTGATGCTCACTCACTCACTCAGAACTGTTCGAGTGTCTCTCTGTCATCAGGTCCAGTTATTTGCTTTGTCATGAGTTTATCTGCCCTCCCTCCCCCCAGAGAAAGACTCGTATTGGTGACAATAGTGCAGTATCATCCCCAGCTTTTTTTTTTTTACAGATTGAGTTTTCAGTGAACATTTGGGTCAGCACGGGTCGTCTCTTTGTCAGAGACTCTGCTGTGTTGGTCGTTTCTTGTCTTGATCTCATTCGTAACTTCCCAGGTACGCTGTGCACTCGCTGTCTGCCCCCTGCAGTCCTGGCGCCCCCAGCCATCCCCGCCCCGCCCCTCCCACCGTCAGCATCATCACTGACAACACTTCTCCTATCAATCACTTCTCTAACAAGGCTCCTCAAGGTCACCTCGGCGATAATGATACTCCGGTCTGCATAGCAACAGACAACCACTAATTGCCATGCACTCTTCCTCTTGGAGCACTAACTGATCACATTAATATGTTTATTTGTTGCTGTTGAGGAACTGCTCGACTCAGTGGCTGGCTGGCATGATAAATCGCTCAGCGGTCATGATGAGTGAATGATGATAATGACTCGTGCTCCCATTTTACCCTGTGATGCGTTTTGACCGATGTTTGCGTGGTGGGTGTTTGACTTTCAGCATCCCCTATTTAATGGTCTGAAAATATGAATTTCGCCGCTCTGAAGTTCAACTTACTAACATATTTCATCAGGGCAGTGAGGTCCAGCAGATAATCCACAGGTCATTGCATGCTCACTCTTTTTAAGTCAAACCGCTTCGGAAGATTTTATTTTGCTTCCTCTTCAGCAAAAGTGCAGGATGAGTTGCTGCTGTTGTTTTTGTTCTCATTTTATAAAGTAAGGTGCAAAAGAACAAAAGGACTCAGAGAGGCTACAGGTGGAGATGCTCCTCTTATCATATCTGTGCAGCGTTTATCGAAATGGAGGAGAAATCAAGTCAACTGCGACCATCGTTTGGTAGAAATTTCTCTTGAGGTCTGTATCTAATTAAAACCTAAAAATTTCAAAATATTTTTCCTTCTTAGTCTGTTGGTGATTAAAACATTAGTCGCGTATTAACCTGATGAGATGTTATTAAGGCACAATTTTATTTCATAATTTTTATAATCTCACACAGGAGAGAAAAGGGTTAACCAAATGATGCATGCAGCATTCATGCATGCGCAGTACTCGGAGACATGCTTACCTGCCGGGACAATTAGTAAATAATGACATGCACAAAACCTGCAAGTAATTCAGTTTGTCTTCACATCAAGCATTAATTAACAGAACCCAATTAAAACAGGCCAAGCCACACCAATTGGGCTCATGAGGCAATTTGCATCCCAAGCAATCTTTGAAATCCTATGCAGATTTTTTTTTCCCCCCTCCTCCCTCTCTGTGTTAGAATAAACAGAGGGAGAAACAAATGACAAATGGAATATTGTTGTGGAACACAATCAAGCATGGAAAAACAAATAGTGAGAATGAATACATTTATACAAGCAAGCAAGCATGTGTCAGAGAAGCTCGTACGGTAGCTGTGGCTCTTGAAAAACAGACATGTGCGTGTGTGTTTTCGTGTGCGGCTGAACGATCGGATCAGAATTTTGGTTTCTTACTGTAGCTGTATTCTCCAGATTATTTTCCGTCTGCTCTCTCCACAACAGAATATTCAACCCTCTTTTCAGCTGCCAGCGGTTCTCAATTTCACTCGGCAACGTAGATATTCCTTCATAAAGCTGCAAATCAATAAATGCTCTCTATTCCAGATCATAATTCAAACAGGCATTTGTGTCCTCCCTCCTCTGACATAAAACAATGGTGAGGGAAATGCATTTTCATTGCCTATCGGGGCTGGTGCAACATTTTCAAATCGAGTGACTTCAGTATGCAGCAGCTGCCTCCCTACCCGGGCTCCTGTAACCTCAGCCAAAGAAATCAATGTTTCCCATCCTCCCGCCAGCATCTACTGCCAAGAAACCCTTTCCTCCTCTCAATCTTCACCTCCCACCTCCAACAGAGACAACGCCGAGTTTGACTTTAACACCCAGTTGTCATTAAAAATGCATTAAAGCGTATTAAGGCATAATTAGATATTAGTCCCTAATCTGTTGCAATTACAAGGACAAAGCTCTTTTGGTGAGAGAATAGCTTGGCACAATAAATGACTTAAACACACAATTTCCGATACCTTTGATGTAATCAGTACAAAAAGATGCAATGACAAAGGTAATCAAAAACAAAAGGGTGGGGGGGAAAGAGCAAAACGAGCGAGTCGATATTAAGTTATATTAATAGAGTCCAAGAAGACCATTACATCACATTGTGGAAATTCAAAGCCTCTCTAAAGTCATACAACAACGCAATTAGATGCAGCTGTAGAGGTTGGCTGCATGGACGAGTTTGATGTGTCAGGGGCGGGGGGGGGCTGTATTACTGTGAGAAAAAGTGAAATGGATAACGGGCCCTGCGTGAAGACAAACTTGTAGCTACAACTATAAACCATAACAGGACATTTGGGGTGCACGCACCCTCCAACACCCCCCCAGCACCCTCCCCACCCCACCCTTGCTATACTGGGACAGCATACCCAGAATGAAGAGACAACAAATGTCAATTTTTGCGTTTCTTTGTTGTCTTTTAGTGTCACTTTGTGGTCGTTTCATTGACTTCCCAACAATAAATGTCAACAGTCAACTCATCCAAAGGTCCTGTGGCCTCCCCTGGCCTCCCCTTGACCCCATCCCTGGCTGGCTGGCTGGCTGGGGGAGGGCTTGCTGAGTAACCAGACAACCATCCAGCTCGCTAGCTAATTTGAAAACGCAGGGAGTTTGATGAAGTCGGAGACAACTGTGCAGTGTGAAATGGAACCTGAAATGCATGTGAACTACTCCCACCACACATCCGTTAGACTGTTTTCTTCGCACATAGGAATACTCAGATAAATGAGTCAGCAGCCTCATAATATCCTCTGATGTACAGTGTCATAAGCCCTTATTCTGAATAATTAATAGCCTGTAATATTAGCGGTTTAATGATGGGTGGCCCATCTCCAGCGGCTCACACTGTACCACCTCAGTTGTTGTAATGGTCTGTTTGGTGTCAGCCCCCGACGCCACCTCATCTGTCCAACCCCCCCACCCCCCAGCTGGTTGATGGTTGCTGGATCCATCATCTCCCCGTTTTGAAAGTCAGAACAGCCCATGTGCCGTAGCTCTGGCCGCGATCTCCTCATCCACTGGAAAGTCTCACGCCGGGTACAAAATGTATATTTGATGAGACGCATGGTGACAAATGCTATTTTAAAAAGCAAAACAAGGACACCCGGCAGCAGGCCTTAATAGCACTTGAGCGATGAGTCGAATTCTGCCAGCACCTGCCGGCTGCTGTTGCAAAAAGCGCTGCCGTATAATAGAGGGCCAAGCATATAGCAAACGAGTCACAGAGACCGACGTGGCTTCATACCAACCCTCCAGCTACATAACAGCTCCACCGGTTGCCATTGTTTTGTGTAATTTACAAACAGGGAAATTTAAACAGCTTGGTGCTCGTGAGTTGTTCAGGGACAGTTTGATCCACCGACAAAGGGAATTGTGGTTAATGATGCCACTGGCTGATTATACAGCAATGTGTAGTATAAAATTAATTGCTGTTCCTCCAATTGGATGTTTTCATCCTTTTTTCCATATGGAGAGTTTGGAAGATAATTTTCAGAGGTTTGATTGGCGTGCAGTGCAAAGCAGCATGAAAACATGCACTGTATGCATGCATAGTGATGTTAATGACCACTTAAAGTCAGATTTTTCTCATCCTTATCTTTTTCCTCTACTTTTCAACAAAGAAAAATAAAACCTGGACCTGTCCAGAACAGAAAAATTACTCTTGATCTTCATGATGATGGCATACTAAATAAGAGATTTAATCAAAGTTGACCTGCCTCCATCTCCTCTGTGGTTACTGTCTCAGTCCCATAACTCTTCTCCCACTAGTTTTTCCCCAGTACCAGTTAGTAGTGTCCAGCAGCTAAGATTGGCTTCGACCCAGCAGCCTACAGGTTTGTCTGAAAGAAAACTTTTTGCAATTTTAACTTTCTGGTGCAGTTACCGTTGCTGGTGATGCTGCTGCTTGTGTATCAACACATACGATGTCTACCTGCGTAATATTCATCAGATCATTCAGACCTTTGGCTGCAGTGTTGTTTGGGCTGCAATATTGAATTGGATGAAGACTTATTTTTGGGGCAAGGCAATATCTTAGGAATCAATGTCATGCATGTGGAAAATCACCGAAAGGTGGCTTGATAATATTGGCTTGAGCAAACATGAAACATCAAAATCTTTCTCCAAAAACAGGAAATGAGGATTTGTTTTGGATGACATGTTGTTGCCAACCCTTTTGACGAAGATTGTGTTTGAATAGTCATACATGTGACTTCATGCTGAATGTATACAGAGTCAGAAATGGTCAAGCTGATGTTCATGGAAATGAATCATGTTTCAATTTTTTTTTATCCATCGCCCATTTTCACGCATACCGTTTACCAAGAAAAACATTTCTGTTAGCAACTTCATTTGCACGGTGTCCACACAGGTTTTTCTCAAAGCAGAGAATAACGCAATACGATTACGTCATCCAAATGTGATTACACGGAAAGTTCCAAAAGCCAGCGTCACCGTGTGCCCATGAGTCCATTGCAGTCTCCTCCAATGACATGATATCAGCTGTCTGCAGTCCCAGTCAACAGTCCTGACTATGAGCATAATGACCTCTTTACTCTTTTAACCCAGCTAGTTAGGTCCACAGTAAACCTTATAGTGACTTCAGCCGTCTGTACTGATGCAACAGCGTGAGAGTCCAGGGAGCTGTCTACAGGCTGTTAGCTGTGGCTAACCAACAGAGGTGCTGTATAATGACCAACAAACTAAAATAGATCAGTAGTGGTGAAATCAGCGTGAGGCTACCGCTGCTGTGACAAGTGGAGGATCGAGGCAGCTTATTATCTGTGTGGGAGTGAATTTGTGTATCTCTCTCTCTCTCTCTCTCTCCATGTGGCTGTGTGGTTCACGACTTACCCTTTTCTCTAAAGGATCATAACAGGCCTCTCGTCCTGCAGTCTGGAACAGCATCAGCATCGGCTTTGGATCACAGGTGCTCTGTGGCTGCAGTGGCCATTTCGATGCGCGGCTACGAACAACTGGGACAATCAGTCACATATAGTTTAAGGACTTCAAGCTGTGTCATGTCACAGTAAATACCAGTGAAGGATATGCCCGGCGCTGCCATTTGCAATGTTTTGTCATTGTCAGATAGTTGAAGCCGCACTCCACACTTGCTTCAGTTGTTATTCTGTGTTTGACAGAGTGTAGTGCTGGTTTGTAATGCAGTTCGCCAGATGCAGCTCGGTGACATTTATCCCCAGAAGACCCACACGTCGGCATGGCACACAGCTGTGCAGGATATCTGAGAAATGTGTGTGGCTGGTATGGCGGATTTACCTGAGGAGGTGTCATCACACAATTCATTCTTGCACCGCATCGTCGGTCTCCAGCACAGCTGCCAAAAATGTGCCAGGGCTGAAAAGGCAGGTTTTAAAAGATGGAGGGGCTGCAGAGCTAATTCTCTGCCTTTGTCCTGCTGTTTTTACCTACAGCTGTCCCACACAGTCAAAGTTAGCATGGCACTCTAGGTGCAGCTGCAGAGTGAAGTGCAGTCCACGTGTGTATTTCTTTTTAATTTTTTTGGGCGGATGGGTCTGCATGCTGCACGTGTGTGTGTGTGTGTGTGTGTGCAGATGTACTTTAAGCTCTCATTCATCAAAGCTGCGGCTGCCTGTGCCAGACTGGAGATTAATCTGCTTCAGCCCAACACTGCTGCTGAGCCACCACTCATTAATCTAATTCCCAGGGACAATGTGTTTGTGTGCACATCAGTGCATTTCTGTAAAGTATGCGTGTATAACATGTGCACCCACATTTGGTTAGTGGGTAAAAATGCATTTCGTACAATACAGGCTATCATACATTATTTAGCGAAACTACAAAACAGCTCTCCACTAAAATACAGCCTTTGATAGGATAAGAGATGGAGGAACGATACTGTATGTGAAATAAAATAATACTCAGTGAACAGTCAAAGCAGGAGCAGCTCATGTTGGGATTTCGGATCCACTCGGTCTCTTTACAGAAAGACTATGGTAGTTAGCATGCTGGAGCGGAGGAGCAGAGACGAGGTATATTCTGCACATGGTCAGGGGAAAACAGACAGGAATGTAGATTACTACCTGCTTTTCATTCATATTTAATTATTGCTTTGAAGAAAAAAAATCCTACTTTGACTACTTATGAAGAGCATTGAGTTTTAGTTGCCTATCACTATTCCACCTTATGTATAAAAAAGAATTATAAATCATATTCAATCAAAGTTTTTGGCAGGATTTATACCAAACAAGAATTGATCCTAAAGTGTGAAGCCCTGTTCGGGTTCCAGATCACAGCCATTAGCTGTAAGCTCCTCTGGGCTGTTGCATGCTTCTCACTGAGCTCAGTAAATAAACAGATCTGGCACATGTTGCTGTTTTCAGCCACAGCCATGTTGGTCATCAGCTTATTGGGGTGTGTGTGTGTGGGCCTGCTGCTCTTCCACCTCCTCCCACAACGCAGGCCCACCGCCATACATATAGACAGGAGACCAGGAAGCAACACACACACACACACACACACACATGCTGGGCAAAGGCCAACAATATAAATAGCCACTGTCGAAGAATCGCTGCTTCTTCTCGCATGTGCTTATTGGAGTTTTTTCTACAGCGCTCATTATTTTGTTAGAGAGCATGTATGTACACGGCGCTGAAAATGTCCTGATACGTCATTCAACCTTGGTTTTCCTCTGTATGGAGAAAAAAAAAAAATCAATGTAGGCATCAGCACTGAGCTTATTGTCGAAGATGGATCCCAAATATTTATACTGCAGTCGCAAGCTCCTGTTTAAGTGACTGTGGAAGCAGGAGAATCACATAATCTCGTCATGCCTGGTGAACTGTTCACATAAAGGTTTTTGACGGGGAACAAATACTAATTCCCCCCCCCCTTTTTTTAAATCTTTCCCTTCTTCTTCTTCTTCTTCTTCTTCTTCTTTTTGCACTTGGTGTCAGACATGAGTGTGCAGGAGGTGAAAGTGTATCGAGTTTAAAAGCCGTTGGTGAAACACATGCTCAGGGCTGCAGGACCTGCATTAAGTTCGCTGTTGCTAAGTACGAAAGTGACAACACTGTCACTGAGTGTGTGCAATTTATGTTTTGGGTCAAGAGTTAATGATTTTCTGCTGTGCCTTCTTTGTGTCATTTTTGCTTTGACCTGCCAAATGAGGCCATGTTCTCTGGCAGTGCTGTAATTTTTCCAGTCGATTCACTATTCTTCGCACTTTGAGAGGCTGAACTTCTCTGCAAATGCCTCTCCCCCGCTTTACCTCATTCCATTCCTCTTCATCAGTTTTCTTCTGTCCTGTCCCCTTCCTCCTCCTCCTCATCTTTGTCTTCTCCTCATGGCCATGCTACAGTGCTCAGTGTATTAATTGCGGTTTGGGGAAAAAAAAAAAAAAATCCCAGCTGAGGCTTGGTGGGATTGTCGATGCCAATGACTCAGAACTGCAGGGCAACAGAGAGAGAGCTTGGACTCCTTACAGAAGCTGTTCCACCCCGCTGACGCTGCCTCGTCGAGCGAGGGGGGCGGGGGGCGGTGCGTTGGCACCCACCGCCGAGAACTGGCAGTTTGTCTAGAGTCAGATAGCAGGCCTGATTTATGAACATCTCAATGGCAACTGCAGTGAATTAAACGTTCACGCTAAGTGCTTTTCAAGACCGATTCTTAAGCGTAACTGGAAGGTTTGATTGATTTCTAATGTTTTGTTTGGAAATGATTGTATACTTCATGACTTTTATGATAACTGTATATGCCTTGTATAGTTTTTCTATTGCTATGAAACCAGCTTTAGGATCCAAAACCAGCTTTTTGCTTACTTGTCTAGAAGAAATATCTCTTTCCTCAGTCAAGAGCCCCACTGACTTAAGCTAGCATGTTAAACCAGCTCACCCCAGTCTGGCTGCTCTTCCTTTAGATGTACCGGCGCTGACAGGGCTCATTATGACCTCCTTAACGCAAAGATAGCTGCAGTGTTCTTCAAATGAAAGCATTGAAATTTCCAAAACAGGCCACAAATCCCTTCAGATGTGTTTGCAGGAATGTCTGTGCTTCAGGGATCTGGCGAGGTACTTCCCATTGCAGTGTTTGACATTAAGAGGGAGGGTTGTTTGGAGACACACTGTTAAATGTTGACACAAGGTGGTTTTTCCCCATTTTTCTACGAGCCCGCACAGCTTTGCTGGATATATTTATTTAATCTATTACATCTGTTACAACATTCAACATTAAGCGAGGCCCGTTGTGCGCTCCACTTTGCGTTTCAGTCAGAGTAGAAGCCTGCGAGCTGCGCTATGGCTGCCATTGGGAAACTGGAGGTTTGCCAATGTCAGTGGTAATTCCCACCGGACATTATTTTTGGTTAATCCTTTCAACACGTGCCGAGCCAGCGCCAGCTTGTGCACGCTCAGTGTTGTGCTCCTCATAGCAAGTGCATGATTAGTCCCTGATTTGATGTCCGTCATTGGCTGACTAACTTTTCAAGTCACAGAGAACAAGACTCAAAGCAAACACGGAGGATTTATACACAGAGTTAATGAAATATTCCAATTTGTTCAGAAAATGACACATTATTTATATTTCTGCTGTCTTGGAGATACAAGTTGTAAATCCTGTTCCACTTGTTTTACATGCGTAATTGACAGTACTTTTCAAACAACAGCACTTCGAAAACCCAAGTAAGTTCATTTAGATTTCACTTATTGAAGTTGAGACTGTTTTCTCATAAAGTCAAACACAAGTGCCAGATGCAGAAATAATACATTATAATTAAACTGCCTGATGGACTGCTCTGAATTAATTGTAGCCTTGCAATAAGATTTAAATGCTGCGTAAACTAAAGCCAGTTAAGAGTGACATCAAATTTATTAGCAGTGAATATTGTATTTACATCTTTTCTACAAAGAGCGCTGTCCTTTTACTGTGATCATGAAAAACAGAAGCCAGGACAAATAGACGCTCTCTTTGCTGCCGACAGTTAATTTACGAGAGCACACAGTGAAAACTAAAAGAAACCAAGATGCCCCAAAAACTAACAACATCACTGCTTTATCAACTCATCATCATAATGCTCAGAGATAATTTACTACATACAGCATTTTAATAAGCTCAAGAAAAGGAAAAGAAAAGTGGGAGAGAGAAAAAGATTGTTTTTGCAAATCTGATTTAATCCATTGTCAACAAAAGGCCAGGATTGAAATAAGTACTGCACTCATGTCAACGTATAAACATTTCAATAAATCACCAAAAAGGAGTGGGATTTTTTTTTTGTTGTTTTGTAAAAGACACATAAGCAAAGATCCTCTGAGCCATCTGTTTATCCCTGAATTAGAGAGCTGTGTTCTGTCATGCATCTGCTGTAAATTAACATCGACATCACTGAAGCAGAGGAAGGGCGAACCTCTGTTTCCATGCCGATCTATCTTTGGTTTGTATTGTAAGGTGCCAAGTGATGGTTGGTCAATATTTATAGACTTATGACAGCATGCTTTATGGACATAACTTTTTTTTCTGTCAATCCTGTACGTCCTCCCTCCTCTCGCCAACTTCCCGCCCCTCTGTCCCACCGCCGATACGTCTGTCCACTTTCTCTTTCCGCCTCACTAATCTTTGTCTTCCCTTCTTCCCATTTAATATGCTTCCCTCATTTCCGAGCTCTTATGTCTCAACTCAGCTCTCCGGCGTTCATGTCATGTGTACTTTGAGCACCATTTTGCATCATTGTGTCTTAACTAAGTTTGACATTTTAGCCCCATCTGCCCTTAGTGCTCAACAAACAACCTCTGTCGTTAAAGCTGGGGGAACCTCAGCGTAATGCAGTCAATGCTAGAACGCCAGCATTTAAAGGTACTTAGTTTTCCCAGCTACTCCCTTCTGTGCTCTGTGCTCCAAAATGGTACTGTGGGCCTCAGCATGTCCCCAACTATTTAAAATAGATCATCCAAACGAGTGATGAGACAAGAAATTGTCTAGTCTGCACTCCTCTCTGTTGTTGTTTTTAAAAGCAGCATTCAATAAAAACTCGCACACCCGTTTAATGTATGTAAATCCAACATCTGTCTGGCCTCTAAAATGACCTAAAGATTCATATTTGTTCGTGTGATTGATAAGACCATAAGCAGAAAACAAAATAGAGAAGAATGGAAGGTCAGTAGCGCTGTCAGCTGATCAGAGCGTGTTTCTGCCGAGGCAGCCATCAGGGCAAAGGAGTGACGGAAGCTGCCGGGTTCAACGCAAAGCCTGGTAATTACCCTGAATGATCATCCTATCTGCTTACCATCCCACATTACCAAGGCATCCATAACAAGCGTTAATAATTACACCATAGTCTGCTCCTGTTTTATCAGCAGCCCAAATCCCCTTCATAGAAACTGATTGAATGATTAAATTATGGATTTTTCACAAGGATTTGCAATTAAGGAAAGAACTGAGAGGGAAATTGGCCAATGTATAGGCAGTACTGATTTTCCTCTGAAGCATGCTGTGTTTTTAGAAAAGGATGCTGAACAGGGAAGCAGGAGGAGTAAACGTTGGTCAAACGTCAGAAACAATTCTGCAACCTGGAAAAGACTCAGATCTCAATCTGTAATCTACATGTGTAATGCACAATTTATGCTGCCTTTTTATATGTTCTGTACGTTTTGTTTTTCTTGCGTTGCAGGGCGGGCTCTGATGAGATTGACAGACAGGAAGCTGGAACGAATGGGCATCATGCAGGAATCCCAGAGGCAGCACATCCTGCAGCAGGTCCTGCAGCTTCGCGTCCGGGAGGAAGTCAGGACCCTTCAGCTCCTCACACAAGGTAGACATTACAACCGTGAAACTCGGTCCAGGATCGGTTCGCACATCTCCCTGATGTCTTAAATATTATTTGTTCAAGCAAACTTCACAACACTCCAGGGCTTCAGAGCACATACTGTATTTTGTATCTATCCCGTGTAAAGATTATTCACAAGCAGACTGACATCTCACACTCTGATAAATATTCAGCTAATTTCCTGTCAAGTATTTATGCACATGCCATCTGCAGTCATGGCCATCACTGCATGTTTTAAAGCCCACTGCCTGGTAAACATGACGACTACTCCATGTTGAAGGCCACGCTTACTTTGGATCGACAGAGTTCGAGTACAAAATTAATTGGTGCAGCTTTAAGGCCTGGATGCAGAGGTCAACTGGATCAAAATTAATGATTCGATTCATTCTCATGGAATCACCACAGTCTGAGTATCCATACAAATAAAATGAGTACGCCTTGTGCCAGACACTTACGTTTGCGGCATTGATCCAATAGAGCGCTGTTGGAAGTTGAAGTGGATTATTTACTCTCAATATTACTATTTATTTTACTCTCATCAGTTTTCTTGGAAGGAAAAATTGCGCGTAAAGAGAAGTCGAATGCATAATCCCAACAATTTTTGAACAACTTTTGACGGAAGCGTTTGTGTCTTCAGTGAAAGGATTGTTAGCCCGCCCCACATCACCACCAGTTCATCGCGACAGAGCTTGCAATATCGGTGGAACAGTGTGAACCTAGCACACACAACCTGCGGTATCAAACGCATAGAAGTGTGTGTGTGTGTGTGTGTGTGTGTTTGTGTGTGTGTGTGTATGCATCTGTTTGTGGTTGCATGAGCGCATCCTCATGCAAAATAGTTCACCACACTGCAGCTGGTAGGCAGAAAAACTCCCCCGGGCTACTTTTGACAGTTTTACTTTTGCAGGTTAGATAGTGATAAGCTGCAAGTGAGGTTTATTCACATCCCATAGAGTCTCCCTGCTGCGTGGAAGGTATTTAAACACAACCATATGTGTCATTTCACTGCATTGTGTGCACAAGGACAATCAGTGCTTATAACAAATGCATATCTGCCTACCTACTGAAAGCAATAGTTTAATAAAGGAAAGTGCAGTTTAATTATAAGCAGATAAGGTTAGAGTTTACCACTCCGAAAGAGAAAGAGCTGCCCTGTTCTCTGACCTGACTATACATTATTAAGTTATGAATTTCCAACTACGGGAACCACCATCTATTATACTGAAAGTCTTTCTAATAACAAGAGTGGATTTTTCCAAATAGTCTCTATAATTCACTTTGGTTAAAGTCCTCTAAGTGCAAGTAACAGGCAGTTAGGCATTGCTCTATAGACGCACTGAGAAGTTTAGTTTGGTAAAAATTTTTCACTATTATTATCTTGAGAATATGTGTTACAAACCCTTTCCATTACTATAAATATAACAGTTATAGATTTGACTGTAATGTAACATTTCACATCTGCGGTTTAACCTAAAAATAAATGTGCTTATTAAATTCACACATGGCATGCAAAAGGCCAAACCACAGTAAAAAAAAATGGAGCTTCCTTCATATTCAGACCAGATACACGGGTTACTGCCCTTATTTAATCTGACCTTTGTGTAAAGACACATGGAATTTTTTCCAGGCATTATTCGGCTTCCCACCATTCACAGACATGTCAAATCTTTTCTCACACACACTTTTCCTGTGTACGCTGCACTGCATCCCTACAGTTTCTCTCTGTAACCTTCTTTTATTGCTTTGGACACCATGCACTTCTCACTTTTGCACAACGCATCATCTTGGTTCATAACAAGAAAACTGGGTGCTGCTATTTTCCATCCTCTGCCTGGATTTCTCTTCACGCTGCGACTCTCAGCTTTCCTGTGTCTTTTCCTCATCCATTCTAGCTCCTGCCTTCCTCCATCACCAGCAACACCCAGCATCACCTGCACCGTCAGCGCCCGTCTCCCCATAGGCTGTCAAATGGGGCCCTTCACCACAGGGCCCGAGACTTCATTTAAGGAATCTTTGTCACTCCTTGAAATTCTTCGAAAACATTTGGAGTGCAATAGTGCCTGCCAATGTTTTGGTCTCCTAGAAAAATGGAAAATAGAGACCGCAAGGCGGACAGTTTAGCTGAGTGATGACACTTTGCTCAGGGCTACTCTGACTCCCATCCCTTTCTTTTCTCGTGTTTTGCCACTCTCTTCTCTTCTCTTTTGTATTGATGATATAGGACGCAAAAGCCCACCAGCCTTTGCAGCTAAAGGGCCGCTGGCCTCAGCAGGACATAGACAGTTAAAGGAGCTTGTGTGGGCCTTGGGAGGAAGGATAGAGGGACCAAAAAAAAAAAAAGACTCAAACATGGTGGATGTAAAGAAAAGTTAAAATGTTCGAGAAATCATTTAGACCAGATGAGAAGAAATATAGAAATCTATTTCTATATGTTTATTTGAGAAAAGTTTGATGTTTTGCATGACATGTGTTGTGTCTAAACTCACAGGAAGTAAAACGTTGATATGAGTGACGGTCTGTGTGAAATTAAGGCATGTTGATAAGGAGTTGATTTTAATATAATATTGGTTTTATGCATTGTCATACACACTGTTCATGATTTCTTGTTTTTCCGAGATGCTGTGTCATAGGCAAGGAAGTGGAATAGTTAGAAATAGAAAATGGAAAAAGAAAAGGAGGAGATTGAAACAAACACACACTTAAAGTGTCCTAAGCTGTCACCTCTGGAGATGCTTTCGACAGGCGAGAGAGAGAAATGGAAGGTGAAGGCATGATGGAATATTTCTAAGCCCAAGGCACATTTCCTCGAGTGGCTGTATCGAGCCGCTATAGGGGGAATACATCTACCAGTGGGAAGCCGAGGCAGAGAGAAAGAAAGGGGGGCAGGGGGAGTGAGAAGGTGGCTGAAGCGGTGATGAGATGGTGAGGAGAGTAAAGAGAGTAGGAGGACACATTAGGTGACGAAAGGGAGAGAGAGAGAGAGAGAGAGAGAGAGAAGTGGTGATAAGATGGAGGAGTGTCAGAAAGTGAGAAGGTGAGAAAAGGACCCCCCCTCCCATGATCTGAGGCAAGACAAATACTATTCCCTCTCTCTCTATATATATATATATATGCTGTATACCTATATATCTGACCCGTGGGGTATGTGTAAATATTAATATCTGAAATAATAAAGCAAATGAGACCTATTGAACTGTGGTGAGGACGAAGAGAACGATTTTCCCACCACAATATAGTCTGGTTAGCACGGACTCTTCAGAGTAATAGAAAATAACCAAAGTGACTGGACATTCGACTGCACCTTCTTGTTCTTGGGCCTTTCTGTGCGGAGTGTGAGCGTTCTCCCCGTGCCTGCGTGCGTTTCCTCCCACCATCCAAAGACATCATGTTTACGTTAATGGGTGACTCGAAATTTTCTGTAGGTCTGAGTGTGAGTGGTTGTTGGTCTCGGTCTGTCTCTGTGTCTTGGCCCTGCAGTGGAGTGGCGACCTGTCCAGGGTGACCCCGCCCTCGCCCAGTGGGAGCCGGGATTGGCTCAAGCATCCCCCCATGACCCGGAAACAGATAACCGGTGAAAGATTAATGAACGAATACGAAGGCTCGGTCTTATTTTTGTGTAGCTGTATTTTGAAGAGTCGGTGCTTCCTGCAGTTAAAGTAAAGGCCTTGGACGCTGAAGGAAGGGGGGAGGGGGAGAGAGAGAGAGAGAGAGAGAGAGAGAGAGAGAGAGAGAGAGAGACATCCACTCCCTATGAAGAGAGAGGTTGCAGAAGCGAGCGATGGAGTGAGCAAGGTGCACAATAGAGAAAAAGGCTGGAGAGCAGACGAGAGAGAGCGAGGTGTTGTAATTACTGCAGTGCACCCAGACAGAATTAGCTCGACGGACAGTGATTAACCTTTAAGGCTTGCTGGGCCATGGGAGGAAAATAATTAGATTTCACCCCTGTCTCTCTCTCTCTCTCTCTTTGCCACGAGGACGGTGCAGAGTGAAGACTCATTGTTTACAGTCAACAAAGAGGTGAGGCACTCCAAATAGAAAGTGATACCCAACAATGACCTTAGAGTTTCAAGTGTGCAGCCTGATAAAGGAACCTTTCGACTTTGAGAGCAAGAACGATCTAATGTCGTACTCAGTACACGATGTAAGCCCGTCTTTATAGTTCAAGGCACCGACAACCAATGTGACATCTGGTGCAATCACTGTCATGCTGTGGTGGGTGTTTTTTTTTTTCCCAACATGATGGGATGATCTTGTCTGTCTTCATATTTTGGTCCCAGGCACATTCTGGGAACGTTGTCCTTGCGACCTACTACTTTGTTGGATTCCAGCTCCAGAATGTAAAACTTGATAAACAATCAGTTGTACAGTGTTGTGCAGCAGCAGGTCTCCTATGAGACCACAAGGAAAGGTTTAGTGAAAGAAAGATTATCAGTGAGCCAGCTGTAAATGAGCACACCGAGCCCTCATGCAAACATGCCAGTCAAAAGTGAAAATATGAGGAAGCCGAACTAACTTCTGACAATTTGGCAGTCCGAGTTTGAACTTTCATTTTCTTTAGCATGACAGCAACTAATGGAGTGTGAATGTGAAATGAAAAATGCTGAACACCTTACAATGAAACAGCATTCGAGTCGGAAAGTTATGAAGGATTTAGTCGAAGTTTAGGAGACATGAGATGACAGACGAAGAAGCAGCAGCTGTACTGTAATGAAAACACACCTAAGGCCTGATTAGTGCATGTTGTCATTATCTGAAATGGAGAAGGCAGGTACAATATATTCATTTTAAATTTTTTTTCTGAACACATGAGGTTCTAATTTGAAGTAAGAAAAAAAAAAACCCTCATGCTGCATACCTCATGTTGAAAATAACAAAAAGATAAAAACATCAGAGAACAGACGAAGACGCTTTTGTAAAGTGGCAAGACGTTTACAAAAGAAGTAGAACATTAAAAGTACAAAAAAAACAACAGCAATTAATCAAAGTTTTATGAGCTGGTGTTAAACAAGGCAGCAGCTTATTTGGACAGCTGAAATTCAGTGTAAATTGTCTTTGTCTGAGACGGAGATGCATGCGATGTTTATATTGTTGCGTTCCGCAAGTGAAGGATGCAGGAGACGTCCAAATCAATTTCATTTGAACACTAAGAGTAAAATATACTATAAAAAAGAGATCATTCACAGAGCTCAGGAGCAGACTATGTTTTCCTGACAAGCAGACAACTCCAGCATCAGTTCACGAAGTCTGATACTCTATCTTTCCCTGGTCCAGTTTATGTTATGATTATACAAAGGAAATGACATATGGGGGGGTTGTCTTCTCCGGGTTGCACACTTCCTCTTCGTATTATCTGGCTCCATTCCCGCGATCAGCCCTCAGTGCCTGTTGATGGTCCCTGTTTTCTGTGGATGAGGAAGGAGAACAAGTCCAGAACCCCAGTGTATCGTCTTCATTTAGTAATTATTAAGATCATGTTTATGACACACTGTATATGTATATTTCATATAAAAACATGTAAAAGATATAAAATTAGATATTAAAACAATATGTAATTCATTAGGTTAAAACAGCATGATTATGCACCGTACAAAAGTATGTAAATAGCATAAGGTCAGACGTCCCAACAATATTTAGTCTTGATATTTGTATCCATAGTAACAAACCAAGCGGCTGAGATAAAACGTGGAGGGCAGGGCGAGACGGAAAAGCACCTGTCTTATTCGCAAGTGAAAGTGAGTAATGGCTTCATATTGACCCCTCTGACACATTTCAAAAACATCACCCGACACAACAGAACAAAGGAGAGTGTGGTCGTTGTGATTAATCAGGTTGTTTTCTCGATAACGGGCACACGACTGCTCACATAGCTGCGTGGAA
The DNA here is from genome assembly GCF_900963305.1 of Echeneis naucrates. Lineage (NCBI taxonomy): Eukaryota > Metazoa > Chordata > Actinopteri > Carangiformes > Echeneidae > Echeneis > Echeneis naucrates. The sequence goes on from NC_042521.1 coordinate 5,145,504, forward strand.
AGGCTGTGAGCGACTGCGCTGAATTGCTCCAAATTAACTTTCAAAGGAAGCTTGAAAGTCTTAAAGCCGTCACGTCTGTCCTCTCCTCAAAAAAAAAAAAATAAATAAATAAAAAATAAAAAATAAAAAGGCCAAAAACCTCTGTATTCAATTTCATGCTTATATCCGTTTCAGAAATTACAATAGAAGCCCCTATGCCAGTAAATATGCTATTACTGGCTCATGGAATCATCACTCTTAAAAGAAACTTGAATTACACAGCTGACAGAGCTCTATGAAAGTGGTTTTCTGAGAACGTAGTGCTAATCTGTGGATGAAGACACAGGCTCACTCTTTATGCTTCATTTGCTGTAACAGAGTCCCATTGAAGAGAGAGGATGAATACAACTTTTAGACAGATGCTTTACTGTGTCACTTCCCTTCAATTAGTGCATCTGTGCTTGTTACTGTCCAGTAGACTTTTACTATTTATTTTTTTTTTTAAAGTTTGGGAGAAGTTCCTTTTCTTTGATTCCCTATTTTCATTATTAGGGTGCTTCGTTGGCATTTAAGAGATCGTTTTCATGTGGCGACTCGGTCTAAGCAAAGAAAGGGGAGATTTGTTTGATGATTTCTTGACGCACTGGGTGGGATGCTGGATTTGATATTTGATTCTAGATAACAAGATGTACCGTCACTTCTCTGAGCCGGACTCTCAAACACAGGACTGCATTCATTTCTGAAAGTTTCAGGATGAAATGGTCCAGTTAGAGCTTTTGTAGACAACTGTGGCTGCAGGGCAATAAATGAAGGAAGCGTTCTCGTTGTGCTTTAGTAGACCTTGCTTCCCTCGCTCCAGGCACCTTAATGAATTATCGTTCGCTCTCTCTGCTTCGTTGCTTCACAGAAGAAATCTCTTTCAGTCAGAGATCTTCTTTGAGCGCCGCGGTTTTTAACTAGCTCAACATGTTAACTTTGCTCACACAAGGATTTTGACCGAAAAGGGAAACTTTACTCAGCCAAGCTCAAATAAAGGAAAGACCTGCAAACTCATGGGTTCCACATTTAACTGTGGTAGGAGATTAACACTTCATTTTAACGTCTAATGATTGTGGGATAACTTGAGGCCAAATCAATAACTTTTAATGCTAGCAGACTTAAAAAGAGAGCACTGTTAGCTTGCCTTATAAATACAAAGACACCCTTTGATCATTTACAGGATTTTTTTAAGCAGGTTACCTAAGCCAACACGGGTTCTACTTTTGATATTTAATTATACTATGGCTACAGGTTCATTTATATATTGTTAGTTTATGTCTACAACATACCTTTTTTATTTTTTCCATTGGTTTTCCAGCCGCATCAGGGAGTAGCTTCAAAACAATCCAGCTGAAAAGGTTACAGAGTTTGATGTTAAAGCCTTCCAGCCCGTTGCAGCTCAGACGTGGTCAGCACATTGCACTGAAAAGCCCGTTTACTCGTCCCTGCTACAAGAAAAAGTTGCACCACTGCAGGACAACAAAACCGAGATTTTCAGTTTCAGTTAAGGTGCTTTGCAAACATGACGAGAATCCCATTTTTGCATTTGGACTCAAGATCCACTTCATATTAGATTCAGGCCAAACAGACAAACGCTGTTCTGAAAGTTAGAATTCAGATAAGGGCTTGGACCTGGTTTTTAGCTAGACTGTTGGCAAGAGAAGCGGTGTTGGCAGATACCTGGTTTGTATCCAATCTTTCCACTTTATCTGCGCCCCTCAAGGTGGCCTTTTAATAGATGTGAAAATCCATCCCATCAGATCTCATTTGCCCTTAATGCTTCCACTTCCAGAGGGAGGACTACACTTTGTGCTGCTTTAATATATCCAACTTCCAAGTATCTCATTAGCCTTAAAGAGAAGGCAGACCATTTCCTTTTTGGGGATAATCGTCTTTAAAAATTAAGACGTATTTGATGCAAGTAATAATGCATAACAAAAAATCATTCATATTACAGTTTGTTTTCCTGGAACAGTTCTAAATTGTTCTTAGAAGTGCAAATGTGATGTCTTGTTGCAGAAAAAAAATACAACTTCAAGTAAAAAAATTTAAAAAGTTAAGTAAAATCTAGTGGGCAAACTGCGATAAACTGAAATGAACTATGACATTGAAACATCATAAACTCCACTTAACATGGAAAAAAAATCCTCTAAAGTTCATCTTCAGATGTGTTTTATAGCATGTAAAAAGAATTTGGCCCACAAATTGACATTGTAGATTTCACAGGTTGGCGTGAATTCCCATATGAATCCACTTAAGAGGAAAATGAACCGACCTGGCGTTGATTGCTTACATCACTACACATCATGTATTATATGAAAAACATCACATGAACAATGTTAACAAGGTCAACCCGTGATTTTCATCAAAGCCTTTAAGTGTCAAACTGATGCTTTATGATCACCACTGAAAAGAAACGCAAATCGGATTGTTAGGTCGCATCCCTGAAACTTCACATTGTATCCGCGCTGTCACCTAATCAAAAGAAAAGCAAATTCACTTTGTCTGTGCAGAGGCAACATGGTGAAGGCCCTTAATGGAGGAAAGCCATCAGGAGTGAATTGAGTATCGTGACTCTGAAGTCTTTATTGAATCTGTTCCCTCTGAAGACTTAAGGAGCTCAGGGTGACTACTGTCCTTCCTTTGGGCTTTTCACTGAATCACATCTCTTGCTCCGGCGTTCAGGGAGTTGAGAGCTCTCATTATCCAAGTTCTCTCCTCAGTATCCTGCCCTCTGTGGAGGAGCTTCCTCTCTCAACCTCCCTTGACTCCATCTATCCATCCACCCTTCCTCTATTTCCTCCCTTTCTCTCGCTCCCTCTGTTTTTCTTGCTGCAAGCAAAAGGTCAGATTAATTCTTTTTCATAATTTCCTGTCAGCGAAATTCTTCCCACAGAGACTCCGTCTTCGGTTCAGTGTCTGAAAGATGTGATTAAGGTGAGGACAAAGTGAATACCTCTGTCTGACAAACTGAATAATGTTTTTTTTTTTCTTCCCTTTATCTGGAAAGATATATAAGGTGCATGGTAGTATCACACTTAATAAAGTCTCCAAATCCTTAGGACATGAATTCAGGGTACATCCTCGGGTTGACACGCCACATTAGGCAATAATATAGGCTCATACCCAAAAAGGAAATGTCATTTAGGAGCAAATGGCTTCAGTGCTCAGATGACATGGCGCGTCCTATCTTTGCTCATTAACGGCTCGGTCTCTGAGGGTCTTTAAGCCTAAACGCAGACATCTACAATATAGCAACGTACCTCAGATAGTAATGATGTTATGAGACACTGAGAGTAATTAGATCCCTAGTTATGAAAGAAAATCCTTCTTTCATTACAGAATGAATTGAAACTGCCACCCTCCCTCAAACCCCCCCCCCCCCAAAAAAAAAAAAAAAAAAAACTTTTTATTTTTTTATAACCTCGAGCTATAATTCTCCTTGACATGCAGTGAAGATTCCCTGCTCAGGGCTCCCAATTACAGCCTTTTTGCCTCACTCCAAACATTTCACACTGTACTGCCAGTGTCAGCCATTTTCTTTTTTTCTGCGGTAAAAAGAGCAGAGAGGGAGTTGAGCGGCGTCAAGGTTAGGCGGAGCACAATTCATCTAGTTTTATCCAGGGAGAAGAAAAGGGTGGCCAACTCTTACTTCCTACCTCCAACTCCGGCTCGCAAAGACACAAGAGCAGGATGCAGCCGAGTATGAACAACACAATCAGATCTCTTAATGAAGCTAAAGGAAGGAGGACACCAGTAGAATTAAAAAAAAAAAAAAAAACACAGCCGACGGAGAGAGAAACGGTGAGGAATAAGGAGAGGAAACAAAGAAAGACGAACAGAAAGGCAGAGGTAGAAATAAAGAAAGTGCACAGGTGGTGTAGCCTGAGGCGCTCCTGCCATACAAAACATGTTGGTGTGTGTGCGTGTGTGTGTGCGTGAACACTGACTGTTCTGGCCTCTGACCCATGGCAAAGGAAAAACAGATTGCTTTGACAGCTCCACTGACATCACATGAGATGTTCTGCTCCTTTGCCAGAGTCTCCGGAGAGTCCTTGGCTACCAGATGTCCAGAAGGGCTTGAAGCATTACTGTAGCTTGTGCCATATGATGTGATGGCTGTAAGGGGAAATTGGCAGAGAGCTCGGCTGTCAATAAACTCTTTGTATAGATGTGGACTTGCACTGCAAAGGCAAAGTCTCGCTAGAGTCGGGATGCCGACAGTCATGTAAACGTAATGGAGTTCATGTTTCCTGTATAAGTGAACTCTGTAAACGGTATGTTGGTGTGAAAACACAAGCTGAACTCTATCTAAAAAAAAAATGACCCTGATGGTCGATGAGACCTAAATGCTCAGCAGTTTGCTCTTTTATGCCTTTGTAGGCCAGAAGCAGTGGGTTAGGTTTCACTGCACGGAGCCACATTCATTAGTTTATAGTGAAATGAGAAGCCATTAAAAAGCCATTGTATCGGTCGCTGGGCAGCACGGCTGGTTCCACTCAGTCTGCTGCTCTCTCCAGCCGGCCTGACCACCTCCGGACATCCAGGAGCCCAGACAGCATGGACAGGCCAGACTCCTGAGCGCACGCCTTCAACTTCCCAGCACTTGCTCACGAGCTTACCAACCTGGATCAATAACCGTAGGACACTTACTGTACTCCGAGACAAGCCGTTAGCCCATAAATGTGCCCGAGCGCTGGCACCAGATTTACTACTCATGGGTGTAATGGAGAAGAAAGAGAGTGGCACTCAGGAAGTTGTTTTTCCAATTGTCCATTGCCAGACCATATAATTGTTCAGTTTTAAGGTGGTGTGCATATCAGTTAATGCATTGTCAACCGCGATGGGTTCATGTTTTATCGGTCCAAATCCGTCCTCGAATCCTTGAATGACTTCTCTGAATTTCATAACACCCCACAGTAAAACGTGAAGACAAATATAAACATGTGGAAGCTTTCCCTAAAATTATGACCGGAGTTAGAATTTTTGTTTTTGATCATGTGCTTTCATAATTTGTCAATTGGGGGGGGGGACAACAAAAACTCTGATTAAGGTTTGTACTTTTACACTGAATCTTCCTTTCTGCGTTCTGTACTTCCATCTTTAACATTTGTAGATATATATAAAGTTGACATTAGCCATAATACTTCAGAGATCCCCGACAGAAAGTTTTTCAGGTTGAGTGACACCTCTGACATGATCTGTAGTTCACACTCAGATTTTAGCTCATCTGCGGTCTAAAAAGATATTATAATTCAACTTTAATGTTCTGCATTTCCTTATTTTTCTTTAATATTCTGCGTTTCCTGGATTTCCTTCTTTATTATTGCCGTCTGTTTATGAGAGCATCGTGCCAGGAGCAAGACGTAAGAGACTTAGAAAAAGAATATTTATTCACAAAATCAGCACAGAACTCTCTGTGCCATAGATGGATAAAAGAGTGTGTGAATGAAAAGGAAAAGGGATACCAAGGACATTTTGAGGGAAATGAGGTGCAACGAGAAGGTACATAAAAGGAAATGATGTATATTACACCAGTCCAGGATCATGGTTTGTATATTGAGGATTTATGGCAGCATACTTTGCAGCACCGCAGCACCACACCTGATCATCCATTATTATTGTAACATCTCTCACTTTGGGGGCAGACATGATTGATGGGGAGCTGTTAATGACTTTGGGTTGAAATTGTTATTACCACAAAAGTGACACACAGTATTTAAAAAGGTGCTCTTTGCAAATGGGCATCATCTGAAAAGAACACAGTCATTTGTCAACTGATTACTGCTGAAAATGGATCAAGGCGTAATGGGAAATTGGCGTGAAATATTACACAGCCGGAACAGAAAACAAACACAATGACGAACTTTTATCGTCCACCCAAATATGCCTTGTTGTTTTCAACTGTACCCCGTCGTCTGCTTTGCAGAGATTGTACATTGTTATGATAAACGACACTTTTATGCCCGTCGTCTTTCCGTTATGGTCAAATCATAAGCAAAACCAATCATTGCGTGAGAGGTATGATTTTATTAGAGTTCACAAAGTCAGTCTGCCCCCCGACACTAAAAAGGCCTGCATGGGAGGGACTCATAAGAGACACTGACCTGCCCAGCCCATGTCAGATGGAACTGGCTCCATTACTCCTTTTATGCTTGATTGCTCGCCAAAATGGGCCAAAATGGTAGCCCCCCCCCCCCACCACCACCACCAAACTATCAGTAATTAAAAATTACTGGCTAGTTGTCTCTGTGCCAAGTAGGAGATTTCGAAACATAAACACATAAAGTAGTTTTTTTATGTCGTTTAGTTTTAACTCATGGTGAACTTTCTGCGAAGCACACATGCTCACTCCCGCCTGCTGCGTGAGTATGATAACAATTAAACATGATGGGGGTGGGGGAGCACTGTGTCCTGGTTGACAGATCCTTAACATTTTATTGACCCTGGTGGAAAATTAGACTCTCAGCAAGGCACATATAATGGGATGAAACAGGCTGTAAAACAATATAAATGACAAATTAAAATGAACAAATAGAAGGAGCAGACGAGTGAATCAGTAAAGAGGATGTTACTGTATCTGCCTCTGGGTTTGGAGACATGAAGGTAGTGGCTCTCTATTAGCAGAAGATTGACAGTTAGGCATAAACTGTCTTTGCACACAGAAAAAAATATTTATTCATGGATTACTTTGGCTGACATCTTGCACAATATAGCCCAAAGGCTACTGCTGATCCGGGTCTAGACTTCTGCCCCGAACAGTTTACAGCGAGTAGCGTGTATCATTGTTTGTCATTCTAGCTGCGTAGCTCAAGGGAGGCCAATGTCAGTTAGTTGAGAGCTGACAGATGGACTGCTGTTTACATTCTCCAGAGGATGAACTGTAATCCTAATACTGCCGTACATAGTTTTTACTATTAAATAGCAAATATTAGCATATTAATGTATTATAATAAGACATGGATGCTTTAAACATGCAAAATATGTTTGCATGTAGACATATTCTGTCATACGCTACCACCATCTACCACTTCTATCAATGTGTGTTTTCACACAGTAGGAAGTGATATGAATAAATAAAGGAGATGGAGAGTAAACTTTTACTGTCACTGAGGTGCTAATGTTAAGTCTAACAGTTCTGTTTTTGCATTGTGCCCACATATAAGTAGTCTTGAATTATTAGAAATGATTCTGTCAGTCTTTTCTGTGCGGCTGTAATCGTATGTAAGTGAACTTACTTCCGTGTTGTCGTCCAATCATTTTCACACCTGATGCAGACTGACCTGGGCACTTAAATCAAATTCAAAGATACTCTCCTTGTCAGTAGGTCAGGCGGGTGCATCCATAATTAAATACAAAGGAGTAGCATTTGTTGACTCGGCCAAGTTGCGATTTTTTTTTTTTTTTTTTTTTAAGGTTATTTATAAATGCTTTGGTATGCTTTTGTAGTAGCCACATTAGCATTTAGCAAAGCATTCGCTTTCACTGATCCCATTTTTAAAAGACCTTTACTACCCAAATGTATTTGAAAAGGCAGCTTCGCTTTAAAACAGAATTAATTGTAACAGAGCATTGCTTTTTATTCACTCCTTCACCGCAGGACCTCGAGCTTCAGACACTTTTTAACTTTTATTTTAATTACTTAATAAATATTTAGAGGCAAGGGTTGCTAGAGGGATGAAATATAAATGAGGCCTTTTTTTTTCCCACCTAACGGCTCAAGATTTAACTCTCTGCAAATGCCCAGTTTTGTTTGTGCTTGTTTACAGGTGTGTGTGTGTGTGAATGCTGCATTTACAGAATAACGTCAGAAATGACGCTAAGCTCTCTTAACAGGTAACATTTTCCTTTCGCATTCTTATGCCTGTTATGTGTTGCATCTGTGTTACAAGCGAGGAGTTTTAAGATGACTTGCCCCCCCCACCCCACCCCACCCCACCCCCACATTAAAGATTTAGCTTGTTCACAGAGAGGAGTTATTAGAAGCAGGGTCCCTGCTCCGCTGGAAGAAGTTTCACATCAGGAGCAGTTTGTTGCTTTGTCAGAAGATTAAAGACAGTTTGTTGAAAGGTCTTTTTGTTATTTCACATGATTGATCTTCTTCCGCCCCCCCCCAAAACTTCACCCAACCACTAGCCTCCCCCCCACTTTCATATGTCAGCTATGAATGCCAAGTCGGTGTCTGGCTCTCCTCCTCTTGCTCGATTTTCCTTTTTGCAGTTTCTGTCTGTTTTATCTATTTGCATGTCAGTGTTTCATGTCTTTCTTTGTCTTTTCGCTTTTGTCCCTCTGTTCCTCCCACATGGAAAATGCTTTTCTCCAACAAGCGCTCGAGGATCTGTGCTTTCTTCAAATTGTTGTTTTGTTGTTGGATTTGTTTGTTTAGTTTTTTTGTTGTTTTTTTTTTTTTTCTCTTTTCTCTTATTTCCTCTCATCCTTGCTCTCATTGTCCTCGTCTGTATTATATCTTCCATGTGCAGGACTACAGTGATACCAGTCAGTGCTCCTTCGCCCCTCCCAGTCGCTGCGTTTGAGGGACATTTTCGATATAATTCTAGATGGCACAGATGCAGGACCGACCTCCCAGCCTCGACTAATGCTGCAGCTAATAAGGGATGCCTTGCGCTTCCCGCTGCTGGCTTACTGCTTGATTTATTGTTTCACTCGGTTCATACCTGCAGCTGTATATGAGAAAGTATTAAATAATGAAGTTTACTTCGACTTTACTGCGACTGATGTAGCCATCTTGTGGTCTTTTGCTGACAAGCACGCCGATGCTAAATAGCACGGTGTATTTAGCAGTGATGTAGCGGTAGGTGGATAATCCCTCATGTGGAAACTGGTTTTACTGCAGCATCACGTGCAGCATCACACTCCATAAATCTGATGTGACATTAGAGCCTGACACACCGCACATTCTGAAAGTAAAAAACGCTAACATGGCTACACTAGATCAGTTACACTTAATGATGGCATGCACAGATGGTAAGATACACTCCAGAGGACTGTTCTAGGTTGGGAGAGGAAGAAGTACCCTCCATTTACTCCCTTTCTTACTTTAGCTTCGAGGCCTGTCACTGAGATGGCATCCTGTGCATGAAAATGCTCTCTCAACCCAGAGCAGAACATAATTTGGATTGTCTGCTTGAAAAGCCGCATATGGGCAAAAGCCATCCATTAGTCTGATGCTCCAACATATTGCCGTTAATCAAAGTGCTTTCCGCTGAAATGATTGGCCGAAGGTGCCAGACCTGCGGGGCGTTAGGTTGTCAGTGTAGCAGAAGCAGGGAAAAAAATGATGTATTGATATACGAGACGCTCTGCTTTCCCCTCCTGTCTCACGTGTCCATCTCTATGGACTCAAGATACACTGCAGCTTTGTGTGTTTGTTTGTATAACTTAAATATATATGTGTGGGAGCGAGCATGGCAAACACTGTGTACATATACAGTATTTTAAGCTTTATTTGATCAGAAAGGCTTGAGTGCGCTCACTCCCACATGCTACACTATCATTCTGAATACTAAAGCTAGTGTGTAATATATTGTGCTCACTCGCACATTTGTGTTTCACCGTGAGTTGATATGTTGGCCGCTATCCAGCAGCAGTAGTATAGTTGTACTTTATGTCTTGTAAATCAAACAATTTTATATATATATACACACAACTTAAATGTGTATGATGTTGATGCTGCGACTATAGCAACAGCTGCAGCTCCCTTGGCCCCTCCCCTCATGCTACGTAGCCAAGATGACGACGATTGTGGCTGACAAGTGTCTGGTGCTTTACACTCAACTTTTTGACCACGGTGTGTGCGTCATCTGGGTCCTTATAGTGCGCTCAGTGGTTCCGTAATTGCCGATACCAACATGCTTATATGCTCAAATTACCAAGTGTCAGAACAGAGCGCAAAATGAGACGCACCAAATAGCTGAGCACGTGTATTATTTTTTATAAGATCCTCTGCAGAAATCTGAGGTTTCTAGCTGAGCATATGTATCCTCCCGGGTTGTATATTACAGAAGGCGTTATTTTAAACATCAAATAATGTCTTTGTGCAAGCTGTTAACCTTTTAGGATTACAGGATAGCGGTTATAAAAAGATTAGAGGTCAAGAGACAAGAAAGAAACACATTTAATACTGATTTAACTCAACACAGCCACGCACAAACACGCAGCAGACCTGAGCGCACACAGCTCCATAAACACATTCATATTTACATACTCAGTGACTCTTTAATGAGCCACCATCTAATGATACAGCCACCTGTGACAGCTTTAGCGCAGTCATAATTTCCACCTTAAATACGGTCACTGCTTTTAGTTTCTGCCGCTCTGTGGCTGAGAGCGTGCATGTGAAATGACCCCGGCGTCACAACATACCGGCTTCCTTGCTTTGCTCATCTGTCATGTACGCAGCCTATTTGTAATTAAAACAGCTCCTAGCGTGTATGCTGATTATGGGGGGGGGGAATGTGGTCGGTGTTTATAACCTTGGCACATCAGAGAAACCTCTGTGACCTCTGATATTCAGTCAGACGTACATATACACCCCATGATCCATAAACACACACACTCATACACAAGCTTGCTGACTTAACCGTAATTACGCAGATGGATGGAAAGTAAACACTTTAATTTGAATTCCTTCTTTCACCCTCTGTGTTTCACTAATAATTCCATTTACAATCATTTGTTCCGCCTCAAGCTCTTACTCATAACAAAGGCATGTGGACGTAAAACAAATGTACAACACACATACATACGGGTGCACACGCACACTTTTGGTCCCCTTTTTGATTCCTTACACATTTTACTTCCCCTCTTTCCACCACCACCTTTTCTACACTATCAATGTTACAGCTTTGGGCTGCAGAAAGTGAGGAATTATGGCATGTCAGTGTTTTAAGTGCTGCCACTATAAAATGGGCACAGAGAAACCATAAGAAGTCGAACGAGGCACGCAGGCTATGCTCTGCCATGCCAGCCATTTACTACCCTGGCACGGCAATATCATGATACAATGCACACAAGGGGCACATGACATCAAATATACCCAGCAGATATTTATGAGGGATGTATTATTTTTCATTATGCGCACATTAAATCAACGGTTGAATTATTATATTAAATTTCTCTCCTTTTTTTTTTTTTCCATCTGTGTGATTTTTAGCCTGAAGCTGAAAACTTCAACAATTCCTGCTTTTATGTGCCCATTGTAACAGTGCCATGGAAGGAGTTCACTTTTGAGTGTCTTCATTCATTCATCTTCTACCGCTCATCCGTTTCCGGGCTGCAGGGGATGCTGGAGCCGATCCCAGCTCACTCTGGGTGAGGGCGGGGTCACCCTGGACAGGTCGCTATAACACAGAGACAGACAGAGACCAACAACCACTCACACTCAGACAATTTAAAGTCACTAATTAACCCAAACATGATGTCTTTGGACGGTGGGAGGAAACCCACCGCACACGGGGAGAACATGCAAACTCCACACAGAAAGGCCCCAGGCCCGGGAACCGAACCCACGACCTTCTTGTTTTGGGGCAACAGCACCAACCACCATGCCGCCACGCTGCCACTTTTAAGTGTCTTTAATTATAATAATGTCTGTTTGACTCTGACAGATACAGGGAAGATTGCTACTTAACCACTTCCTAGTGGAGGAAAGGCTGTTCTTTTGAGGATGTAACCGCTATGTGATCTGTAACGGGAGATTCTGGTTCTTGTGTTTGAGTGCAGCATTAATACTTGAGAGGGCAATAGTAGCAGGCGCAACGTCAGCACCATCAAAGTACCGATAATCACAGTAAAGACCATGCAGGAGGATATTAAGACTTTTATCCAGTAACTACCACATCAAAAGCTCTACCTTCCTGGTTCCCACATGAGCTACCACAGCTGTGGGAATTACCACCGCAGGTCGAATGTGTCCCTGCCGGTCTGTTTATATAACTGCCTCCTGATGACAGCTTGACCTGAAGAAGTTTAATATCGATCGGGATGTCTGACATACCGTTTGCTGAATGTCGTACACAAAACTCGCCGCTGCGTCTCATCGGTCGTCACACCAACATCGCACTCGTAATCCCTCTGGAGTTAAAGGTTGTTCTCCGGCGACGTTACCTTGCTTCCCTGTCACACACGGGCTGCGGTAAATGTGTCAGAATGAAAGCAAATGACATGTGGGAGTAAGTAAGCGAGTCACTGTTTGCTCTGTTGAACACATTGTTGATCCATGCATACTCATTTGGACTGTGGACCCACAGGACTATGCATTCAGTTTCCCAGAATAAGAACGATAATCCTGGATCACTGGCATGATTTCCATTAGCATCTTATTCATGTAGTGAAATCAAGGCTCTCAGAGGGGGTGTAATGATTTACATTTCAGTCTAAATTTAGATTTTGAATAAAACTCCCTGAAGTATTTTTGACAAAATAAATCCATGTGATATTCTTTGTATACCTGAGCCCCTTTATTATGAGCAATTGTCTCTATTTCTCACCCGGTCCTACCCAAGTACACAGATCTGTCAGCACCAATCCCGTCTTCTGGGTCACCTTTCTTATTTAGACCACGTGGCAGCAACAAAAACAAACTATAAATGCAACATTAACCTTAAACTTTGACATGACTGACATGTCAGCAAAGAACGGCTCAATTACACATTCATCAGAAACCTGCTCTCGTTAGTTTTCATTTGAATTTGCCAATTTAAAGTCAAATTTTGAGTTCTTTGCTACAGCTAAATGCCTACGTGAGCCTCTTTGGACTTTAAGGGTGACTGAGTTTTGTTTTTTTTTTATTATTATCGTTGTTGTTGTTGTAGCTACCTGGAATTCAGGTGGTAAAGGATAATGCGGTTTCTTGTCAATGCACACATTGCAGCCAGCAATGTGTGCTGGCTGCGTTTTGAAATGTTCATATTCACTTATTTTGTTCCTAGCATAGTTATGTTTACATCAGAGGCTTATTAGAGAAAGCAAACCTGGGAAAAGTGACAGACCCTCAGCTGCTTTTAAAGGATTACTGACCATATATGTTTTTAAAGGTTTGGAGAAATTTTGTGTGGTTCTCTCTTCTAATGTATTTCTAAATGGGACTCAAGATTTAAATCATTGCGTTGCCTCTGGCTCGCTTTTGTGATGGTGTATCTTCCTCTTCTGTGGGGAATTTTATGTTCTCAGAGTTGGCTGTGAATTTATGTAAAATACTTAGATTTAATGACATTCACATCTGATAAACAAGGGCCCCAGATCCCACCATATTTTACATTACCATTGCTATTCTTAGACACTTCAAACACGACGTCTAAGTCCAGTGTAGTCGTAGGCTTCATTTTCCTTTTTCTGCGTGCGTCTTGTGGGAGGTGACGCAAAAGCAAGGCTGGTGTAATTAAAGCATTGGACTGAGGTGCTGGTTATGATTCTCAGTCATAATTTGCCAGGTTATTAAAAGGTGAGACTTACAAGCAGCTTCATTGTAATTCAAAATTATAATGCGCTGTGTCCGTACAACTGCTTATCTAATAATGGGAGCTGCATGGGATATTATGATTATCCTGCTATACACATGCTGCAGTATCTCTGAAGATGCTGCAGTGAAATAAAAAAATGAATGAAAAAGATGTTGACATTCAAGAAAACTTATTTTGGAAATTGGGTCGACTCTGATGGATCACGTTGTTACAAATGATTCAGAGGCATCTCTGTTAAAACAATATGTATCGAGGCGAGCAGTATGTCCAACTCAAAAGCTCACTTCTAAATGAATACAGAATGCAGTAGATACTTAATTTGATATTTCTGCCAACTGCACAAAGTGCACATAAACTAATAAAGGCTTTTTGACATAGACCTCCCTATCCTTTATTACTAAGCCCCAGTGAATATCAAGATACAAGAATCAGTTTGACGACTAACAGAAAGAAAACACTCTCACAGATTGCCTTCTGCGAGGGGGGAAAAAAAAAATCTATTTTTTGTAGCACACATGGTTGTGTATTATTTTGTTTCCATTTGCATCAGTGAACGGGTGATGTGGTAACTAAAGAAAGACTTGATATCACCTCTTTTTCAATTGGTGTAGTGTCAGCGAAAGACAGTTTACAACCAAGAACCGCTTTTCAAGGTTTTTCTCTTATTATTGATGAGTTATACCGACCTGTTTTCAGTGCTCTTTCAAAGAAAGAAGGAACACAACCGTGTGACAAATAACACAATGTGAAAACACATCTTTCACGCAACACAAAGAAAGATTATAGTCATCAGCTGTTATTATGTTCGGCTCTGGATCCTATCCATCCTTGTTTACTATCACATGGGAACCGCCGCCTGCAGAAGAACACGAGATGGCATGTCGGACTCCTTTCCGCAATTCCATCTCTTTTTCATAATCCTTTTTCTGTGCTCTCTGCCACTCACTGTCTTAGCTCTCCTCTCCTGTACTTTTGAACTTTTTCCCCGTTAATCCTATTTCCCCGAAATGGTCCCGTGTCTCCGGCCAACTCGTCCGGGCTGCAGCGGGAGAATTAAGGCTGGGCCATTTGCTTTCCAGCCAAGTGTAAATGAACAGACGGAGAGAGGGGAGAGAAGTCGGAGGGGAGATGGAGTGAAGGGAAAAAAAAGAACCACTGGCAAACAGACAAAGAAAGTGAGATTGCAGGGTGTGAGAAGAGACTGATGAAAGTGGTTACAGTGCTGACATTATCATCTCTGGATTTCATAAAGTCTAACCGCTGCCTGCTTCATAACCTTCACACATTGAACATCTTTGTGATTTCTTCTTTCGACCTGGTTGTTTGTTGATCTCTGCCATTACTGTCTTTCTATTTCATCTTGCCATGAAGTCTAATGCGCCATTTCAATCTGTTTTGTGATAACAAGTCTGTGATAAGAGCGAACCAGCATTTGTCGGCTGTGTCTGACTGTTCTTATCGGGGGGGGGAGACAGAATCAGTCATTCGGTCAAATATCTCCATTTTTCTTATCTCAGAGGTAAAGGTCACAGTAGTGTGGCGTTGTTATATAATGTGAGGAGGAGGTCATCTGCATGGTGAGCTGAGGTGTCTGCTCATTTTAAAGCAAACCAGTGTTGTAGGTGGGACATTGAATGCAGACGGCTGTCTGTGATATGAAAGCCAAAGTCTTTTTGCTCTTTCACTTTCTTGCAGAGCATTGGTAGAGAGGAAAAATGACACCACTGTCAGCTACAGCTACAGCCTGCAGGCAGTTAACTTAGCTCAGCACAAAGGCTGGCCTGGGTCTGTCCAAATGTTACAAAATCCATCTGCCAGTATCTCCAAAGCTCATTAATTGACATGAAATATCTCATTTACTTTAGAAAAGAAAAAAGTAAAGGCTGTGGGATCGGATGTTGGATTTAGCTGAGTGCAGTGACCCAACATCACTCCTAACACTGGAAGGTTACTAAATGTTCTCAATGTGTTTGTGCAGCTTAAACAAATAAGGAGGGGGGGCTGGAATTTTGTTTCTTCTTTGGATGGAGCCAGGCTAATTAATTATCCATGTTTCTGTTCTTGATGCTAAGATAAGTTAACCAGCTGCCCAAAATGTGACATCATTTTTCTTGTTTATTTAAAAAAGGGGTCATGTTTGTAACATTTTTGGGAATTTCATTTGACTCTCATCGTTTGTGCTCAGTTGTCAGCAGCCAACTAGAATTGTTTTGAATTGGACTTGTCTGAGTGTTTTTAAAAACAATAAGCACAATCTTTCCTTAATCTTTGCTGCTTAGACTTAATCAAACCTTCCTGTTTGTGAGAGAGCCAGAAATGTGATGATACATTTACATTTGGGATGAAAGCGTGCTATCTAATGCTTCTGTCTCTGTGAGATGGAGCACAAATTGATAAATGTGTTTCCTGTATGTCTGTGTATAGAAATGACTTCATTTTCTTGTGTTAAAAATTTTCCATCTGATGTGGGAGACTTGTTTTTCTGCCCGTGTGCAGTAGGTGAGACAGCAAAAGAAAAAAAATAAAATAAATAACAGCCAGAGAGACAGATGAAGAGCAAAGAGGGGACAGACTGATGTGAGAGAGAGAGAGAGAGAGAGAGAGACCTAGAGAGAATACTTGCACTGCAGCAGGCTCAGGGGAAATCTAACCAGGCAATATCCAAACCGAGTCACTCGGCTCCTGCCACCTTAGCCCCACACAATTACAATACTATCTGACAAAGATATTGAGCGCAGATCCCTTGCCATTTCTGTGTACTGTGTGAGTGTGATGCGTCGTACCCAGCTAGAGCCCGATTTTATATAAAAGTACAAAGAATGGCATTAACACTGGCTTATTGAAAAGAGAGGCCGTGCAGCCGGGCGGAGTGGGCAAACACAGTTCGTATATGTTGCCTCTCCCGGGTCCAGCAGAGACAACATCGAAGGTGACTAAAGTGCTCATCGCCTTGTCCTGGGTGGAGGGTTTGTTGTTGTAAAGGTGACCTTTTCCCCAACACCACCTCTAAAAGGCTAAATGGAGCCCCCATAAGCAGAACGATGCAGCCTCCATGAGTGAGGGCTGGATTAGAGAGATAGCACGCTGTTGTCTGGTCCAACAGTGAGAAAGGGAAAAGTTTCAGGTTTAAGTTTAATGAGCTGCTGTATGCCCCTCAAAAACAACAATCTGTCGCCAATACACAAAGTTACCTTCAATATCTTATATATTTATATATAAAACACACAACGGAGGTACTTTTAAGTTCACTCCTGTTTGTTCATTTGATTTATCAATGAGTTGTTGCTTTGTTTTGCTTTGATTCAATGCAGCAGGGTTTTTTTTTTTGTTTTTTTTTTTAAGAAAAGTTGTTTTGGTGGAATACAATGAACTAATAAAAAAGCAAAGCCACTATCTTTTAACAGTCTGACTCTGAGTTAACATTATTATGTTACAGAAGTCTCTCCTGAATCAGTCATATTAGGACGGAGGTAGTTCGGTTTCCTCAATTTACTGATAAAAACCAGTGAGGCACACTTGCAATTTCAAAAACTCTGCGTTAAGTGGAGCATGTTATCGTGCAGACTGCATAATCATGACGTTTTCCCGTCTCCGATGATGCATCTATGGGAGGCCCCAGCAGTTTTGTGTCCAGGTTGTGAGATGACTGAGGCTCATATCTTAAATATATCATGACAGGATCATGCCATTCATCTGAGACGCTCTGGGAAACGCTGGCCTAACGCTGGTTATTACGTTGACTTCCGAACCAGTATGTGTGCTCTGTTTCTCATTCCTTTAGTTCAATCTTTTGAGTGGGCCTTTTTCTAAATACATCCCTACTTGAAGGCAAACCCGAAGGTTCGAAAACAACCGTGTTCTGTCTGTAAAGTCAGATCAGTTTCACTGTTCTTTTGACATTGCTCTCACATTAATGAATGTCCACGGCCCATGCTAAATTAAAGACTCTTACTATGCTGTCATACATCTACTGAGGGGTCCTTGAGGATGTGTCGTCCACTTTCAGTCACACTCTCCCGTTTCTACAATCATCACAATCAAGCACCGGCAGACATCAGCAGCGAGCAAATCTTTTTCCCTATCATGGATTTATTCTTCTCTCTCAATGTTTCTAAATGAGAATCACTTAAATTACCGAGTGCACTAATGGTTGAAAATGGTTTGAAGCCGGGTCAGGTAGTAATTTTTCATCATCAATGGGGGGAGAAAAATTCTGTAATCACCTTGCAGCCCAATGTAATTCAACTTGTCTGAGGGCAAACGGGCTGTCTGCACCTCCTCCCTACTCAATTCGGAGACTTCAGAAAATCCGGCCCATGCCTTTGACGACTGAGACCAATTTCTTGATAGAGCTAGAGAGGAAGTGTGCTCCTGTTGTTTTTTTCTATATCTTTAGATGGACACAGGAATATATTCAGACTTTTCAGAAATGGAGAGCGCTTCATTTTCAGAAATGTGTTGTTGTGGTTGATTGTGAAGGTAACTTTACCATGAAAGCAGGCAATGAGGTTTAATATTATTATAATATGAGTTTAGCCTTCTGCTAACGATGGCTATGGCTCGTGTGGCTTGTGTTGCATGTGAGCATATGAAACACGGGCATGTGTCTGAGACTGAAGAGCCTCAAGAGGACGGATGTATTTTTGCAGTTCTGGCGTTTATGTTTTTCTTTTTTTCTTTTTTTTGTTTGTTTGCTTTCTTCTTTTGTGGATTTCAGCCTCCCACAGCCTTGAGCAGATCTGGTATAAAGACATTTTAGAGTCTCACTCCACAGCGTAAAGAGACAGCAAACCCATCATATTTCAACATCTCTCTGCTTCAAATCCCCAGATAGCGAAAAAAAAAAAAAAATCCAGTTCATGCTCAGGCCACATGATTGTTTTCTTGTGCCTCGCTACAGGCCTGGCTCCGTGGCCTAGTCTGGTCCGTGATTATAAGATGCTACTTCCACATCTGGACCAATTCTGGCACGCACACAAAATCTTCCGGCTGACAGTCAATAACAGCCAGATGTGGCGGTATAACATAAAGGCCGCACACAAACTCAGACATGTGTTGGGCCAAAAGTTTCCTCTTCTCTTCTGTTCTCGATGTCTTTCTCTCCCCCTCTGCTCTCCATGCTAAACACAATGAGTGCAAATGAATTGTTTTCTAGTCAAGCTTTCTATCGTTACATACCTTTTTTGGTCTGTGTCAAATTTGTGAACGGAAATTCGTCTCTCTCGTCATATTCCACTAATGGTACTCGTCTAGGTAATTAAGAGAACACTCCATGGTTGGTTTGTGTCAATTTATCCTGTTTTTAAAATGGGAATCTTGTAAACGTGGGTCTCAAAAATGCCCTTAATCGTTAAAAAAATTATACTGTGCTTCAAGGCCTAAGCCAAAACTGGAAATGCCTTTGGGATCAAGACAAATTGATTGAAGTCAATGCGACGTGCTAATCCAAAATTTCCGTGTTTATTTTTTTTACCTCAACACTTGGTTAATGATGTGCTCATAGATTTTGGCAGGTAGCACGTAAATTAGCTGGACATGCAGACGCAGACAAACAAGCTATTTAATTGTTCCTACTACTTCTTTGAACTAATTTCCCAAATTAAAGTGTAATTAATGAAATAATCCCTTCATGATTTCCCTGATAAAAGCTGTCAGTGTGGAAAGCAGAGGGCTGAGTTGAGGCAACAGAAATGAAAAGCAAAAGAAGCGCCAATTATTTAGGTTGCCCGGGAAGTTACAGAGTGAATAATAATGTTTTCATGTTTTATTAATTTCTGCAGCAAGCAGGGTCGTATGGGGAATATCAACTGTAAAGATTCACTCTTTTGCTCAAGGGCACTTCAGCAGAGCGAATGCTTACAGACATGTGGACATGAACCTTGATGGTTTAATTGAAAGTGAGGTATTCATGCTGGCCGTGCAACCTTCCTTCACACTTGTACTGGATGTGGATTTCAAAGCAATTCGCAGCACCTCTTCCCACTTGAAATTCTTCATTTATTCCATCCACCACTTGATGTAAATCCAAACAGAAAGACCTTGTTCATGAAAGTACTGAGGCAGCAGACTCACTTTGATATCTAAATCTATGAAATAGTATAAATGTAGCAGCAATACAGTCTATAAAAGTGTAATGTTACCTAATAACCATCAAAAAGGCATTTTCAAAGCTCTTTTGCTTTATTCTAGGGGGAATATTTTGAATAACAGCCAGAACACATTCAAAATTATTTAAAGCCTGATTATAAAAATTGGCAGACAATAGTAACTTGAGATTTTTATTTACTGTTATCTTTCCATATTTTTAATAGGGCGATTAAAAATTTGAGATGGGCCACTTAACGCAGATATTATAATGATATTTTACAGCCTTGCCATTGTAACCAGTTTAAAGAGTGTGGAAGAAAGTCCTGTAAATCAAAAACAGGAGTACATGGTCTGTAAAAATGAGCTCATGTTCCTCAAGCTTCAGGTCAACTGCTTCCCCATTCACTGAATCCATAATGTAAACCAACTACACGATCAGAAACGGGAATGTGCAAATATAAGACTAATATATGATTTACTGCAAGGATGTTATATACATTCAGAATCAATAATTTACAAGCATAGAGGCAGCAGCAAAGTGCTTCATTTGAATACATCTCAGGTTTCGTCTCTGCCGAAGCGAAGATGCCACAATTAGTACAATTACGTCCGAGGAAAGAGCGTGTCATTGGGTATTATTACCTAAGCATGAATGCAGAAGGGTGCAGAAAGGCCGACAGATTAGTGTATGTGTAAAGGTGGATGTTTGGCTCGGTGGCTCATCCAAGATGGATGGATGAATGGAAAAGTAATCGATTAGAATGTGTCAAGATATAGACTACATAGTCATGCATTTAAAGATTCTGATGCATCAGGTGGGAAAAAGTCGATAATGAATAAGACGTTCATCATTGGATTATTATTCATGGTTTATAGAAGTGGAATTTCAATGTTGTTTCTTGTGGCTGTGCAGCCGTTTTAATTGTTTAAATTCGGTTGAGTGCCATTGTTTTAATCTCTAAGTGCAATATTTACTGCTCAAAAAGTACGAAATGTGTCTAAAAAAACTGAATGGCTTACCAAATAAATGATAAATGATGTGCGATGTCCCTCCATTAAGAGACAGATTTCATTTGATCACACCAGGCAGCAAAATCTTTCGCGGTTAAGTGTCCTCCTGTGGGAAGGTGGAGATGATTTTTGTGTGAAGAGAACAGAGTTTCACGGCTTAGCGTGACCAAATGTGACCTCTCGCCACCACTGCAACTTCCACACACCGGCCTCTTCACCGCTCCCATCCACGGACCCACCTCCCTCCGTAACCCGCACCAGAGAACAGAGGCTCGGGTGAGCAGGTCGATGGAGGGGCTTGTATTTAGAGGTGCAACTTCCTCCAAGAAACTCACTGCGAGGGGAGCTCAGCGTGTGTTTCAGGGAAAGTCCTGTTAACCCCCATTACCCTCTGCAATGGTGTACTGAAGGATTCGCAGAATACAAATGGTCCCTTCTGCCCCCGCCACCCCCCCGTCCTCAAACACCATCGCTACTGTAGTTGCTGACAATGAAAAAGAATGAAATATGATTTGAGAGCCACGCAGGTGTTTACTGAATGCTAAACAGTGTCCTACTGCCCGTTATGACGGCCTTAATAGTGAGAATATATTACAAAATGACGTGAAGTTTGAAAGTTGGCAGGAGGACGATGAAGAAGCAGACCCTCGTAAATCTACTATGGCCTGGTACCATGTGACCTTGGCTCGCAGGAGCTCAGATTGTGATGTGCAACAAGGGAAATGCCAGAGGGTTTATAGGCTAATTAATAATTTATTATTCCAGGCTCCTTTGTATTGCATTTGGTAGTGTGAAATCAAAAGGCATAAGAAATCAGCTGGAGCTGCTCTACTCTGAGCCAAAAACTGCCCACAGTGGTAAATCATCTGAAGTGTTGTTGATACCAGTGGCTCACAGTGCAGCGGGCTCAGCTGCGTCAAAAGGAAATATTGACTTGATATGGAAAGTCACTTTTAATCCACATTGTCTTCATCAAATCGAGGCATCTGACCACATGATCTCCGGCTACAAGTAACATATGTTTATGCCATTCTTTCAAATTGTCTCTTTTGTCCAGCCAATTAACATTTAGGCTTCTTCCTGACAGCCGACCGGTTTATTTATTCACAACTATTTGGACTGTGCAAGAAATTCGAACAATGATTAGCTCTTAACCTTCAGTCTCAACCCAATTTTTAACATGGAAGTGGAGTGAAAACCACAAAAAGGAATAACTATTAATTTTCCGTCCACACACCCACCCGCTGCTCCTTTTCGCTTCATCTCTACCTTCCCTCTTCTAGTCCTCTGCCAAAAATTTCTTTTTTTTTTCTACCCCCATTTCCACTTCTGCTCTCCTTTCATTCTCATCAGTCACTTAGCTTCCATTGATCCTCTGATTTTCCATCGTCTGCTTCTCTCGCTCCCTCCCTGTCTTTTTCTCCTTTGCAGTTGGCCGGCCTAATATAAAGCAGACCAGTATGAGATTCTTTGGTTTATGGAGAGCCACAATCACTCTGTCACACTGTCGGTGTGTGTGTGTGTGTGTGTGTGTGTGTGTGAGAGTGTGAGTGAGGGGGGGCAGCATGCTTGTTTCAGCTACTGCCTATATGCTGTTGTGTGTATTTATTTCTACATGAGGGTCTGTGTGTGTGTGTGTGTGTGTGTGTGTGAATGCATCAATGTCTTTGTGTGTGTTTGTCATACTGCAGCTCCGGAGGCATGTGGCTGTCAGTCTAATTCTATTTCTATGGGAGACAGAGATGCTGGAGATAGCAGCGTTGTGTGAGTTACTGTCCTGCGACGGCTTGTGTTTCAGCGGAGCATCAATTAAAGTGAGCCGGCTCCTGGGAGAGGAGTGGCGGCCATACGCCCTGCCGCAGACACACACTCTATTCCCCGAGACAGATCGAATGGTTCCACGCTATACAACACTTCCTGACAGCACGAACACACAAAACTCATACGCCCGCAAACACTGGCTCGCTTGCGCCCATTTCTGCATCATTTCTGCATCATTTCTGCATCCTCCTGTAATTTGGAAGAGGGGTCTACTTGATTACTGGAACTGTAGGTATATTCCTGCATGTGCTCCTGCTGGAAATTACATCTCATAAAAATAAGGCTACCCCACAATGTGCATGACTGCACTTTCGTAGCAGAAATGTATAAACTTTGTCATTGTTCGCTTCACAGCATCCATATTGGTGACACCTCCTCAAGTACAATGTGTGCACATATTTTTATGGTTATTAATCAAAGTGGCATCTCATTTTTACAGGCTTATTCCTCAGAGAGTGTATAGAATGTCACTGTCGTGCAATATCAGCCCAGCACCACCTGGGGAATAAATGTACTTAGGCTGAAAGCTTGTATGACTGAGTCTATTTCTCTCCTGAGGTCATGAACTAAATCTAAATGTTTACAGCTGTGCGCAGAGAGAAAAATGGAATAAGTCTCAGTGGGCTGCAATTTTGACCCAGGTTTATGCGGTTTTATTTAAAGGGAAAGTAATCATCAGTAACTATAAAGATTTATGGGCATAATAATAGAATTTAAACATTTCTGAATCTGAGTAGTTATTGAAGAAAAGGGCCTAAAGGCTGGAATTGCATTTCTAAGCTTTCCAGAATAACAAACCAAATGAAAGCGAATGTTGTTCCACGTCTGTTAATAGGCCATAAATTGCTAATATCAGCTTTAAAGGGAATAATGTGGTCATGTTGTGCTCGCTGGTTGTGTGAGTGCTGTACAGTGCATGTATAAGCAGAAATGAAGAGAAAGGATAGAGTAATGAGGAGCTTAATTTAAAATAAAGACTTACCTCAGAGTTATTTTAGCTGTTTTTCATGAGCTTTTGGTCATCTTGAAATCCAGCTTGGCTTTTTTTTTTTTTTTTTTTTTTTTTTTTTTTTTTCTCTCAAATACATTGTGGACATTTTTAGACAGTTTTCCAGTCCTAGTCAAGTCTGTGGGCTCCATCTGCTCAGCAGATCTATTTGCTATCTATCAGTTTACATTCATTTTAAATATCAGGACATGCAGGACTGCAGCTGTAAATAAAACATGGGCGGCGACAGCAATGCTCTGTCATTTTTCTGCAAATCAACACGAATATTGTAAGCATTGTTTGATCAGGCAAGATGTCTCATAACGGCCTCAACTTAAAATGTTTTATGGCACGTTCCCGATATGCAACAGTGTTGTCTGTAGAGGGATTCAGGTAATGTCTACATGAATACCGAATAATTCTCATTTTGTACGGTCTGCTTTTCTCCTCTGCTGCACAAAGAGGAAGTTGCAAGTTTAGCTTTTCCTGCCATCCTGTATGCTGAGCTGTCACGTAAAACAAAGCAAAACCCCACAGCTTTTATTCTTAGCACACGCTAAACAAGTATTTCCCCATTCATTTGTTTATACGTGATAACACTGCAGCAAGTAAAAATGTAGAAGGGTTCCATCAGTATCACATGAAAAAGACTCAGCTCAGCGCTTCTGACTCTTGACATGTGACGGATAGCACTAATTTCCTATCTTTTTTTTTTCCCCACCTCTGTGAGTGCAGCATCGTTTTGATGATGTAAACACCTTCGTTTCCAAAGTGCCTGAAGTGGCTGCTTCTGTAATTGCTGGTTTTAGCAGAGTGCACATGAATGTGTTAAAGACTTTGCTTGTCTTTGCGAGGAAAAAAAAAAAAAAAAAGTGTGCCCAAATATGTGTGTGCGTAGATTTCCCAGTCAGTTACAAAGCGGTTTGGTGAGAAGCGTGTCGTAAATTATCCTTAAACAGGTACCTTGGCTTGTGATTCCATCACATCTAAAACCTTGATTAAGATCTTTCAGCTGTGGCAGTAATTACCTGCCAGATACTCGACTTAAATGCACAGCAGACCCCTGGGAAAGAAGGGGGAAGCCTGGGGAGGACGCAAGAGGCAACAGAGAGAGAGAGGGAAAGGAAACAAGGATAATAAAGATGTTGCCGTAGCAGCTTTAGTGCATAAAAAAATACAGTTGAAAGAGAGAGAAAATTGAGTGTTAAGTGAAAAAAGGGAAAAGAAGAAAGAGAATTTGAGGGAACGGGGGAGGAGAACTGAGTGAAGATGCCAATGACGGAGCGGTTATACTTGATTCGTTTGTGGGCGGAGAAAAGCCCTAAAATGTCTCTGAAGAAGGCAGAAAGTTCTCTGCGTCTGTTGTTTCTGCTCTTCCTCTGTGCATACACGCCGTGCATGTGTGTGTCTTATCAGGCCCCCGGCTCATCAGCGGAAACCAGGTCGACACATCTGGAATCTCGCCTCTAATCAAAATGTGTCGCGATCCAGACACAAAAGGAGGTGATTACTATGGCAACAGATGAAGATTCAAAGCCTCTGAGCGTTTGGCTTATCCTTGAATGTAAAGCTGCATTCATTTTAAATATCAGCTGCTCGGGGGGGGGGTGACCCAAACACCACATATGTCGTAATATTCAACCCCGCATCGGTGCACCAACAAATGTCGGCCTGTCTCTTCGCAAGGATTAACAATTTATCTCCATAAATTCATCTCCATTACCCCCCGGGCTTTTATCGATACCTCCTTCCTTTGTGTGGCATTGTCAGGCATTGTAACTCCCATCTTTTCGCCTCCTACAAATTAAGGCCTACCTTCAGCTGTCAGTCACACGAGTGCAGTCTTCAACGGAACAAGGAGATAAGGAGGCAAAGACTGTAATGCTTATTTGTCCCTCCAACCGAGTAGCAGGCTGAATCGCTGGATCAGCGCGTTATTCAGTTTGATTCCTGCTCTGGTTATTTGGCTTTCAGACAGGTTTGAGGGTTTTTTTTTTTTTGTTTTTTTTAAGCGTTACCTGCTTGTGACTGCAGCCACTGATCCATGAAGACAAATTCATTTTCTCCTCCGCCGGTAATGAAGAATGAAATCCTTTTGTTTAACTGCAGCGGGTTTAGCACACAGTTGTCTTTGCTTCTGTCTACTCTGAGCAGGTCAAGTGGCCCCGGTGTTCTCTCAGTAAGATGGATGATTCATTTAAAGAGGCATTCAGGCATACGTTGTCAGTTTGCTGCCTTTCATACATCGCCTCACGGCTCCCTGTAACACACATACGAACACATGCTTTCAAGGGGCGTATTAGCACGCGAAACATACAAGCGCACACATGCGCACGGACAGCTGCTTAAATGTATATGAGCAGGACCACAATTTCCCAGTCAGTGGTAATTACCGTTTCAAATGACAAGGTGTAATTAAATTTCTGCTTTATGAATTAAGTAATAATCCACCTCCATTCTTTCTCTTTATTTATGTGGTTTTTTTTCAAGGAGAATGTTGTGAGAGCGGAGGAGACGTATTAATTGAATTTTTGTATTCCAGATACATTCAGTCAACAGTTTTGCTCCAGTCATAATACTCTCATTAATGTTGTTTCCTGCAGCAGGCAACAGTTTTCAGCAGATTTGCACTCGATGTCTACAAGTCAGAAATACATATATTAACCAGCAATGGGAAGAGCAAAACCGAGCTAAAGGAAGGGCATCAAGTGCATCATTGATTACACCAGCAAAGGTGCACAGTGCCCGAGGGACCCTACTCAAACACTTCCTCCCCCGATTCAAGGAGCATGACCCAGGCTGATGACCCCGGCCCTGACAAAATCCCAGGGCGGGTACTGAAGGACTGTGCCTTTCAGCCGTCAGAGGTGTTAACAGACGTTTTCAACATCTCCCTCTCATCCTACGTGAGCCTGTTCTTCATTGGCTTCTCCTCTGCTTTCAACACAATCATCCCACGTGCAGTACCCGAGTGCAGAAAGGACTGAGCTCCTGCAGGACTTCCTAACCAACAGACCCTTCTCCCATCGGTCTTAGCGCTGTCTGCCCTCAGGGCTGTATGCTGACCCCCCCCCATTTACCCTGCTGACATATGACTGCTCCGCCCAGAACCCGAGCTGTCACATTTTAAAGTTTGCGGATGACACAGCAGTCGTCGGGTGCATCACCAACAATGATGAATCTGAATGCAAGGAAGAGGTGAGACAGCTGGAGAAATGGAGCAGAGAAACCAAGGAGGTGAGCGCAACCAACCCCCTCCTATCCTGCAGCTGTGGGAGTGGCCTCCAGCTTCAGATACCCAGGCCGTCATCTCAGTAATGACCTCATAAACTAAACGCGCTCTCACTGTGTTTAGTTTATTAATATTATCCTCCCTTTCTTAAAACTTTCAGTTTTCTCTAATTTATCTAGTTAGATTGTATTAATTATCGGTTGCACTTCACTAATGTTTGTTCTCGGATGGAATGACAATAAGAACTCCTTGAATCCTTGAATGCTGTGTTTATAGCAAGTACCTCTCCCTCAGTGGCAACAAGGATCACGTACTTCCAGGTGCACAGGAAAGTAAAATAACCAATTCATCTGCAACCTGTTTCATTTTATATTTCTTCATATTCCACACTCTCTGTCACTGTAATTTAGTTATCTCTCACCTCAGGTTTAGCAATTAAGAAGCCTCAGGTTTTAAAGAAACTTGTAGAGTGTGATTATCATATATTGGTATATTTCGCGCCTCTGCAAAAATGGATTTGCATTTTCTGTCGGTACTTTCGTCAATTTTCCCCAGACTCACCCTTACACAGAGAACCCAGGGTTGTTAACAGCGGGATATATAATAGTCCTTCATTAGAGTACTGGCTCATATCCAGCGTACCTGAATTTCATCTCATCCAATTGATATAGCTAACTCTGCCGCAACCCCGGGTCAAATAGCACTGGTAAATTATTCAGTGTTTATTTTAACCAACAGTACAAGATGGTTTTGGTTTAACTACAACAAGGCTGAAACAGAAGTCGAAGGAAATACTTCTTTCTTTACTTTTCTTTACTTTGTTCCCGTTTGCTGTTTCATTTTATCCTTCCCATCTGGTGCACACATTTACTCGACTAATTTTCTAATGTTATACCGAGTGTGCTGTCTTGCTCTAACACTTTGTATGCGTCTCGCTTTGCCTCAGTCCACCAATACTTTATTCCAGCCGTACTTTCTTACTCAACCACTCCCTTCCTCTCTCTGTAGCACTATTTTGGACTGTTTCTTTGTGCAAATGGTGTGCCCCCCCGCCCTCCTCTTCCTCCTATGTGGCAAACGGTGTATTATTTGTGAGCATAGCAGGTGAATTCCTGTGTGACTGCAAAGGGCTTGTATCTGACATTTTACTGCAATGGCGATCACAGCCAAGGACCAGGAATACAATTCGTGATAATGTTTTCTTTTTTCTTTCGCCTCTCAATGCATCAAAATCAAAAGAGACAGTTAAGCGATTTCTCAAGAATCAGCTTTGGAAATACAGTTTTTGCACAAAAAAAAGTTTTTTTTCGCAACATCTGAAGTCAGGCGTAGTCCTTAGAACTTCCTGTGGCACTCGCCTTCTCCCTTCCAATTGGCTGGGATGGCAGTAGGAGGCAGCACCGCCATCCAGTAACATGGCAGATGTCCCTCACTGTGGGATTGCTGTGTCAAGTAGGCGGTGAAAACAGGTGACACGTTTATTTGCAAGGCATTTGCAAAGAAGGCCTCGACAATTAGTCATCATTTGTGCAAATGTTCCCTCTCTTCACTTTCACTTCCCAAAGTGGCCTCGGTTTAAAATGAAAACAATCACCACACATTACGTTCAAGTGCTTTGGCAAACACTGTAAATTTTACTCCTACACTAGTAGACTGAACCATGCAACTTGACAACGGTTATCTATTTGCATAAAAAGTCTACCTGGCTAGAGGACAGATGAGCATATCTATTTCTGTTTAATATATCTTTTTCAATGTGACAGCCGCAATGATAATGCTGGAGCACTTCAGTTCTGTCGGCATGTTGTGCCATAATGCAACACTTAGTGTTCACGGAAGTAATCCGCCCCACCACCATCCTGCATCTCTCTGCAGGGCGCAACTTCTGGAGGCTCCCACGAACCCTGTTCAAAGCGATTCTCTCTACACTTAATAGGTCAAATGTGTTTTTCAGGGCATTGCGCCATGAAGAATATGAGAACGTGTGCAGCTCTTAACTGAGGCTAAAAACCGCATTTTACTGAACCGCTCCTGCAGCAGTGCGGGCAGCACTGTCATTTGATGTTATGATAAACATGACTGCATCACAACACCCTAAAAAAGACTAGTAGGGTTGTAATGTAATTGAGAACAATTAGTTGCTTTATCAATTAGACATAACATGTCTATGAGAATGTTTATGATATATAAGTAAATGAGAAATATGGCACCCCCAATATTAATTCAAAAGGCTGTAAGTGTTTGCTTGTTTATACTTGGCAACACCAGTTCTGCAAGAATGGGTTGCCAGTTCAAAGGTTTGGAGTCAGACTAATGCTGAACTGTCTTAGGATCAGTGATCCACAACGTTTCCCTCTGACCCACCTCTTCTGTGCAGCTTAATATGTCTGAGGCAAGCACCGGGATGATGAATTAAGATTCAGGAATGACTGCTCTCTTGAAAAACAGAAGGGTGCTTGATTACAAGAGGCAATATTTAGGCTCTTCAAGCATCAGGCAATCCAAACAGATCACATTTCAAATGTGTCAGATGTCGAGAAAACAACCTCCAAATGGATCAATTTCTGCAGTTCTTTCAGCAGCCGACGTTCGCCGACTGTGTGTCTAATGCAGCCATCGGTGAGGCAGATACACTATCTGCCTCACATTAACCTCCTCCTGTGCTCCCAGTGTGTGTTGACCCAGACGTATTACAAACCTACAGGTAGGCACTGGAGAGTGTTATCGAGAGACAAGGCTGCCGTGCAAAGACATCCGCTGTGGAGCAGCACTATCCTGTCTCACAGTAGGAGCGCCATTGTCACACATGGTGTAATGTGTGCGTAATGTGAACACGCGTGCACACACGCACTCCTAGGACAACTGTGCTCTGACTGGAGGGCATGCTGAGACACGCCACCCTGTAGTAGAGGCAGCAGATAGGAGTGTATTGATGGCTAACGAATGTGCATAGTATATTCCCTCTAGGTAGCACTTTGCCACAATCTCCACAGTTTCTTCACAGATCTACGACACATATGATGATTAATATTCATCTTTTGGCTCCTCCGTCGCCTGCAGATGCCCTCTCTGTATCCACTGGGACCTACACACCCTGACTCTAACATTAAATCCATTCACACACAGTTGGCTTGATGCGATGCATACTTGACTGTGTGCTGCACTAAGGTTAAGGTGTCTAGCTCAAGGGCGATGTGATGTAGCGGTGGCAGGTACGGTCCCGCTGGGAATCCAGGCACCTCGTCGCGTATTCAGACCCCCAGCTGGTAAATACACGTTTAATGCTACCAAGTCAGTCGGGGCAGGAAGCATGTAAGGAATGCACAATCACTTCAGGTGATTTGCTTTGAAACGGCGAAGGTGTGAGGGAGTTGGAGGGAAGATTTTCAGCGTCAGCACATGAAGACTGTGCACTGTTGAAAGCTAACACTGAAGGCTTGTCAGGTGTTTAGAGGTAGCACCAGATTTTGCACTAGATTTGTGGCAGTAAAAAAATGAAAAAATAAATAAAAAATGTTGAGACATGTCTGGAAATCTGCAGAACACGCTGTTTACCATAGTTTTTCCACCTAATATTAAACTGATTTAATGGTTTCTCCACCGTTAGTTAGTTAGGTTAGGTTAGGTTAGATTTAATTAGATA
This sequence comes from Echeneis naucrates, assembly GCF_900963305.1. Classification (NCBI taxonomy): domain Eukaryota; kingdom Metazoa; phylum Chordata; class Actinopteri; order Carangiformes; family Echeneidae; genus Echeneis; species Echeneis naucrates. The sequence continues at coordinate 5,175,785 of NC_042521.1, forward strand.
TATAAATTACAACTGTGTAATAATTTAAAAACGAGTGGAATTAATCAAATGTGTGCTACCATTCAACACATTACATGCACGTAAGAAAAAAGAAATCCTGAACACGTTTACCAACTCTTTTATTTCAGCTTTTAATTGCATATTTCATTAAATAAATTATTTATATGTCTGCTGAAACCTGCCGCCTTCCATCCAAAGCATTAGGTTGGAAGTGATAAAACCAAATTAGCCACAAGATACTAAAGCTCTCTTAAAAGCAGGTGGTAACTGCAATCAAATGATAATTCTCAGACGGTTCTTCATGTTTAGCACTTTTATTTTACACATCAAGCATGTGACTATATTCTTATGAATAAAAAAAAGTGTTTTGTTTTGGTTTTTTTTGTTTTTTTTGTGTGTGTCCGGTGGCAGTTCACCTGCACGGCATCATGTCTGTGGAATAAGGGAAACATTGCAGTGCTCCTCTTTTTGTGCCTGGAGATACTCACTCTGTTGCAGTTACTATGCTGTTGCCATCATTATCTGAAATGCACTCTCCACCCACACAAATTGAATGCAACAGGTTCACTCTTATTCTCTGGGGGCTGTTCTGATACAGTCTTGGAAATCTATAGAAAAGCCAAAGCAGGCGTAAATGAGGCAGTTTGGGTGTGAGGGAGTGGATATGTCAGAATAAACCAACAGGAAGCGCTGAAAATAAGAGTTGTTTTTTTTTTGTTTTTTTTTACCCAAATATCTAGAATGAAAACTTTTTGTTTAAGCAGAAATGTGAGCTAAGTGATGGTCAGCATCTCAAGGTGTCTTAAGGAGCTTCAAGTCCCAGTTTGGTTCAAGCACCATCCTGCGTTATTAACATTTTGTCTGAGGAACGTCACCGAATTGTGCGTTTTTGATGGCTGCAAACAAAGACGGCTGTGTGGTGTGAAGGTTCGCCTACATTCCCTGCTTTCTGATTACCAGATTAGGGAAAGAAAAAGTTTGCAGTCAATTACAATGAAAAGGATCCTTCTCACAACGCCCACATAGCCAACACACTCGGAAATGTGCCTGAACACATGCAGATACTGAGCTCTCGGAGCTCCTGTGCACTTAAAGTCGCACTCACAAACACTTAAAGAGCCACTACTGTTTTGCGTGCACCAGCAGAACTAATTGTTTATGGAGCTGATTTCTCATTTAATTAACAGACAAGCAAATTAGTTTAACATCAGATCCAAGCGTCACTCAAGGGGAATTAGAATATTTCCGAAAGTTTGTAGCAGACGAGAAAATTAAATTTTCTCCATTGTGAAGAGCGACGGGGAATTATGGGAGCTTCATCTCTCCGTAGACCGAGCTAGACTGAGTGGAGGATTTATATTTCTAATAGTGTACCTTTTGGTAACGGCATCCAGATGCTGGAAGCTGCTTCTTTAAGTCATCACTGTTTGAAAGAGGATAATGATGCCATCAGTTGCAATGGTGCCTTGAGGGACAGAGCGGCATGTGCATGAGTCAATTAAATGGAAATTCAGAAAAGCACAAAGAAAACCATCTTGGGTTTTGTTTTTTTTATCACTTTGCTTATGATAATTCCACACAAGTGACACAGCGCTTTGAACTGTAAATGTTTACGCTACATGTCCTCAGTATAACCCATGTGGGCCTGCGTCCAGACACCAGCCACGATGATTATAAGGACGTGGTTTACTACCTGTCCGAATGAAATGAGCACAGCCGCAGACTGTTGTCTATTCCTCATGTGAAGGCAACGCCCTCTTTTTTCACTCTTTACTTTTCTCAAAATTTTCCTCAGGCTAAAAAAAAAAAAAGAAAAACCCCTCTAATCTTGTAAGGCTTGTGCAGCTGGTCCGGCCGGACCACACTGACAGGGCGTGCTGCACTGTGATAAATAAAATAGCTTATTTTGGTTGTGTAGTTCTTTTTAGTATCTCAAACCGCAAAGTGAGTGTCACAGGTGTGAACAATAAACAATATGTCTACCTAACTAACCATCCACCTTCTGTAGGACCCAACTGACAGCTTTTATTAACATTTTATTAACATGACATCACATCCAGGCTAATAGCTACCAACTATCTTATTCAATGCAGCCTCTCAGGGAGGGAGATTGAGAAATCGTGGTTGCTAAAGGCCCTTTAAGAAAACTGCATGTCCTTATCTAAACATGTGAAGTAAGCCACACGACCAGCTGCTGAGAAAGACTCTGTTCCAACACTGTATATTTATTCATTTAAATGTCGTTTTTTTTACTGGAGGGGGACCCAAAGGTCCTATTTCACAGCTCATCGTCTACTCTAAATTCCATCCAACCACAAACCCCTTTTCTTTTCGGGGGTTAGAGGTTAGATTTGTAAATGCCCAAATTAAACAAAGCAAAACTCAGTGATGGATCATCTCAGAGTTTACACCAACATCCTCAACACAGAAGTCAGACTGCATAAATCTGACCGGAGAGAAATAAGATCCCATGGTCAACGCTTTCTACCAAAAGAGGTCAGGATTTCTGTGAGAGAGACGGAAAGGGAGACAGTCATAGGGAAACGCTGAGAGGAATCCATTGCGATCCTTTCCTTATTGTGAGTCCCACTTCCCTGATCTCACCATCTACTTCACTGCTGTCCTTTCTGTTGTTGAGTCATCACATTTCGGTGGAAAATGAGATTCGCTGTGCTACTAAGACTGATGATCCCCTTTAACCTCAGCTGCAGAGGCATTTTTTCCGATCCAAAATAGCAACCAAGCGTTTCTCCCCTCTGCGCTTTGAAGGCCCGTCATATCTCATGTTTAAGTGCTGTTGACTTTGAACATGCCCTGTTCGGGTCTTGATAGGCTTCTGTATCAGCTGAGCGACTTGAGGGAGATTCAAGTGCGTTCAAAGAACACTCAACAGGCGTATCCCAAGGGCGATTTGGATAGTACTGCGGTTATACACTTGTTTTCTTCACTTTAGCAGTATTGGCTTCGGAGGTTGTCCTAGAGTCAGGAGTGTCGTGGTCATGCCAATTTCACTCGTATCATCTGGCTTTGGTTACATTTCCGTGGAGAATTTCTAACTAATAACACATCTAAATAAGGTAACGTGGTTGGAATAGGACGAATATGAAGGTTAAAAGCGCACTGGAGCGTCTAGCTCGTAGGGCCGCACATGTAAACGCTAAACATTTCCCCAAAATCTTCACAACTCAGACATGAGAAGTCATTAATAAAGGAGGAGTGCTCACACCTCAGGCTATTACTACAAGCTTTATATAATGGAGTGAAAATGAAATAATGGAAATATCAAACAAATGTATGGGTATAAATTGGATTATTGGCAAAAATCACTGAATGGTTGTTCTTTCAAATGTAAATCTTTTCTATTCTAATCTAAGGTACATTTATTATTTAAACTCATTACATTTGTTTCATTAAATATGCTTTTTTCTAGCATTGGAAGCATAAATTCATTACCCTGTGTTTACCTGATTCAATTTAGATCAGTCAGCTGATTTGATGCCATAAACAAATCACCGATGATGACACTGCAGATACGTGATAATACAGGAGGTAAAACTTCTCCGACATTGTTTGAGGAGTCTTACTGGTAAACACACAGTTCTGCTTCTCTGCATTTCTTTATATTAACAAGACTAAAGACTGGTGGCAGCGGATTTTATAGCGCTTTCAAATTTTGAAGAAGTAGTCAGGCAGGAACTATAAAGTTATCCGAGTAAAACAAAAAAAAAGAAACCATGCATTTCATACGGATACGCCTGTGTACCGTTTTTTGATGCAAAAATGTGAGAGCTTCAAATGTGTCTCCGTCCTGCATCCCTTCAGGGAAGAGTGTGAACGTTCACACATTCATTCTGCCGCAGGACAACAAACCCAAGCCCTTCAGCCAGAGTCAGGCTTCAATGTCACGAAACAGTGCTGAGCCCAGAACAGAGCCCTGATCTCAACGTCACAGCAAGTGACAAAAGACACTGAGCCCAAATCCACAGAACAACTACGGCAAATTCTCCAAGATGCTCCGAACAACCCAGCCAGCACCTCGAAAAACTGAGCACAGATGGCCAATTTTATAGAAAACAAATTACGGATTCATATCAATGTCAGTGACATTACAAAAGAATCGCGAAAAAATTAATTTATAAAACTCCTTTTTTTATTCTTTTTGTGAGAGCTTTTTGTTTTGACAGCTGATTAATTGACAGCACTGAGTCAGAGGTTCAGAGGTTCATGTAACTGGATTTAGCAGCACAAATTAGATTATACCAGGAACATAACCGGTAGCAGTGTTTGTGCCGGTAAACACAGACACCGTGTTTATTTGGGTTTTGGGGTTTTTTTTGTTTTTTCGAGTTCTGTTTTTCTTAGGGAATAGCAGATTAAGAGAAAGAGATATAAACAAGAAAAAAAATATCACAGCTAACACACAGGGGAGAAAGTGAGAGAGAGAGAGAGGAAGAATCTCATTGAAAGATGCATTTTTAAAAAAAGAGAAGAAAAGAAAACTATTCTCTGGAAACACAATGCCGGATGGCGTGCTCCAGCTAAATAAATTATCACGGGGGCTATTTTTAAGCTGAAGTGTAAATGCAGTAATCCTTGGAGCAGGAGCTGCAAAGAGCCAACACACAGAAGCCGCATCAGGGAGTACAGCTCTGCCTTTATCTTCTCCTCCTGCTCGTCCAGCTTTCTCTCTCTCTCACACACACACACACACACACACACACACACACCCTCCCTCCACTCCACACATCTTCACTCCATCCTAGCACCTCTATCTTTTCTCACTTTAGCCGTTTTCCATTTCGGTCCTCGCCTCTTTCTCTCTCTTCTCCGTTTGCCTTTCATATGGTAAAGGCCTCCTTTCTGTGTCAAAGTATTTTGCTTATCGTGAGCCCTCTACGGGGATTCCACCAAGTTCTATTGTAATAAACAATAGCAGGCCTTTGAACAAGACAGGGAGGGGAAACATGCAAGTGGCACGCAAAGAAGCGGCATTCAGAGGATATGTGGCTGCAGTGGGTCATTCTGCAACCTGCACACAGATCTTTCTCAGTTAATGGATAAAGTTGAGGTGTGATTTTTTTTTTTTTTTTTCTACTAGTGTCCCTGTGGGAGAAATTTGTCAAGCTCAGGGATAGTTTTGTGGCAGGATTGTGCTGTTTAGTTTTTTTTTTTTTTTTTCAGCTTTAGGATCGGAGAATGTCCTCTGCCGCTGTTTAATAGCACATAATGTGGTGTCGTTAATCACCAGCACAGACCGAGGTTTCACAAGGTTAATGACGGCGTAGCCAAGCTCTCAACTGTGTCCCGTGCCGAAGGTATTTATCAGTGTCGGCAGGAACCTGGGAGCTTAGTTCAGTTCATAGTTCTCTCACTCTCACATCCTTGCCTTTTTCTTACCCGTCTCTGTACCCCTCCCCACACACACACACACACACACACACACACACACACACACACACACACACACACCTTCTCTCATCAAGTGCATAATGTGTTATACACTTGAGAAAACTGAAATAAACCAGGTGTTGAAAACGGATCCAAGGGGTGTGCACTGTGGATGAAATCTCTGTTTCTTTGGCTCGGGAAGTTCAGCAGCTCATCAGAGACAGAGGTGGTGGTTCGATTCCTTGCTGCTTCAGCCTGCGTGTCGAAGTACCTTTGGGCAAAACAGAGCATCCCTAACTGCATCCAGTGAATTATCAGTATGTGACAGGAAATGTGCTGCCTTCCCACAGTAGTTGAATGAATGGGTTAACGTGCAGTTAATTTAACGCTAAATGCTATTTTGATATTGAAGCCTGCAGCAGATGTTGAATTCTGTCAAATATTCATCTGCAATTAGCCGATTATCCATGACGGCTATCAGTCAATTTGTTTTGTCTGACACGAGTTATGTAACGCACACTTGGATAAAACTGGGTAAAAAGAAATGTGTTGAAGGAGCTACATTTTGAGAGAACTGACTCACATTATGAATGTACATCCATATTGGTATTAATGGTGTTTCTGTCAGTTAAAAGTATCGATTAATCACCTAAATGTTTTCAGCTCCAGAGCCATCAATGGATGTAGTAAATGATCTGGAAACATATTGCAGAAGTCACAGATCTCCGAGGCTCTAACAGCAAGGTTGCTTTGGGTTCAGTCATGTGACTTAAGGAAACGAAATGAGCGAACTGCATCTGCTAATGAAAAGAGCACTGAAGGATGTACAGTAATACAAACCATTTTTTTCCAATATAACCCTTGTCCTAATGAATCCTTTCTCAAACTGCTATTTCTAAGGTGAGCGCCGGACCATTAAGCTTATTTGAGGATTAAATACCAGACAATTCAAGGTGCATCATTACAATAATGCAGTAATCCCATAAACAAATGGAGTGACTTCTCCATTCTTCTCTTCCAACTCACAGCCAGAAAGCAAACAGGCATAATTTACTGTTTCTCTATTTGCAGATAGTGTTTCTACAGATAACAGGCTGTTCAGTTGTGTTCAGTCGACAGACATCATTGCTGTGGCTTAAATATCAATTGCTGTAGCATATTTATCCCTTGTGACTGGGCATGATGAAATGATCCTAACCTCAGTCATGTTTTTAAACCAGTAACCGCCCGTGATGTCGTGTAAGCCTCGGGCCAATCGCACTACTAATGTCATCAAAGCAGATCTTGCGGGTTGCTCTTTCCTGTTTAATGCCAATGATTCATCCAAAGGCATTTCATCAATTAAGAGAGACAAATGGAGAGTGGAGCCGAGCTGTACAAAAAAAAATGAAATAAAATAAAATGAAATCCCCCCCAGTGGAGGTTAGACAGTGTCGGTTTGGCTGAAGAGCTGGATGGATGTGATTGATGTACAGCAAAGGCTTCTGATGCGGTCAGCAGAGAGGCCCGTGGACATTGTTTTGTGGAGGTGAAACGAGGGGTTGGGGGGAGGCTTGCATCAATCTCGACATGACAGCTGACAGCAGCAGAGAGAGAGGAACGGTTCGGATCCTGACAGCAAGGCAATGATTGGCTGGCAGAGGCCGTATCAGAGTCTGATTGGTTTGAACTGCCTTCAGTTGAGTCGGGAGGCAGGAAAGAGGAATAAAGCAAGCCTAAACTTTCACCAGCCTGTCTGTCTGCACAGATAAATATCTATAAATATAGATGCATGAAGACATCACCATGCACGCGCTGAAATAAATGATGGGCTTGTTTTTTTTTTTTTTACTGGTCTACTTTTTGCTCCTTTTGCATCGCCATCTTTAAGCCCTGAAGGCCGTGACAGCTCTGTGTCAGGAGAGATATCCTGCAAGATAGAGCTGCGCAGTAAAGAAATGGTACTGAGCTCAGTTTGACAGTCCCCCGCTGAGCAACTTAAGCAAGCTGAAGCATGGAGGCAAAATATGTATGTGTGTGAGTGAGTCACCGTGTGTTGGCAGGTGGCGCTGGAAAAGGCACAGCAGCAAACAAATCCAACTTGACACAAGTTAGAATACCAAAATACAAGCACTTTGACACCGTCCCTCTGTCTGCTGCGCTGCATAAAATAGTCTTATTTACTTAACCTCTCTGGGCTCCACTGATGAGGAGCTCTACATTAAAGAGAGAGATGGAGAAGTGGGAGGAGGCAGGATGTGTTGTTAGGGGGTGGGGGCTTCCCATCAGTTGTTTATGTTGAAATCAGGGCAGGAAATGAAGCAGGGATGCTTGCTGAGAGTCAGAGAATAAGATGTGACCTATTTTGAACACACGCTGGGAGATGAGGCTCCCCAACTCTTATCTGAGCACCGCAGAGGCGCAGAAGCTCTACATACATAAATATATATTGACGTGGATGCGTCTCCGTGGCTCTTCCTCACTTGTATGAACTTGCACTTGGATTTATCATCTAAGCCCGTGGCAGATGTCACGAAGCCGGAGTCAGTAACCTCTCCCTTTCAACAACTGCACCTTCTCATGGAAGCCCCGCCTGCCATGCTCCGTTTGAGTAAGACAAACTGTAGACTTAACATAAATCAATACAGAAGTCAATAACAAGCATTCTTCTGTGAGTGCAAAGATTTTGCCTCGTGGATCTCTTTGTTGTGGTCTGTTGGTAAAGTCACCGTTGGCCCAGACCGCAGCTACATTCACCGTATAGAACCGCGCAGGAACATGTGATGAGGGTTCAGTTTACCTTCAGCAGCCAAGCTGATCATTAACAAGTGACTCGCACAAAATGTCCCGTACAGCACAGATGTTACAGATTGTTGTTTTTTTTTTTTTTTGACAGTTATAATTTGGATACCTTTGTATCTCGAAGTCTGATACTGATATGTAGTTTTACATCACCTCTTTTTGGCTTATCTCTAGAAAAAAAAACTAAACGGAATAGAGCTAATTTCAGGGAAGCACTGAGAGAAACTGCGACTCAGCTGGGATATCACAAATTTAGGGCACAGTGTCTGAATACAGGCTGTGTGCATTAATAACCTAATGCTGTGATGCTTTCACAGTATTAATATAGAACATAGACTTGCTAATTTAAAAAGACATAATAATCTCACTTAATACAACATCGAACTTTTAAAAGTGCTTCAAAAGTAGATTATTTGCTCGAAGCTTAGACTTTCCCTAATATTGTAGTTGCTTGCACAGGTAGAGTGGGAAAAAAAGAAATTATTGGCATCAGATGTAAAAAATATAACTCAATATTATCTGGATTTTGCAGAATCCAATAGCCAGCATTGTTGTTTGACAGCTATTTAAGAACAAATGTGATATTAAATATGTCGAGTAGAATCATCTTTCATCATTTTTACCTCTCCGTGGCGCAGAAAATCCCTTAGATTCATCTCTTTTTCTTTTTTTTTTTTAATACTGAGGTCATAACCTTCGGTAAGATGCCACATGCTTAATTTAAAAGGTCACAAGCTCAAAAATTTGCAGACCAGAGTTGGTTAAGTTGCTTTGCTTTTAAAGGTAGGGTATACTTTCATACTTTTAGATTTTAAATATTAATAGCACTAAAATATCATGTTCTGTGGTAAGTAGTCTTGGCCTGAGTGGAAAAAGTCTGAGCTTTGCTTCTCTGCGGTTTGATATGAACGGCTCTGTGTCGCTGTGTGTTGCAGCACGTATGAGGGCATCAGCAGCAGTCCTTCCCCGGTAAGCCGTTGGGCCGCCTACATGTGAAATGGCACAATGCAACCTGCGAGAAGAAACCTCCCCTTAAGAAACTGCGAAGCTAAAAAGGCCGCTGACAAAGATAGAAAATAAGAGCAGAACAGAAGCAGACTGTCTGGAGACCACCAGCTCAAATCCCAGCTGACAGGCTGGCCATCAAAACATCCATTAGGTATTTAGAGCTTTAGCCAGTCTGGATTTTCTGAGGTGGACACCTGAGCAGAGCAGTGACGATTGTCACAGAACCTTTAAACACACTTTTCACACTTTCACACACTTCAAATCTAGGTGTGACCCTGCAGACAGGCTTTTTGTTTGCTTATATAGGTTGATGTGAAGTATTCACGAACACAGAGAAGACAGCTGCATCCGAACTAGACGTTTGGCATTATTTTTTTCAGTTTCAAACCGCATCACCTAGCTCCAAGCTCCAGTGTTTCGATTTCTGCTTACTGAGAACGGCTTAATAATTACCTGAAACAGAAGTAGATTTTCACACTGCATCAACTGCATGCATCACATTTGCATGTGTGGGCTACTTTCATCAATTTTCATAGATTAATACACATTAGTACGCAAACAAGAGAGTCATTGAATCAGCGGAGCAGCACAGACTTGTTAAGTGGATCAATTCAGTTTCGTTCAGTTGTTTTTTTTTTTTCCTGTTGGTTTTGTCGGCAAAAGAAAAAATCCACCTCAAGGTTTCCCCCACAACATGGAAGCAGCACCACCGGGTGCAGTCTGCATCCAGCCTGCAGAACGAATGCTTCAACACCTGATGGACAGAATCAGTGCGAATACGTCCTCGGTGCGAGGCGCAGAGCGTGGCAGGCAGAAGCTGCACAGCGAGATGTGCTCTGATTAAACAAGCGAGACAGGTCTCATTACAAATGAATGGGAGAGGCAAAAACAGATGAGATGGAACCAGGAGAGAGAGAGAGAGAGAGAGACTTTGATGATCCAGACATTTGACTACCTGTCTCTGAAAAGCTGCCCATCTGTTAATACTAACATATCTCATTTATCATTTACCCAAGAAAGTGAGCTACTGCTGGCTACAGGAGCCGGATCTGTGTGTGTGTGTGTGTGTGTGTGTGTAGGTGTGATGTGCGTGCAAGCAGTCAAGTGTGAATGTTTGGGTGTGAGATCGAGTATGTGTGTGAATTACACTGTGGAGCAGTACATTAATTATAGATCAACTCTCCCTTTGTTTGGGACATAAACGTGATGAGTGGGCTTTGTAATTGGTCGGTTTAATAACTGGAGACTAGCTGAGTGTTCGCTAACACTCTCATTGCGCACACATGCAATTACACACCGCAGAAACATGTTGAAATTGTAATTCTCTGTCTTACTCTGGAGCACACGCTCCCCGCACTTCATGTCAGGAAGGCATTCACATGCCGGCCTGTTTAATGTAGGTTTGGCAGATTATAGTAATTATGTTAAAGAAAAGATTTTCCTGAGTAATTTGCCCTTCTCCGTCCTTGAAGACTGAAACTGCAGTCGGGTTGCTGGTTGGAGGATCAGCCCTTTTTCTTTCTACTGACGCTGCTCTTTAACTGTTTGACAGAATAGGAAAATGTGTTCACATGAAGGCTGTAAAATTATGCGGGGTTGTTAGTGTTTTGCATGGTTTTATGGCAACAGTCATCTCTTTTGATCATCTGAAAATGTTTTCCTATTGATGTAACCACGGCCGGAACAACAAAAATCCCGTACATGTGTTTGTGTGTTGGTACGCGTGTGTGTGTGTGTGTGTGTGTGTGAGGGAGGGAGAGAGAGAGAAAGGGTTTGTGTATATTCTGACAGCTGAGAGAGGCACAGTGACGCCAACATAAATTGGAAATATGAAGCATGTCACTGAACTGCACCTGTGGACCAGCGCTCCACTCACCGCTGACTCACAACAATCTGTACATGTGTGAGCGCGAACGTTTGTGCGTGTCAATGTAAACAACCAACGAAATTGAAACGCAGACCTTGTTTGGCTGCATTTGTGCAGTTCAAAAATGGATGGGTGGATTTTTTTTCCTCTGCATGTGACAAAGCAAACTATCTTCAAAATGAAGATGTAGAGCAAAGGAGAGAGCAGAGGTTGGTGGTGGTGGTGGTGTTGGTGGTGGGGGGGGGGGGGTTGAAGAATCTCTCCAACATGCTGACAGCTTGTCAAGGCCCTCCTACGACTGTAATGAATTTCAGCCTTTTGTGGTGTGTGGTCCCACAGCACAGATAAGCTCTGGCACTAATACAGTTAGCAAGGAAGGTGTGTGTGTGTGTGTGTGTGTGTGTGTTTGTGTAGACGGGTGTGTGGGCTGACGTGGTGTTTACAAGTTTGCCAGTAATAATGATGAGCATCACTTGGTTGAATTTGCATGACTGTTCATGTGCATATATGTATAATAATAGTTCTGCCTGAGTAAGTCAGTATACTGAGTTGCTGCTGTGCCGTGTTTATGTGTTCTCATTTCCTCTGGATTAATACTTGATGGAAACCTTTTACTTAGGTCCACGTCCTTTAACTGACGGTTACAGCCAAACACTGAGGTGAAAGTGATATCCATTAAGAGTGCTGTTGATTTACCGTTTCCAAGTGAATGTTTTTGATTCTTTTTTTTTGGAAGTAATAATAATACCACCATTACCAGCAGAAATGTAGCTCATTATTATCATTATTATTATTATTATTATGGGTAGTTGTTTTTTTTTTTCCTCCTCTTTCCCTGAACCTCACCGAACTCTTAAGTTTTGTACTCTCACTTAACAGCGATGGGGGGAAAAACATGAATCAGGTTGATCGTACGTATTGATCTCGAGGTCATTGGACGTGATAAAAGACATGTGGAGGACCGGTTGTCATAAAAATATGATGAGCTCGTAAAACACAGATTATCTCTATTATGTCTTGGGTTTTTTTTTTTTTTGTTTTGTTTGTTTGTTTGGTTTTTTTTGCTGGCTGAAGTTGAAGGGAAACCACTTCCAGAGGTTTCCTGCTGCACTTCTTTTAGTACACGCTGAAGTTTTCAATAGTTAAATTGTTTTTCTCAGCTCTGTCTCGGCTCCAAGATTGGGTTCCTGCACAAAGTCACAACGTTTCCTTGTGCTGTGCTCTGCGTTCACACGCACACACACACGCACACACAAGCTCTTGTCAGAGTCAGGCCTGGCATGTGTCTTTGTGACTTGTCATCACATGCTCTGACTGAGCTCTAAATGTCACTTGTCTCTCTCCGCTTCATCTGCCTGACTCATCCGCTTCGTCTTCGCTTTGCATTTGAAATGCTCCTGTTTATGTGTGTGTTTGTGTGTGACACTGGCATGTGCTGTGTGTAAGCGTTTGATGGACACACTGCTCCTCTCCGCCTACTTTTGTACGGCGCCTGCAAGCACAATGATGCCCACTGCATTGATTTTCTTGTACCATTTTATAATTATGTCTCCTCTCTTTTTATCCATCCTCCCCCTCTCTCTCTCTCTCCCCCTTCTCTCTTTTATCCTGTCTCTGTTATCTCCCTCCTCTTTCGTCTATTTTTCTAATTCCATCCCCCTGATCCATTTTTATGCCTCACTGTGCCCGTGCTTGTTATCGCTGCCCTTTCTCTTTTTTTGCTGTTTGATCTCAACTTCTTAATTTCCTCTCGGTTTCATTTTACACCCCCCCCCACACACTTCCACGCCCCCCTCACCACTCCTCCCGTGATGGTCGTTGTCGTTTGTCTTTTTGTTCTGCTGTTTTTGACTTATTTCCTTCTTTCGTGCCATTTAGGATTCTTCTTAACTTCTTTTCCTTTTGTTTTCCTTTTTCCTTTTTAGCACTTTTCTCTGCATCTCACAGCACCGACCGTCCTTTCTGTTATTTTCACATTAACTTTCTCCAATCTTTTCTGTCCTCTGCAGCCTCTCTGGAGTGCGCTCCATCCTCGCCATAGCCTGACGAAGGGGGACACCCAGATCAAGCACCACCTTGCCAATGTTCCTCCAGTATGTGACCCTCTGACTTCTCTCTGGACCATTCGCTGATGTCTGCTTCACACCGTTTTGGTTTCTGTCCTCGACTTCCCAGAAGACTGATCTGGAAAAGTACCCATGCCTTCTTTCCTTCCCGGCCACTCCTAAGAGGCTCCCACGAGTTCTGACTCGCAGTTTCCTCGCAATCCAAACAAATTCCTCACAGCTTCCTGGAGTCTGACCAATAGTTTCCATTACAGGCGTCTCATCACCAGTCATTTCTGACCTCTGCTGCCAAACGTCTGCCAGACTTCTAACACTATAACTCTTACACTCCTCTCATAGTTCCCTTACAGAACAAATCCAAATCCCAACTGCCAACCCCTCCCACCCTCACTGTAACTACCATCTACTCAGAGTCCCAACGTTTCCTTGGCTGAGTTTTCTGAAAGCCTTTAAACGTTGATACCATTGCCTTGTAGTTGGACGATATTTTTATGTGTGTGCCGTTTTGCTTTTAGGGAACTTTTCCCAAATCATTACCCCAACTCTTCCAGTGAAGAGGAGCACCTACAGTATTATTCACACTCTCTTGGTCTGTTCGTGGCATGTTAGCGCCTTCATTGTAGCACTTTAATGTGTTTCACTTTAATGTTCTCCCATGAGTACCTTTGTGGTGCACTGCTGAGCCCTACTGAGCTTCTGCCCTACTAAGGACTTGGTAATGGCAGGAGAAAAAAAAGTCCACAAGACCGTGACTATACACCTCTCCTTCCCTCACTCTTCCTCCTTATCTCCTCAAAGACTTTCGTGCAACAACCGCAAGAGGGTGAAACATTTTACACAACAATGCGTGTGTGTTTCTGTGCTTTTTCTCTCTCTTGTTCTGTGCATAGATCTGGTGAACCCGCTCAGTGTCGTGGCTCTCTCTCCTGATGTAGACACAATGAACCGGGGGGAACTGAACTGAACTAGTGGAGGGAATAAACATTTGATCCCCGGCATCACATTAGGGACATTAATTTGAAATTTGGCAAGGCTAAAGAGGGTGGCCGAAAAGGCCAAAAAAAAAAAAAAAAAGAGGGAGAAGCGAAGGAAAAGGGCTCAGTCAACCAAGAGATGCTATAACTCTGAAATTCTTTACTGCTAATGAGGGGAGCAAAAGAGGAAAAGACATCGCAGACATTTCCTCACCTCCGTATCTCCAACTCTTTCTTGCTTTGTCTGTTTTCCATCTCACTGCTTGAAACTAATTTCAGATGCAATATACTGAAAATTGCGCCGAAAGGAGATGTGTCATGTGTGAAAAAGCTCATCATGGACATGTTGTATGTAATCCTGTTAGGGAGATACCACTCTTTCCTATTTCTCTGATGAGAAACTCAAAGTTCTGCTTCAATGTGAATAACGGCCACTCACTGTTGATATAATAGGTATATTAGCTGGACTTAAAAGCACACGTGTCCGTCACGACACAGAACAGTTAGTTGCTTAGATCGATGTCATTTTCTCCGCTACGTGTACGAATGTAAATACATTATAAAATCCTGTAGCCAGTGTAATGATCTCTCAATATCACCAGGTGATTTCAGTGTACTGGAGTGATATTTATCAAAAGCTTGTATCCGCGCCGGCTTAGCATGAGCTGTTGTCACGGTAACAATATCTTTTCTGGAAGGGAGCTGTCAGTCAGAGGAGCATAAAATAGCTCCTGTGGTTGGCGCAGAGGGAATATGAAGAAGGAAGTCGTGGGGGGGGGGGTCAGTTTTGGCCTCCGAGGGCCATTGACTTGTAAAGGGATTCTATTTGTACACAGGTCCCCCTGTGTCCGTCCCTTCATTGTTTGGATAGCGGCCGTCCCCGAATGCAGAAAAGGACCTGCAAGCAGATTGAATAGTATTGATCAGCTCTTCGGGACATACAGTCGGTCCTCCCAGATTACAAAAGCCTCAAGCACTGTGTGTGTGTGTGTGTGTGTGTGTGTGTGTGTGTGTGTGTGTGTGTGTGTGTGCGCGTGTGCGTGCGTGTGTGTGATGACACATGGGAACGGGGCTGTTCGGGCTAAAACACAAGAGGCTATTTCACGGTCGGGTGGAGCTGCCGTGTCCGTGTCTGTCGAGGCCATAGGAAAGAATGGGTGGGATGAAGCATCTGTTAAATTTGAAATTTCGACACTTCTCAATTTCAGATTGAAAAATGTCAACAACCAAACTGAATGAAATGGTTGCAATGGTGCAACAACTGCTAGTGGCAGTTTGGGACTTTAATAATATATGCTGACCTTTGTCATCAGTATAATGAATTGCGTATGATATTCAAACGTAGTCAATGTAGCTGCTTGGTGGCAATAAACAAATATTATGAAAAATACATTTATTAACTTACCTGTGGAGAGATTTAAAAAAAAAAACTGAACATTGTCAGCACTGTCATATCTTTGTGCTGAATTGATTCTACAGCCAACTTCCTATAGCGCAATTTAGCAATTTAGCAATTTAGCATAAAGACTGAAGAAAACAGCAAACCTGACTCCGTCCCAAAGCAACAAAAACAGTTTTAAAGCTCACTAAGTAACGCTTTAACTCTATTTTATTTCATTGTCATTTTTGCTATTTGTTTGTTTGTTTGGTCTGATCTTGGCTCTTATTATATTCAGATACGTCTCACTGTTACTGTATAAACGTTAAAATGTTCTGGCTTTTTTGCCACAAGACAGAAGATTGATACCTCACTCGTGTCTGAAGCTTCAGTCAGCAGTCCCTTAGCTTAGCCTAGAAATCAAGACTGATTATAGTTAGCGAAATTGAGCTATCTACGGTGGCCTAGAGGGCCCAACGTACTGCAACTTAACAAAATGTACAAATAGACACAATACAAAAAAAGACTTAGGACTCACAATTTTACCCCTTTTTCTGTTTTTTGCTATTATGCAAAGTGTATTTGCTGTTGTAGCTTCATATTGACCAGACTGATATGAGAGCAACGTTGACTGAATTCTGCATTTTGTTTGGATACGGTCCATGGATCCCCAAACCCTGATGGGAAAAGAACAAAAGGCAGACTTCCCATGTCTAACAGTATATGAGCCACTTGCATTTGAATTACATCATATTTTTTGGATGGTAGCTCTGTACCCTGTACTCTAACTCAATTGCAATTCTATGCTTCAATATGGCTATAAAGAATTATTGAAAGTGTGTGTGTCAAAACATATTCCTTTTGTTCTCAAAGCTGTGATCATACAAATTTGGACAAATTTAATAAACTATTGGTCAAAACATAAAGCTGCTTGCGGACTTTTCCGACGACATCGCGAATGCACAGCAGCGGTGTCTTTTAGCTACCCACATCCTCCACTGCAGCACTGTAATCATCCAAAGCGAAAATGGATAGCTGGTACAGGAGAGAAAATATTTTCCTCCAGGCACACCAGAAAAAATTTCCACAGCGTATCTCGCACAGTTTTCTAGGTATAACCAGCTTGACATCTGGTAACTATGCCAAGCTGTCCAAGGGCTTGCCTGAACTGGCTCAGCTCATAGTCTCCCACTACATGTAAGAGGTTTGGCACGCACTCTTAGACACGGATACACAGTGCGCTGTTACACAAGAGGAGGCCAGACTAAACCTCACACAACTTTATTGCACAAGAATTTTATTTTTTTTTCTTTCCCACGTGCTGGCACGCAAGTTAACGTTCGCACAAACGCAAACTTTGTGCAAACACAAGCATACGCCTCACACACTTGGAAGAACGAACACAGACATACACACGAGAATACTCCGAAAAAACGGAAACAAACACGGCCACACCCGCTGACACACACCCTAAGTCACACATCAACACCTGTAGACGCGGACATAGAAATAACACCTCGAACAAATAACACACAAACTAAATCTTTGCCATGTTGACGGCATGTTTCATTTGAGGGTTTTTTGTTTGTTTTTTTTTACCAACAGGCATGCAGAGCGAGTCTCTACTCCCAGTCTATTTACATATAAGGTGCCTAATGATGGATATAAATGATGGTATTGATATCACAATGAGTATATAATAAACTGAATAATCTTAATCTATAATGTGTTGTCTTTTTTATTCTGTGTGTAGTTTGTATGTGTGTAATTTCAATATTGCAACTCTTTCTACTTTCTACTCCCACAATGCAATTCTTCGTATGTCTGTGCTGTACTACTTTGACGCAGCAGATGTAAACTGAGTTTCCGACAGATGTTGCAGCGGACGTGGGAGCCTGCAGGAGTCTGAGTATCTTTCATTTGATATTTTTGTGAAAAGCTCAACATTGATTTAAAGTTTTCAGGAACTTAGAATACACCGTTTTCTAAGAATGGATGTCATTTATTTTTTTATACTTATGGTACACCACTGGAGACAAATTATCTATTAGTGGTTAGTGATTTGATCATTCAATGTGCCCTTGTGTACACAAATGTAAAATTTAACGTTGATTTATTGGGAATATTTGCTAAATATTAGTTTTATTCTTTTCTGTTACTTTCTAGTTTAAGTTCTGTTTGGATATATTTTACATAAAAATGCTTTCCATCATGTCATTCAAATACCATCCAAGGCAAATATAGAAAACTCAAGATCACGTAAACATTGAAACTATCAATATATCAAAATTGCTGTTCAGATATCAGAATGATGACTTGAACAAGAGCAGCCAGACCATTCGTTATGCATGGTAGAGGCAAAAGTATTCAAAAGTGTTCACATGTTGCCAGTGCAGGAAATAATGTTGTTATTAGTGGGTGTTTGCAGATGTGTAGTGCGTCGATAAGAGTCCCCTCAGTACAGACTCAGCTCTTTCAGGTTTAATCAGGGTAATAGGAGAAAGGACGGAAAAGAGCAGGTGACACAAGAAACGTGGTCTTAACTCCGAGAAACTAATTATACCAAGCTATCACAATTAATCCCACAATTAAATCGATCCCTGGATGAATTGAAATGCATGCCTGCGATTGCGACACACCCTGTGGTAGTTGTTAAGCAGGGCTTTACCACATTGGTGAGGGAGGAGGAGGAGATAGATAACAGGCGTGAGGGATGAAGAGAAAGAGAGATATGACAGAAAATCACTAGCACTCAGTCCCCTGCCTGCCCCTTCCGAGACCCGCAACAGATACCCTCGGTGCTCGGGGCTTTCGCTGGCTGCCTGGATGAAATCTCTGCGGTTTTTGCCCTTAGGTGTATATGTTTATGTGCGTCGGAAATTCACCTCACTTTTCCTCGTCAGTCTTTTCTCCCTCTCGGTTTTACTACTCTAATTCACCCCCCATCACTCATTCTGTGTGAATCTGAGGAACTATGTCAAACATGAGCTCTATCTATTCACTTTTCTCCCACTCTGGTATTATTATTATTATTACTATTATTATTACAGCTTCACACGTTTTATTTATATTATATTTATTTCTATGTTCTTGTTCTCTTTGTCGCTGTGGATACTCCTACATTGCTTTTCTTACATTTCTTCTATCCTTCTACATACAAATATGCTCTCTCTCTCTCTCTCCCTCCCTCTCATGTATCCCTGCATCATCCTCTGCCTGGCTCTTTGCGCATAACACTCTGCATTCCCATCTTCTTCTGTCACACATTCATGTCGAGCACAAGCAGGCGGCTGTATGAATTAAACATCTTAGACAGTGCGCACGCTGAGCCCCTTTGGAGTGTCATGATGAGCGCTGGTGCTCAGATAGGGGGCTCTGGCCACACATCGTTAGTGTTTGTCAGGGCCCGTGTGCGTGTTACGTGTCACTTGACACAGTATCACAGCGAGCGGCGAGGGTTATCACATCTGTTTTCCTTCATCTTTTATTGTCAAGGGTGGGGAGTCTCGGGCAGGAGGGGGGGAGATAAAAAGTGCTCTTATGTGCTAAAACTTTACCGCTTTACCACTGACGAAAAAAAAAGTTTTTCTCACCCTCTTTCTCATGCCTTTCTTGTCTCTCCCTGTGTCTTATCTCTCCCCTCTCCTCTTATCTTGTTTGACTTCTCAGTACATGTTGTTTTCAGCTAGTGGTTTGTACTCACCCCCCCCTCCTGTTTTATTCACTTGCTGACATTTTTCAACTTTTGTTTAACTTGTTTTCATTATTTGCTCTTTTTCCTGCTGTTTCTTCTAACCTACCCGAACCCTAAGCCTCTTGCTTTCGCTCTCTCTCCCACTTTATCCTGCTCTCTCGCTGGTCCTGTAAATATTGCAAATAATAAAACCCTTTCAAAGGAATTTATTTTGCTTGTTTTGTTATGCACACATGTAAGCCCAGGTAAGCCTGTTTCCCTTTCCACAGGGAACTCTGGATTTTGCATTGCTCATTGATGAAACCTTGTGCAGTGCAATTAAGCATTGTCTTCAAATTCTGACTGAACAGAAGACATGCCAGGTGAAGAGACTCAGCGAACCATCACAGTTGCACAGTAGCTGGTCGGCTCGCTTAAAAGTTGGAGAAATTTCAGCTTTTATTGACCAGGTGACCAGAAAGATAATTAGCATCATACAGCCATGTGTAAATCTTAGGTTAACAGGTTACACAAAAATGTTTTGCATTTAAACAAAATCCATTTATGATTTTCAATAACGGCCGCAGCGTTTGCTAACGTTACTCAAACGGGAATAACTTCATTCGCCTGCAAATTTTATTCTGAGTAGACAGTAGACAGTACACGTGGGGCCAAATCAAGTTAAATACAGCGTCCATATTGATCAGAAGAAATATGAAGAGATTAAACAATGTGGCTGCTCATTATTCATATTCATTGCTCTGTAGAACTGAGGAGTGAATACATCAAGCTCCAGTCTCTTGTGTCAGTTTATGGTTGATTTGTGACTTCATGTGATTTGCTGACAACTTGTATAAAAATAACATGAAGCCGTTATTTACATGAAATCAAGCACTGAGGTGTCATCATTTTGTAAAGCTTTATATATCTCAGCCAGAGAAGGCACCAACATCACACAGCGATTATTCCCAGTGCAATTCTCCGCTCTTTCCTATTCTTTCTGCCTCCGCCTCGAACCTCTCAGCCTTTTGATTCCAATCTTTCTCCTCTTTGCTCCAACTGATGTATTCAAATAAGAAATGCCTCTCAGTCGAAGTCTGCAGGGAAATGTTTTCTGATAGGCCTCCCATGGCGGCGGGGCAGTCAGAAGGGTTGAAGAGGCGATGCCAGGGATGCTACGAGCCCTCAGACGCCGGCTGCCCGGTGACTGTTCCCAGCACCTCACACAGCTGTGTGTTCTGTCGTTTGACATCAAGGGGAAGCCGAGGTTATTACCACTATGTTTATGTGTCAGGCAGAGTCAATTATACCTTTGACAAGAGAAGGGGAAAAAAGGAGAGCGCACACACAGTAAACCTTTTAAACCCCGAGGCTGTGTGTGTGTGTGTGAGAGCTCCTGAGTTAATGTTTCTTGGTTGTCGTTTTTTTTTTTTTTTTTTTTGAGGCCGTGGGGGGGGGGGTTGGTTTGTTTGTTTGTTTGTTTGTTTAAGCCTGTGTATGTGTCTATGCCAGTGTGCTTCACAGGTAGGGAAAGAAACAAAAAACAAAACAGAAAGCCCTCCAACCTCAGCTCCCCTTCATACTCCGCAGTGATGGAACAGGCCAGAGCCCCTACTGGGGGGCCAGGACCTGGGGGCCTCCAGCCAACAGGCGCCACGAAGGATGGAGGGGTGCTGTGAGCCTGCCCATTAAACAGCCCTGCTCCCGACCCTAATGATACTTGCTGGCGTGCTCCCTTTCTCTCTCTCTCTCCCTCCACTCCCACCTCTCACCTCTTTTTCACTTTCACTCTTCCTCCGGCTTCGCTCGCTCCGTCGCTTTCTCTCCACTTCCTTTTTGCAGACACCATCTGCCTACATCGCTCTCCCCCCCCCCCCCCCTCCTATTTGGGTGAGGAAGTCAAACTGGTCCTGTGGAGGGGACAGAGGCTCTGTCACACTTGCCTTCTAATGAGCAGTTGCTCTGTGCGCCACCGGCTCTGACAGAGCCAAAATGGCCGACACATTTCACACCAGTGGGCCTTCATCTGTCGGTCTGTGAGTGACTGGCTCGGTGGCTTCACTGTACAAAGATACCATGTAAGAAAAAAATAAAATAAAAAGAAATGAAAAGGAAAACAAAAAAAGAAAGAACAAAAGAAATGATGTAACATAGTGCCTTTGGAGAGAAATCTTCTATTCTTGTCTTCCCTGTTGCACAGAACTGGGACAGTGGAACGTGCGGTGGTGCGGTATCCAAAGGGGTTTAAAGTACAGGCATGTTAGATGGCCGCCTCACTTTCATCCGCTCTGTGTACGAGTCACTATTCATTTAGACTCTTTTCATTCTCTGTTCTGCCCACCTGGACACGAGATATCGACGTCCGAGTATTCTACTTGGTGAATGATTAATACCAGTGTCCTAAATTGCTCCCTTACTAGAATTGTTATTGAGACAGAAGCAGCTTGTTTGTCAGGGTCATATTTGTCTTACAAGTTGATGATCAATAGAGAGGGGACATTTATGGTCAGTGACCTGCACCCAAAAAAACCGGTGCGTGATGGAAAATTTTAATCCCCTGCCTTTGACATTTCATTGAGTTTTGGTGCCCTCCATTCTGCCCTGTTTCACAATCACATGCTGTTCTCACAGAAAATTGGACCTTTTCACAATATCTTAATGCCAAATCCATGACAGCTGCAGGTAATAGGTGGTTGGAACAAAGAAACTCTCCTCCCACCTCGTTGTGCAACTTTGTATGTGGGCTCTGGTTAAGCAGAAATCTCTTGATCAAAATCTCACATTTTCCACTGTAATATAAAAATCTCTGACCGGGCTGCTTCATTTTGTTTTTGTTTGTTTTGATGAGTCAGGCGTCTGGCGAGGACGCCTGAGTGCTTGGATATAGATTGTGGCGGATTCCGAAAATGAGATGATCACTCAGTCACATTAGGAGATTGTGATGTCTTGCAATTCTTGCCATCAAATGTAGTGACACGTTGGACGTCATACTGTGGGAGATAGTCACTCACCTGGAAATCTACAGAATTGTTCATCTCAAATAAATAAAATGTTGCTGACTTGGGAACACTTGTGGTCGCGTAAATAGTGATTGTATGTCTCAGCAGCAGAGGGGCAAGTAGTGTTAGGTTCTTGATCGTTGGCCACAAATTGATTCTGCTGCTTTACCCGAAGTCACCAAGGGTTACTTAATGTGTTCAGTGTTTTTGTATCCTTAAGGAAGTATTAGCTCTTTAATAGCTGCATAGCTCTGTCAGGAAATTCGGTACAGATGTTCATGTCCTCCACAGGATGAATTTTTCTTAGCTTTCTATTTAGTGCTGGCAACAGGACAAATGTTTAATCTGTTGTACTTTGAGCAGATGTGCAAAAACACAACCCACCCCCAAAAAACAGTTGCCATCACACAGACAGCGCTTTGTGTTTACTGCTAGAACAAATGCTAGCATGCAAACGTGTTATGAAGCCAGCAATGCTATATCTGATATGGCTGTACATCGATGTTAGCATTTGGCTTAAAGCGTCACGTTGCCTAAGTGGCACAGAGTCAGGAGCAGCGTTGTACACTCCTCCGCCTGAAAACACTCCCCCACCCAGGTTCTTGTCGAGAGCAGTCGCCTGTTGTGACCTATTTTGTTGTTTAAGTTTTTAGACTTGTGTTGCAGATGGCAAAAACGTGGCGACATTTTCCTCTGAGATGTTGTTAGTTTCACATATTCTCCAAATCAGAGTAGAATCAGAGCACAACCGACTGGATCCGATTCCGGGTCACAGGGGGTTGCTGGAGCCAATCCCAGCTCAGACTGGGCCAGGGTACGCCCTGGACAGGTCACCGGTCCATCACAGGGCCAACGCACTGAGACAGACAGAGACCAACAACCACTCACACTCACACTCAGACCTACGGAGTGCATGCATGTCTTTGGACTGTGGGAGGAAACCGGAGTACCCGGAGGAAACCCACACAGGCACGGGGAGAACATGCACACTCCATAAAGAAATCCCACTCAGGATGTGAGTCACTTTGGAGCTCAACTGGAGCAGAGGAGCACGGACTGATTGGGTCTGTTTTGCAGCCTGCGTTTGTGTGTGCTTCTCTGTCCACTTCTATCTGTGTGTTTGTGTGTCTTTTATGCTCGTGTATGGACGAGGTGGGAGTATATGTCTTCGTCTTCCCATCGTGTGTGTGTGTGTACAAAGAAGGTTGGTACTAGATGTGCATGACTGTGTGTGTCAGTGTTTTATCTACTGACCTCTTCCAGCCATCCACCGGCTCACACTGGCATCAGTTCCTCGCTGTCAAAGCAGCAAAGGAAATGACATCCTGTCCACACCTCTGAGAATGAAATCGCACCAAACAAACACAGAGTTTTTCTCAGCAACATCCAGCAAAATAACCCATGATGACAAGAATTCTTCTATTTCTAAGAAGCAGCAATGTGGAGCATTTGCAGCTGATTGGCTTGGATGAGATTTACATAATGTGTGGGCTGAAATAACGCTGAACAATAACCGTTTCAATGTGAATGGGCAGTTTAAGATCTATGGCAACTAAACAGTGAATAAACAGCAATTCAAGGAACAAAAGTCACTCTCAGCTCTTATCCCTCCGCCACAGCTCAGTGTCTTGATTGTCTCATTGGCCTACATTCTCTCCAACATTACACTCTCACATTTATCTCCAAATCGGCCTCTTAATCTGAGCCATTATGATCTTGCATTACCATAATAAATAGTCCAAAATTAAAGATGACATCACTTTTTGTTCCAGCACCAATTATTTGAGCGCTCCAGCCTAAATGTGTCGAGCAGGGGGACTGATTTATTGATTGAGACTGTGTGCCTGTGCGGGTTGCTCGGCTGGATAAGGGGGATTATGTAGCGGCGATGTGATGTTGTTGACACTCTTGTCGCCTTTACAGCTCCAACATGCCAAGATCTGGGCATGTGCCCACCCTGAGTGTGTTTTAATGTGTGTGCTAAGGAGAAGGAGGCGGTGGTGGGGGGGTGGGGCTTGCGAGTTTGAGTAGTCAATGGAGGAGTTTTTTAGGTGTGAGATAGAGGGGAGATTGTGTGTGGATCTCTTGGGGTGTGTTTCTCCTGGAGGGGTGGGGGGAAAGACTGTTGGGCCAGCTGGCAGCCTCTGGCTCCAGCGTGCCCCGTGGGTATCCGGTTTGGCGCAGTCTTTCTACTGCGACAGCTGGGACCTGGGTGCCAAGATAGATCTCACACACACACCAGGAAGACACACAAGATCGGGCAACAGGCAAAACGTTGGACGTAGTTTCAGAGAGAGAGAGTGTGCATTGTTAAATTAGGCAAGAAGTAGCTGGAGCTGAGCGGCACCTTAGTCAGTTAGTCAGCTGATCCCAACTACAGAAGCTTTTTTTGTGTTGTTGTTGTTGCTTTTGCTGCCCAACCTGAGAGCAGCCATAGTAACAACAGATGAAACGGTCTCTCGTCTCTACCTTTTCCCTCCACAGGACTTCACAGTTTCTTTTAGCTCCTTATGTCTCTGCGCCGGAGACGGGCAGAGCTGGAATCGTTG
Source organism: Echeneis naucrates (assembly GCF_900963305.1). NCBI lineage: Eukaryota > Metazoa > Chordata > Actinopteri > Carangiformes > Echeneidae > Echeneis > Echeneis naucrates. The sequence goes on from NC_042521.1 coordinate 5,200,468, forward strand.
CGTTCTCGGGTTCGTCCAAAGCGGCGAGTGAACGTCTTCACATTTGGTACAAGCTTTCATTTCAACTTTGGCAGGAAATGGTCAAATGTCATGGTCGTATTGGGTCAGTTTTGGGATTGTGAACACTCAGTAATGCCCTTTTGGAAAAAAAACCCCAAAAAACCTTGAAATTTGAACTCAACAATGAACTGGAGATATTTTCTCAGCCAAATGAGGTCAGTGTGATGTCGCCTTCTTAGATTTGGTCAAGGTGAGCTCACACAGCGTTTTTGGACAAATTCAAATTCGTCCACTGATTATGATGATTATGAAAATTAAACACGAATAAAGTTGTATTTCATATCCAAATGGTCACAGCTCAACTTCACTGTGATATCACAATGTTCGGCAAAGACATAGTGACTTATTTCCTACCATCTTCAGCTGAAGAGTTAATGATTAAAAAAAAATCTCTTCTTGCTAACTATAGCACAGCATTGATCTTTTCCACCTTTGACTATCTTGTTTTTTAGGAGAGGATAATGGGGGAAGGGAGATTTACGGAAAAAAAAAAAAATTAAATTAGCATTTTAACCGAAATTTTCTGCATGACTGGATACTGAATGCTTTCCCCATAATATAAGTGGAATCAGTTGGAGCTCTTCAGCTGGCTTTTGCATGATTATCAGACATTTCATGTCTATTGAAAATTTTAATCAGTTGGTATTCCTAATTTTTCATAGCAGAGTTTAACCAGCTGTTGAATTACTGTCAGTGTGCGGTGGAATAAGTACACAGATAAGAGGAGAATTTAATGCTGCAATTTGCCCCGGTTAAAGGACAATTTTCTTATTATAGGGATGGAAAAAATTTTCATTATTAAATATGCTTAAACAGGAGAGGCAGGGATTAATGTTAAGTGTAATGTTCTTGTGCGGCATGGCTACGAAAGCTTTGCGTTGTCGGTTGATTTAACGCCAAATGACACCTTTCTCAACATTGAAGCTCTGTAATAACGGTATAATCTTTATGCAAAAGTTTTGCTCATCAAAGTAATGGCCACAGACTCACCAAGGGAAGGTCAGGCCTTTCAGTACCACTTTCATGGGTTGTTTGTGCCACGCATCAGGAAGCCAGAAACAAGGACATGGCCTTTGGAAAACAGGAGGTTGAAGGAAGCCATGAGCTGCTCTGGAAGCGGGGGGGGGGGGTTAATGGGGGTAAATCAGGGAACCGCTGAGGTGAGGTGGAACCTTTGAGTTCTTTACGCTGACTGTCCGACTTGCCTCATTTGTCAGTGTACTTTGTAGCGGCTGTCTGCCAAGCAACGGGCCAAAACAGAAAGCTTCAACTGAGGAATCTTTTATAGTTTTCCACTCTATTGACGCCATTGTCTCGTCAACATTTTCCGTTCGTTATACCATGTTGACATTAGATTCTGGGCTCAAACCTTCTTTTCTGGAAAGGAGTCACATCATCGGGTTAATATTTGCCATCCTGACATTTTCACACATCAAAGACTGTTTGCAGGTCTTGTACTGAGTGTGTGTACTGAACATCTGAAAAGTCGTGTGAAGTCTTTTGTGGCTGCAGAAGGATTTCTGATCAAATCAGATAAAATTGCCTGAAGTAATGTGAATGGCAACATTCAATATCCAATCCAATATCCACTGGCAGTCTATGGTTGGAAAGCTGACTGAAGCAGCTGCATCTAATGGTCTTCCAGCTGCATTTTGGGTTTTGATACTGTAACGTAGTGTAACGCTAAACTTCTTAAATTCAGCAATGAAGCGGCATGCCGCATAGTTTCAGAAGGAGAGAGAAGGAAAAACAACCAAAAAAAAAGGTGGAAATAGACAGTGACTCTGTGTGCCGTAAAGATAAGAACAGACCTCTGATCCATCTCCCCATCCATCCAATTTGAGAGTTATTACCACCATCACGTCTCTAAGCACAGAAAAAAAATGTGACTCACCAGGCACATTGTAGCACAATATGCGTTATCGCTCTGATATGTTTTGACAGCTCAGAGTCCCTCAATATTAAACTTTGCTGAATAGGGAATGAAAACAGCTGGGGCACGAGGTTAGATCAACATTTCAGGCCTTCCCCTCCTGATGATACAAACTCACACTCAACGGCATTCATGCATTCAAAACGGCACAGATTTTTCACACGCCCGCCCACGCATTCACTTTGACGAACCCTCATGCGTTCTGACAACACTTGTGAAAATGCACCATTGCATATCAAACCTCCAAAACAACAAAACAAAACAAGAAACAGCACAGTGAAAGAATATCCCAGCAAACAGTCCAGAACAGAGTAAAATGTGCAGTGGCATACGTCCAGTATCGGTCAGATGAATTTATTTCACCTGCAGAAGAAAGTGGACTGAGTGATTGAGCCCAGCCGGGTCAGCTGGTTGACAGATGGGTGTGGTACATCGACTGAGCAGCTTACAGATACCGTATCAAGGCAGGCTGCCAGCCAGACAGCCAGAGATGAAACATTATTTATGATCCAAGCTCTTCACCTTTCCATTGAACTGTAATACACTGAGAAAGGTGAAGGCCCTCCCACCCTCTCCAGACACAGAAACTCTCAGCGGGAATATAAAGCTGGCATGATGCATACAGCAACCATCATAACTGTTTGTTCCCTCCCTTATCGTCCCACCTGGGACAGCAGCACTTTGTTACGACTCACTTTGATTAATTGTGGATACAAAGAGCTGCTCTATTTACTGCATGTAGGTCAGGTTGTACCATCTTAACTGCAAAAACATTGGTGTTCCCAAAATACATGAAGTTTTACTTTTAGCTTCCGCACTGTGAGACACAGTGGGATGATGTTGCAGCTGGTGCCTGACCAGGTTCACAGATATTTACTCACTCCAGAAATGGAGAAATGTGACTCCTTTTTTTTTCTTTTAACTGGAAAGATGGTATCACTGCTTCCCAGCATTCATTTATTTATTTTTTAACCGTTCTTGGCATTGTCATTTGGGTAGTCAAGGCGGTTTGAATAACTCAAGAGCACAATGAAATGCTGCACCAACATTTGTGTTTCCCAGAGCATGAAGAGCGCTGATACTGACTCCCTGACTTCTGCTCCGCCTCCAATATCTATTTTCTGTTTTATTATCGAAATATTCCCACGAGTATTGGGTGGATTGCTGCGCAGACATTCGAGGATTGGTAAAAGTTTCTATTTAACATATAAAAGTTATCAACATCCACAAAACAGATTTGGCATGGATATTCATGGTTCCCAGAAGATGAATCCTCCTGCCTCGAGTAACTCCCCTGACTTCTCTTAAGGCTATGTCACTGAATGAGTGTAATGTCGCCACAACTGTGAGAAGCATTGCTGTTAAACATTTATCTTCCCCACTGCTTCAAGTGCAATAACTTTGCTCGCACTGACTTTTCAACAAGCACCATCATCAAGTCAAAGTCTTGATATATTCAGTACTTTGTCTTTGACCAAATGCATGCGTCGCTAATCGTACACCCGTCAAGCTCTGCTGTGCTTTTGGCGCATGCTAAAATAAAATGACAATCATAGTACGAAAAGACTTCACGCGGAAAATAAATAAAACTTTAAAACAACGACCTCCGTTGATGGTATCCACGTTAACATTTCATGACAAGAAGCGCTCTAAGTCTCAGTTTGTGACACGATGTCTGCTGCTCTTAGGCCTTCAAATTACAGACTGTGTTTTTATAAGTTACTTAGGTTGAAAACATGTCACATGTAAAGAATCTCCATAAAAACGTGGCTGTTAAAAAGTCCATTATCTGCTATTTAAACGTTTACTGGCATCAAGACTCTATTTTGGATTTTAAACGGCCCAGCTGGTGAAGTGGAATTTGGCTTTGGCAGATATAATGGCATGATGATGACTGTGCTGCTTTCCTAAAACTGAAATACATTTTATTTAACCCTGGTTTAAAAAAAAAGGTAACTACACCGGAGATTGACATTTTAACTCAGTTTACATAAGCTGTTTTTTTTGTTGTTGTTGAAACGGCCACAAACGTTCAGTGAAGCCCTGAACTTTATTAGTCCACTGTCAATCCACTGTAATATGATTTTCTTTGTTTTTCCTCATGTCTCAGATTCATTTCCCCCGGTGGAATAAACTTTCAAAGAATAATTCATTTCTTCTTCTCTCTGTCTCTTTCCTCCTTTTCCTTTTTAGTTCTTTCTGCATGCAGGATTTTATGATGGAGTGCCAGCAACCCTGATTTCTGTGCTCCTTCACCTGCAGATCCTTCACTTTACACACCTTTTTTTTTTCCCCGCACAAATTATTCTAAGTGCGGGCTAAAGAGCTTGTCCCAAATTTCACACGCTGAAATCCCCGTGCGCTGGGGTGTGTGCTACAAGATGTGTAACAACCCTAATGACCTCAATTTGAATGTGCTTCTTGAACTGACAAGATTCAAGTTCAGGCCTAGCCCTCTTACATTACTTGGAAAATTTGGCAATTTGTCAAGCGTTAATCAGTTTGGAAGTTTCCTTGAAATGTGAGTTTTCAGGGTTGTTTGGTTGATGGAATGTAATACAACAATACTCGCCAAGCTGTATACTCGGCGAGCTCAAATTCAGAGCGGGGTGAGGTGAGGAGGGAGGTCAGCGAGAGGAAATAGAAAAAGAAAGAGATGGAGAAGTTACTGCAGACTTGTACTGGCAGATGTACCGCAGACAAAGTTAGTCTAATATGAAACGTAGATGAACCAGTGCACACACACACACACACATTATTGATTGCACAGACAAATGGCCCTTAATACTTATCCTTAGTTAATTTACTTTCTCTTTACCACTTGAACTTTTCCTCACCTTTGCCAACACCTCATGTGCTTAAACTCCAAATGCCAGCTTCTCACATCGTCTTAAGACTCCTTAAGACAATGCCCTGGGTTATTTCCAAACATTTTTCCGTGGCATGGACGTGTCTCTTCTGGCCAGACCAACAGCACTGTGCCAATTAACAGTTTGCACAACTTGTTTCATTGTGTGTGTTTTTTTGTTTAGTTCTTTTTAAACAGCTGTTATACGTTGAAGTAACTGCATTGCTGCAAATGGCAGGAACAGGAATAACAAGTTTAAATAAAAAGACTTCTTCCCTGTAATAGCGCTGACTCCTGAGGTATTACACAAGGTTTGTGGGAGGAAAGAAGCAGGAGGAGAACTCAAACCACACTTCAGTTTGAAGGCCATCCCGCCCTTGGTCTATTTGGAAATAGCTTTAGTAATATGCACACAAAACAATTTAGAAGTTTTTTTTTTTATTATTAATTAATTTATGTCATTGCCTGAATGAATGAATGTAATACATCCCCTGAGATATGGATAGTGTTTTTTCTGAGAAATCTTTTAGATTTCAGCTTGTGTGTATTCTTTTCACAGTTTTACACTTTTTGTGATTCAATCCATACAGTCTCTTTTATCAGGCTTACTTTTAGATGCATCATTTATAATCAGCCTTTTATTTATTGATTGATCTCTTTTTTTATTTAGCAGCAAGGTGAGCTTGTGAGCAACACTCATGTCTTCTTGAAATACGTGTGTATGTGCACGCAATAGTTATCAGTGTTGTTACTGAGGTTACCTGTCATTGAGCTTAGATATATAAACCAAAGGCACGTTGCATTTATTGTTTATCGTGTAGATTCATTTTCCTGTAGCATCAAAGGGTCAATTCAGCCAATTTAGAATTTCTTCCTCCACTAGAGCTACCTGGCTATGTAGATATTTTTATCCACCGACCTTACTGTAAACACCTTGTTTCTCGGCGTGACATTTATATGCAGAACAAACACACTTCAGGCCACGCAGAATAGGTCAGCCATATGTTACACACGCTGTACTGTACTGACATGATACTCTGCGTGTTAATCAAGTTTTGTTTGTTCTTCCAGCCTCAAAGTCAAATAACCAGCGCAAGAGTCCGTCTCCCTCAGCTCGCCTGTGTCCTCTGCTCTGCCGTGAACTCTGTCCTCCACCCAGATGCTCAGGCTGGACTGGAGTCCACCGATGAGCCTTGTCCCACCAGTGGTGTGAGTTGATTTTCCGATCTCTGTCTGACACCAAAAGTTCAGGTTTGGATGAGTCCTAATTTCACAGGGGTCTGTGGTGGTCTTTGGTGGGGTGATTTATAGCAGGACAGTGGGACCTTTATTCCATCACAGACGAAGAAACATCTGGAAATTGCAAATCAAGATGTTTAGTCTTAGCACAGCTGGTTTTGGACAAGATTTGCACAGGAAATTGCTGTAAGGTTTTTATCAGTGTGCCTGTGTTTGTTTTGGCTCTGATAGACGAGGCTATTGTCGAACATCACTGACCCAGGTCACCTTTAATCTACTGCTGTAGAGCTAGTCATGGAGGACGTTGTGGAGAGAGACCTCTTTGGCCAGAGAAAGATTGCTAGATCTGGAATTTTACCAACATCAGGCTGTGTCTCTCATCTTGGGCTCACATTTGTTTGTTTTTGTTTTTGTTTTTGTTTTTTTTCCAAATTGAACCAGTTAACAGTAACTCCACGAGCTGGTTGAAAATGGGGCCTCTGCTTGTATTTTTAATGTGTAAGAATGGCTTGTTAGATGGCATGATGCTAAAAGGCCGGAGGTAAAACATGCCTCAGGTCAAAAGCATCAGCACCTGCCTGAGGCAGTTTATCATGAAGGAATGAAGGAATGAAGGAAAGAGCTGCTCACATTTCTCTAAACCATATTCATCCAGAGAGCCCCCCAATAGCTGGTAAATCAGTCAAGAACTAAGCTTTTATTGATGACAACTTTAACGCTACTAAACGTATTTATTAGTGAGTGCTAATTATGTGCTCTGACGCCTTTGAGGTAACACCAGGTTCCTACTGTTTGTGGACACCAGTTTGTCAGACATATTAGTTATAGCAGGTACACACTGTTTAATCCACCCCTGACGCTCTTTTGTTTCTGGTTTTGGAAACGCTAAAAGGGAAGGGCCCCTCCCTTGAAACGATGTCATCTCTATCTATGTCTTCTAACAGCTCTGTCCATACATCCCAGCATGTGGTCAACGGCTGTTCAGAGGGGAGGTTTGATACGGCCATTTTCACTATCCTTTCATTTCCCTGTGTTTACTTGCTGTTCTTCTGTTTGAAAGCTCGTTTTCAGTCACTCTGCTGAGCTCAGTCCAACACAGTTGGAAAATGACTACAATTGCTGTTTTGATCAAAGAGACAAGCTACGGAGCGCAGCGTACAAACTCATAATTCTTCATTTAAGAGGGGAGGGGGAGCGTGAGTGCTTGATGATATCGCTCATTGTCATGTACATGTGGCATGTAACGTCTCTGAATGGGAGTTGATGCATTGCACTGCAACATCAAATAGGGTTTGTTTCAACTTGGCCTATTTGGCAAACGCACCGCAGTTACGTAAGTGCTAATGGTTTCAGTGTGTGCAACACAGCTTGTTGCATTAAATTCAATTAATTTGGATAACTCCTTGTCCTTGTGCGAGCTTGCTCCTAAAAGTGTGAATATGCGTTGTTGCCTCAACGCTTTGATTTAATTTTCCTGTAGTGTGGCTATATTTCTCAGGCTTTTTTTCTCCTTTATTGTTCTAAAGTAAAGAATGTACCTTCTCTGAAAACTTTCATATTGGTGTAACCGACACAGATAAACAAAATACAGACTTCTGAATTTGTCAGACAATAGAAAACAGCAGCACCCCCACCACATCACACAGCAGTGACTGAATCATCTTCACATGCATCAGTAATTCTGTCCGTAAATAATCCATGCACTCTCTTTTAGCTTCTACACTTTTTTTTTTTTTTTTTTTTTTTTGTGAAACATATGGCTTCGTCAAATGTGAAAACAAATGTCAGCAACATCTTACAGTATGTGAACAACAAGCACCTGAACAGCTTTGGTGGCTTCTTTGAACATGCACTGGAAAGCATGAATCACTGTAATCAGTGTGTAATTCAGCTGCTTCGAATCATTGATAATGGAGACAAACGCACAAAGGAAGCAGTTCAGCTTTCTGGAGATTACCTAAGAATTTGTATTTTACGCCATAGATAGATTTAGTGCTGTCTCATCTGAAGGCCCTGCACAAGACAAAGTGGGTGAAGAAAATGGATGGATGATACACCTGAGCTCAGGTCACAATCCTAACCTTGAGATTTGGATGCCAAAGAAGTTTGGTGAGGAAACGAGGAGGAAAAAAATCCCCCTTTCAGTGAAATGTATGCAATGAGCGACTGAATGTGGTGGTGATAATGTTTTCTTGAACATTGCAAAGCAGTTTCTTAAGATGATTGTAATGTTGCATTTTGAGGGAACGTTATTTTTCTTAAACATACCAGTAATGGGATGATCCTGCAGCTTCCCCTCTTTGGGAGCAAAGGTGAAAATGTTTTGCCAGTTTGTCACCTGAGGCAGCTGATACAAACAGCTCTGCGGTTTGCTTCACGTCTTTGAAATCCTGTTAAGATCACGATAAATTGTGGAAGCGGCTGGTGAGCAAGGAGTTTGACTGGGTTAGTTTTAGTTCAAACCCAGACTGATTCTCCCACGAGGGAAATTATATTTTCCTTATTGCCAATGGGATGGAACGGGATGCAGGTTTACATCGTTGAGTTTATTTATAGCCAGCACAGAGAGCGTTTTTTTTCTTCTTGTTTTAGAAATTCAGTTGGAAAATAATTTTTATTTTTTTATTTTTTGTCCTCTTGTTGTCCTCTTTGCTTTATAGCAGCATCCATTTGCCCTGATTCCTCCTCTTAGTTCATATTTGATTATGTATTTACAGCCTTGCCACAAATACATTTGTTTCACTAGTCATGTTTCTTTCATGTTGCTTTCCTTTTCCCCAGAATCTGCGATTGCAACAACGTTGTCTGGATGTTGTATAATCATCAGGTCTAAGACTCCCCGTGGATGCATGTGCTCATGCTATTACATATCTACCCTGCTGCCATCTGGCAAACATCTCAGAGACGACTGTGGTTTAAAGAATTTTTCCAGCCATAAACCTGATGAGGGAAACTACATTCTCAAACCATATTTTTTTCATGAATTGGGATTTTGAAGGCCGATCCTTTTATTTCATGAGCTTTGTAGTTTTTGTAGTTTCCGACTGCATGATAGATATGTTGATTTTGCTCCGGTGGAACTTTTGCTTGTTTTGCTCTGTCTAGTATGTATATCTTGGTAAACAACCATAAATCTTCTGTCGTTCGCCTTCTCCCAAGGAAATGACCAAATAATAATGCCCTGGAAAACTGGGACGTTCTGGTCTTGCTGCATTGTAAATTTGGCACAGACCAATTTCCCCTGGCTAACTGTGCAACCCCCATAAGAAGGACAAGGTAGGACAAACTTTTATTTTTTGACCTTCAACGCAGTAAAGACATGCTGTAACTTTTTTCAAACTACTGCTTAGCTCGTACACGCTCTTAAACCGCATTTTCAGGTGTTGTTCTGGCGCAAGATTTTCCTTCTTTCAATAAAATAAATCCTGCAAATTAAACAGCTAAATGTGTAATTTATCAGTGCCGTCTGAAACAACGCAGTAATGCTTTCTGATCTAACCTCATCGGCAGTGCTGTAATAGTTTTTGGATTTTGAATAATACAGAGCTGGTTAGCGTGTAGCAAAAGAGAAATAGGATGTCAGCTCTAGTTAAGGGAAGCTTTGAAGTGTGCTGTTTGAGGTAATAATGTTAATCATGTTAATCACCTGGGCTACATAGCGATAGGAAAATTCACAAGGAGCTCCTGTAAAGTTTAAAAGTTAAAATATCTGGCACCTTCTAAAGCTAATGATGCCGTTTTTCTTGAAGGACAGATCCATTTAAACAAATAGCACAGAGAAGCTTTACAATTTAACTTTCATACCTTTGGCCTGATCTGATCCGTGGCATGTTTTGATCTGTTCTTTCTTGCTGATGCTTTATGTCTTAAATTTGATCCACATTGTCATCTTTTAATATCCCCACTATTACATAGAGTAAATCTCTTTCTCTGTGTCTGTGTCAGCATTTGGAACAACTTGTCCCTCAGGGCTACCACTAGAGCAATAAGATATTATAAATAATAAGAAACTTCTCCGCTGATATGACAGCGGTCATGGGGGTTTTGTAGGACAGCAGCAATTTTCGGAGTACTGTAAACGTTTGACAAGGGGCGTTCGTGCTCGTTGCGTGGGCGTAGGGATGTGGGTGGGGGGATCACAGTGAATAGAAAATGTTGTTCTTATCACTTTGTCAGTTAGCTGTAGGCAATGTAGCATGTGGCATTAATGTGGTTGTGTCACCACATTCACTCAGAGCTGAGTGAGTAATGAAGAACTCCCTAACAGTTTAACAGCATACATGCTGATTTCATCAAACTTGATTTACAACTCTCTCGTCCTTCTTCCCTTCCCACACCCTCCCTTATTTTCTCCCCCCACACCTTAAGCCGCTTTCTTTCTCATCCCTTTCTTTATTCTGCCATCTAAACAAATTAGGGAGCAAATGAGGAGGGAGGAGTGACATGGGTGATGAGGCATGCCAGAATGTCAACAGATGACAAGCAGTGCAGATGGCGGGGGGAGAGAGGGATAGAGAGAGAGAGAGAGAGAGAGAGAGTGAGAGAGAGTGTGAGAGAGAGAGAGAGAGAGAGCGAAAGAGAGAGAGAGAGAGAGGGGGAATGTGATGAAAAGGGAAAAGTATTCCCCGAAAACCAGGACTTAAGAAGAAATGATTAATGAAGCCAGATGTTTGGCTTCTTTCAGCATGAATCATCACATTCCCCATGACAAAGCAAAAACACCCCACCGCCGCCCCCCCCACCCCCCTTCCCATTTCCAAACGTAGATGCACCAGCAAAATCATTTCCCAGACTGCAGACAGCAAGGATGTGTCCAGCGCTTTTTTGGCTCAAGCAACGGCCTCCTTGCCAGGTCAAGACCGTAAATCGACTAAACGTTTCAAGCTTTTGTTTCGTTCATCACTTTATTCCAGTCTGTTCCTCTCTGAGAGAAAAGAAAAGCAAACAAGGTCTCATTCAACTAGAACCACTTCAAAGTGCTTGTTTGCCTGACCGAGCTAATTATGGCATCAGGGCAATCAAATGTGTATGAATGTGCAGTCCCTCTGTGATGATGTGAGAGCACAACACATCTTCTAGAGACACGTTTACCAGCCAAAGATGCCCGACATCTCTTAACAAATCAATGCAGCTTGGCACTCTTGATTCATTGAACGTATTACAGGAAAGTTAATTGTAGAGAGGACGGAGATAAAACACAGGAAGGAAATTAGCCTTTTTTTTTCTGGTACCTAGTTAGTAAAACGTTATTTAGTGGTTGATTAGCACTGTGCATCTGCCGAGGCAAGCAGGGCAGGTAGCAGCATGGGGCCCGAGGCTGTTATGTTGGCCCCCAAGGGCTGACAAAGTCCACATCCAAAGCAACAACAACAACTCAACAACTGATATGAAGATTTGGGATTTAAAAAAAATTAATTGATGAGATTAATTTTTACTGAGATATTAATTTTGATGATAAACAATTAGCGGTGGTGCTGCCAAACATGTTTTGCTCTAGAGTCAAGTCGAAGCGTGCACAGTATGAGCTGGGTAGAAACAAAGACAACAGACAAAATAACTAGTGGGAAGAGAGCATTCATTCATTAAGCTTCTGCAGACAGATCCCTGTTTAATTCTGCATTGATCTGCTACAAAGCCAGAATCTTATTATCCAAATTAGCAAGTAGAATAAATACAGCAGTGGACCAGATAACCCAATATTAAGGAGTTAGCCTACCAGAAACCTACACTTGTTTGTTTTAGCCTAAACCCAAGTAGGAATGGCACGAAGCACAATGTGAGTGTAAGTCAGATGTTGGAGATTTGAGAAAACAACATTTCATCTCTCAGATTGACAAATGAAGTAGATGAGCACAGGTATTTGTTCTTGTCTTTGCACAGGCATGATGCACTTAGTCTATCTCAGCATGAAAACGAGAAACAGTCTGACCACCCTTATCACAGAGATGCGGCCAGGTTTGATACCATCATGAGCGTGCCTCCAATGCTGGTAGACTGCTAGGCTTGTTTTTGAACTTGATAGTGCCAGGCTACTTGTTTCCCAGCTTCATGCTAAGCTAGGCTTAACATCATGTCTTAACAAGACCAAAACCAAAAGCCCTTATCTCCAATTATATTTGGCATCCCAAGTGATCACCATATGTGCTGCAACAGAAGTCCAGCATCTCAAACATGTTTAAACGGCTATTGTTTTTTCAATTTCTGCGCCTAAATGAAGACATTTGAATAAATAAGTACTTTTTTTTAATATACATACTTTTGATTGTGCAAGACGAGCAGTTCCTCCAAATTCCAGTCTTTATGCTAAGTTAGGATACGCACGACTCAGTAATCAATGCACACAATGTTGACAACAACCTTTTCATGCCAGCAAAAGAAATGATCGCGTTTCTCAAACAGTGAGGGCATTCATTTTTACAAAATGAAGGCATTCCCACATTAGCAACAAGGACAGAAGGATGTTGTTTAACTTTGGTTCCTCTGCTCAGTCAGGTTAGTTAAGTTGTAACATTGACTCCATGTGTTTTTCTAATGACCTATGAGTAAAATGGGTCAGCCGTGAAACATCAGCCGAACCTGTTGTTAATTTCTAACGTCAGAGAGCTTTTTTCAAATCCTAAATGGAGCTCAGGCACCCCCAGCCCAACCTCCAGCAGTAATAAAACATAAGAAGACCTAATGCACATCGCCAGAAGGCAGCCAGGTCTCAGTCGTCTCAGGGACTTAACGCTGAGCTCTTGCCAACAGAGGAGGCCATCTATAATTAACCCTGCACTGTCAAGTCAAGGCAGCAGTCATAACATGTCCTCACATGTCATTCTAACCTTTTTCCCTGCATTGCTTTCTCCGCTGTCAACTCATCACACACATCTATCGTCCCCAGCATAAGGACTGCAGCGAGTGAGGGCGAGGGGGAAAACAGCTTTGATCTGCCGTGACTCCTTTATAGCATCTCCCTAACAGGCTTTGGACAGAAAATGCTACTTGGAACAGAGGGAGAAAAACCTGTTTCTCATTTGCTTTTGTGAGGGTGATTTCTGTGATTTATTTGCCATTAGCGAGGAGTGATTGAGCTATTTGGCTACAGGGTAATCATTGTCATCAACATCTGTTGTTCTCAGCAAAAACTAAAATGCATTGTTCCATTCTCTCCGCCCTTCTCCATATTCCTCCGTCCTTTCTAAAGCTTAATAAATCCCTGTATGAATAAAGATTTCATTAATTCCGGAGATGAGGAAATGAGCAATTAAAATGTGTGAATCAAGGAAGAGAAAGGGGAGAGGTATTGACTAAGTCGAAGGGTCATAGAGGCTAAGTAACAGAGAAAAGGGGAACAAGAAAAAGAGCAAAAGACCCGATTAAAAAATGAAAGCGAGATACTCATTTGTCTGTCTTTGACTAGAAACCGTAAAAAGGAACAATCGAATATGTGTGAGAATGTAAAATAGGAAAAATTGGAGAACAAAGCTGTCAAATCAGAAACGGAGGATCTACAGAGACAGAGAGATGGAGGCTGAGATTTAAGCACGGATTTGCTTTAAACTAAAAACTGCAATAAAAGAGAAAAACAACACTTTGGTGCATAGATGTGGAAATCTCTCTACCAATATGTTATGGATTACAAAGTTTTGCCGAGTTAGTAATCATCTCCAGAGAATTAATCTGTATAACTTGTGAAATCCCCTCACTTATCGCTTGGTGTTAACATCAGAGCAATTCCTTTGGTGACCCTGTGTGATGACTGCTGTAATAATTAAAAGGCATTATACAGGCCCTGCATGTTTAATTCAGCATTGTGTGGCCTATGTAATGTGTAAATTGATTTAAGTATTTACACCACTGAGGATATTTATCCCGATCCTTCATGCTGAAATTTACTTTAAAGGCAATATTTCAGCTCGGTGTGGCCCAAGACACACCTTCATCTGGGACTGAACCGGAAATAAAAACGAATGGCCAGATTTATTGGCTATATTTCAGTTTGTTTAATCTTTTGTTTTATTACCAATTACCTGCAGAACATGTTTAAATTGCCATTAGCTGTACACTGTTGTCAGTCGGCTAATGTTAGAAGAACACCCTCTAAATGGCAGTATCTTAAAATTCTCCATGTAAAGACATCAGCGTGTTGACGTTAGCAGTTAGCCCTTTGCACTCGGAGCCTGACGGGGCTGATAGCATCAGTATCTGTGGGCCTAATGCACCGGAAATGAAAAGGGCAGCCGCCGTTGTCCAGCTACCTTTTATCACTTGTGCAAAAAAGCTCATCCCAAGTACTGAAAAGCAGCCGACAGCACAGACGTGCAAGACAGAGGGCGGTATGGCGAAATCTGGGTTAGAGTTCAAAGGGCTGAGGAGAGCAGGCACTGTTTTGATCTTTGGCAGGGGAGTTAAAACATTAACATTCATCCTGCAAAGCCAGGCTTCACCCCTGCCTCTCCTAAAAAACAGCGAGTAGGTTCATACAATATGCACGGAGTAGATGCATGGAGTATGTGCTGCATATACATTTGTGTATATGAATGTGTGTGTGTGCTAAAACTGGGAGAGAGGAAAACAGGCTGTATGTGATGTATACAGACTGGTTTCCACTCACCAGCTCTATCAGTGGAATTACTTGAGTCCATTAATCATTCCATATGACTGCCTTGCATGGGTAATTGTAAATTAAGTGGATTAGTGTGCAGTATAGTCCCAGAGGGAATGAAAGAATCTCTGAATGGATGCAAAATCCTACTGAGCTGCAGCCAGCAGGTCCCAATGCAGCATCAGCATTTTCTGTAGTAATGATATCAAAATGAGCTCCTTTAAATGATACTGATTTAATATCAGCGCTGTAGATTTAATGATACTGACACTCATTATGTTTCAGCTCCCTGAAGTGGGGCCGATGTTTCAAGTGATTGGCACATTCAGCCGCAAGTGTGCTTAAAGAGAGGTGTTCTTAGACCTTTTCATAAGCAGGGAAACTATAATTTTCAGCCAAGACAGAGGCTTAGTCTTCAGCTATAAAGTTGGAAAGTGAGTAAAGGATAAAGTGGTGCCTATGCAAAGTTGCTCTTTCAAAGCTTTGTGCAAGACATAACTAGAAGATGCATCCCCCCCCCCCCCCCGTCTCGGCTTCAGTGGCCTTATACCATCCAAATCCCCCAAATCAAAATCCACCCTGAATGAATTGAGGCTGAATACAAATGGGAAAGAAGTGGCGGGGATTTCTGTTTTAATGAGGACAAAAGCCTATCACCACATCTAACCTGAAACGCTTCATTTGATGCTGCCTGCCAGCCGGCACTTCCCAGAGGAATTCCGGGGTTAAAATTGTGGAGTTTCAGCGCCGTTCGCTCAGGGCCCTGGCAACGAATGATGGCCTCCCTCCCACACCCCCGAACATTTAAACCCAGCTCAGTTTGCCCTAAGCGTTCTCAGCTCGGGAGTCGAAAGGTCACTTTAAATAAATAAAGAATGGGAGATCACTTGGCATCCCACACACGGAGCGAGCAGCACTTTGAAAGGATAGTCAAGGCTACACCATTTAGCATTCAGTAGCCCGGAGCAATCCATGAGGCTGGCAGTTTGAGAACAGAAAGTCTAAGTCCAGATTGACTCCCACACACTTGCCACGGCTACATCAGTCACAATGCTCTCATAGCTAAACTTCCGGGCTGTTTGTCACTGCTCTGTTGGTGCTGTCAGCAACGAGAGGAGGCGACGGTATGAAGTGAATAGCTTTCAATGCAATATGTTGATCACCCTCAACTTTTCACCCTGCCTTAAGTTTGCAGGAGGGAGCACCAGGGAAATGGCAACCCAGATGACAAAAGATTGGACGTGAATACTTGAAAACTTTGCTTGTTTCTGAACCTCTCCAATAAAAGCAGTATTGTTTGAAAAGAAGAGCGCACTCCCGGTGAGACCATGTAGACGAGATTACACACTAGATCAGTGGAAGTCTTTTCTCAGGTTTTAGGAGCCACTTCATGAGCCTTTAAAAAGTAAACTCCACTGGATTTGTGATTTGTTATTCATACCCCACACACACACACACACACACAAAATATAGTCTCAAGTATAAACAGAAGTATATACGCAAACCAACTATGTGGATCCAAACACACACCACACCAGAGAGACAGTATTTTTTGGGGATGAATGCTTGTGTACACCTCCATACACACACACACACACACACACACACACACACACACACACACACACACACACACACACACCCTTTTTCATTGCAGGAGCCCAGCTTGTTACATCATCCACATGGGAGTTTATCAGCCACTGATCAGCAGCAGCCTGAAGACTCTCAAAGGCTGTTTTGTCTTCCTCTTACCTGAAACTCTGTCAACCCACAGATTACTTTCCAGCCATGGGTATTTGTTTACCTCGGCCTGAATTTGCAAGTCTTTATCATCCCAGCTTGCCGTCACTGAGGGTAAGTGCTTTACACGCAGCACCAAAAAAAGTCACAGCATGAGCCAAACGTTCATAAAGGCAGGGCATAGAAATATCAAATATCATTGCAATATATGGCACTGGTTATATTCCTGTAATTTAACCTGTACGGCAAATGATAGCTCAGGTCAACTTTTTCCATTGGCAAAAAATGAAGATGAGTATTTCATGACCACATCCTTTTTTACAATATTTTTCTTATTTTCCGGTTTGACTAAATGTGTATAACTGGCATAGACTGAGATTTGCTCTCCATTGAAAACCGGGTCACAAAATATGACTTGAGTTCATGAAAGGTCTCAAAAACAAATGTCAGGATAAAACAGCAACACATAAAAATGTCGGAAGGTTGTCTTACACGTTTGTTGTGCCTCATATTTGAGTCAGAGAACTGAACGTCAGATTTTCAAAAAAAAAAAAAAAACAAGTACCCAAAGAAACACTGGTCTTTTAACAGCGTTCACTGCTGTTCTGAGGTTATTTCCACAATCCTCAAATCTTTCTTCCATTAAAAAAAGTCATTTTGTTCTTATTTTGCTTCACAAAAAAATACTTCCTCAAGTAGCAACTGATTCAGGTGATTGGACACGCACACATTATTTTTTTAGGAAAACATACAGTAGCAGAGAGGAATGTGCAGGACGTTTTCATTTCAGTTTATTATCGTTTGAATTAAAGAAAAGAGGTGCAACTTGTTTGCTCTGAGACTCACATGTAGTCAATGTATTGATTCATATCAGAGGAAACTAATGATCTAACACTTATGAGGGTTGTTTGTGGACAGAGAACTTGCTTGTTTTTTTTTTTTTCTTCTCTCCTCCATGTAGAAGTTGTCACTTCCTGTATTTTTCTTCCTTTATTAGTGGAGCAATTTCCTGCTCCTACGCACTGACAGCGTGATTTCATTTGGGCAAAATGTGAGAATCTACAGCTGCTCTGCTCGAATACAAACCCACTGTTTGTGATTTTGGAAGCTTAAAAAAAAAGAAGAAGAAGAAGAAGAAGCGGGGTTTTTAGTTTACACTGTAAATCCAGCCTTAAAGGTTTCACAGCTGGCCAGGTTTGCCCATCTTCTCACATCCCCAACCTGCTACAGCCCTGTGAAGGAGAGAGACCAAAGTGTGATTGAAGAGGGGAATTTTTCTGGGCTGGAAACATTAGAAGTGTACACAAGGAAAGGATGAAGGCGTGGAAAGAGGCAGACCTCGCTGGAATGATTCCCAGTCCTCACCGCTGTGAAGCAGAGACCACACAGCTACAAAATATTCCAAACCGGTCGGGATACAGGGGATAAACCTGTAGCATATGGTACCTTTTGATGGTGAAGCAGTGAAAACTGCAGCCTACGCTTAAGATACAGAGTCTCTCCTTCTCACCTTCAATTAAGATGAACGTCTAATGATGTGGACAGCCTGTAATACATTAAAGAGACACAAGCACTTTTCAAGAGAACAAGTCTTTTCAGATTACACCGACTTCTCCGGTTCACACAGTCTTGGTTTCAAGTGTCATTAGGGAACCCGACATTATTCCTGTTAGAGTTGCAAGCAATTAAGAGAAAAGTCCCTCAGGCATAAACAAAAGCAAGACTCTCAAAAGAGAGGCAGCTGAGCTAAGTGTGCCAGTTGGGTGACTTTCTACAAGACTGCTGAGTTTAGATTTGTGTTAGAAGAAGCCCTCTATGGAAACATAAGGGCAGCGAGAACCGGTTATGGCACTACGGTGAGGAGATGATTCAGGCTTTGCATGTTCCTATATGGGCTGCTAAACATTTTTTGAAAGAGGACGACCATGAAGACAGGAGCAGCCCTGTGGAACTGCACCCAGGCATCTTCATCACCAGCATATTCTGATGATGTGTGCTGGCCAACTACAGGATCCTGGCCGGTCTCCCAGCCAGCCCGGCTAATTAGTCCCCCTCTTCTGAGCTAATTGGCCGATAAAAAATTAGGATGGCCTCCTCACCCAGCCTGAGTGTTGTGCCACCAAATGGCAGTGGGGAGGATTATGCAGGGCTTATGAGCCATGGTGACACTCAGCGAGAGCCACTCCTCTGCTATTAATTTCCCTGTCAAGTATGTTGCCTCTGAAGTGCCCCATTGGTTTGTTAGTGGATATGGGGAAAACTTTAGCTGGGGGGGGGTTAACTCCCAGCAACCTATTGGCATCACAGGCCATCATATCGTGACTAGGTTTTTGGTAGGCCTACAACAAGACAATGGAGTCATTCATCCGAAGAGAACCATAGGCGATCAAAATATTTCATCACATTACAGGCAAACCACACAGAGCTAATCTTACTTTAGTCCCTTTGATCGTATTTCCTCTCTCAGGACTGCAGGTTACTGAGTCCGGGTCTGCATGAAAACCTGTTTGATAACAAACCATGGCTCACCAGTGAGCAACATTTGGTTGAAATGCAAAATAAACTTGCTGCCTGAGGTTGAGGCACAACACAACACTGATACCACAACATCCTTGAGTCGGTTTTTATACTAGCCATGGACCTTGCACATTATCCCCAACCACCACCTCTCTCCCTCTCCTCATTTCCTATCTGTCCCTACATACAAGCAAGCAAAAAGAAAAATGAAAGATCTATAAACAACAGAGATTTTAGAAAGACAAAAGCAGTATTTAAATCACCCATCAAGTTGACAGAGCGAAAGAAAGAAATATAAGGAAGTAAATATAAGTGATAAAAGAAAGTAGCAAAAAAAAGAAAGAAAGAAAGAAAGGAACTGTTGGCACACGAAAAAGTCTAATCAAGTGAAGTTGTGGCGCTGGTTATAAAGAAAAATTATGACTTTTGAGAGACATAAAAAATACATAAAACATCAGGTTTCTGTAATACATAAAACTGAATAACAAAAATGTGAATATATTAATGAGATAAAAAAAAATAGCTAATCATTGGCGGAGAGAAGGTAAGTAACTGTAGCCTTGCATGAGGTTTTGAAATATGTTGATCGAGCAAAATGTCACAATTTTAAACTATCTGCTTCAGTGTTAACGAATCATTTGAAAACAACAACAACAACAACAACATCAACAACATTTGAAAAAAGATGAATGAAAACTACATTTCCATTTTGCTGAAACTTCTAATGGAGTATTTAATCCTCTGGACTCCTCTTCCTGAGTAAAAACAGAAGTGAAGACTGATTCAGATAGTCTGAGAGCAAGCACTGAATGTGTGTGTTGAGAACACCACTCAGCATTAACACAACTTTTCATTCTCAGCCTTTTGTGTGTGTGTGTGTGTGTGTGTTGTTCTCCGGCAGCAAAAGAACCCAAAACAAAACAAACAAAAAAAAAAAACCTTCAAACAACTTCCACCGGCTCAACAATTAGATAATTTGCACGTGCGGAGGACTCCGGTTATGAATGGGTGCACCCCCACCCCCTAAGTCCCGCCCCTTCCGTTCCCACCGACGGACCAATCAGCGGCGGCGGTGCGCATCGATGGGAGGTCACGTCAGCTGCCGTCGTGTCGGGATTGGAATGTAACCGACCAACAATCTGAACAACTGAGCACTCGGTAATTGGACAAGAGGACCCCGGACTGCCGTGTTTTTCTGCGGAGCGTCTCTCCCCCCCGCCCGCCCGCCAGCTGCCGGTGTCGGTCCGGTGTCGGTCCGCCTCGTGTCGACCGGCCAACTTCGCTTTTTTTTTTTTTTTTTTGGTCATTTTGCTGCCTGGCTTCTCCTGCTGATGAGCTTTTTTTTCCTTTCTCTCTCTCTCTCTCTCTCCCCCCCCCCCTCCTTATTCTTTAATATCAACCAGCGTCTGTGACAAATAAGAGACATGCGGGGATTCGTCAGGTTACAGTTGTACCGCTGAGCCGCTCCTGCGCCCCCCCCACCACCACCAACACCACCTCCTCCGTTTCCTTCGCCTCTCCTCACACGGGACCATGGAGTGATAAAACAAGGGGGAGAGGCGGGGGGGGGGACGGATTCACCCCGAAGCTTTTGGATCCGGCCACATCAACTGTGGGCTTTTTTTTTTTTTTTTTTTTTTTTTAGGGGAGGGGGTGCGGGATTTTTTTTATTTATTTTTTTTATTTCTCATGTCTTCCCGACTTTAACATCCAAGCCGGGATATACCTTTCCGTCTGGGAGAGCCTCGGGGACCCCTGCTGCTGTTCATCTTTGGTGGGGAGGGAGGTGGGAGGTGGGGTGGGGGGGGACAGAGAGAGAGAGAGAGAGAGAGGGAGAGAGAGAGACTAAGACAGAGAGAGAGAGTTCCCACACGGCTGTCGGACAGTTTTCCATTTGAATAGCCCCGCACACACAGCCGGCCTGAATGAGGGTGCGAAGACGCGCCGGGGAAGAGAGCCGCCGCTGCATGTGATCCGTGTCCGTCCGAGAGAGTCCGGCCACGGCTGGGGCTTTTTTTTTTTTTTTTCATTTATTTTATTTTTTTTTTTAAAGACCCCCCCCCCACCACCACCACCACCACCTACCCAGCTGTAGGCGACATGGTGAAACTCTACAGAAGAGGGAGAAAGCGACACCACTTTTAAAATCGCCCACATGCACTGGATCAATTGCTGGATTTGGGAACCGAATACGCCGAAGGGGGGTTGGGGATCCGTGGAGGCTGCCGGAGGATGGAGCGGTGTAGTCGGGGTTGGTGAGAGCCTAACTTCGGGCCACTTTGCATTTCTTATTCCTAAACAGCTCGCCCCCGCTCCCAGGACACATGCAGGCCAAAAAACGCTACCTGATCCTGCTCTCCGCCGGTGCGTGCCTGCTGCTTCTCTTCCACCTCGGAGGGGTTCAACTTCCAGCGGCGAGCAGGAGCCGGCACGACCGCAGCCGACATGCGTACCGGCCCGACCAGCCCTGGCCGCACTTCTCGGACCCTTTACACCCTTTCCTGCCCTGGGACCAGCCGGACACCGAGGAGTACAACCTGCACATTTCTCCGAGGCAGAAGAGGGACGTCAACGCGGGTGTTTACAAAGGCAAGCGGTGCCGCATGGATTCATGCTTTGATTTCTCTCTGTGCCACAGGAACGGATTCAAAGTTTACGTCTACCCGCAGCAGAAGGGGGACAAGATCTCCGAGAGTTACCAGAATATTTTATCCACAATCGAGGGGTCGAGGTTTTACACCTCGGACCCCGGACAGGCGTGTCTGTTCGTTCTGAGTTTGGACACTCTGGACCGGGACCAGCTGTCCCCGCAGTACGTCCACAACCTGAAGACCAAGGTCCAGAATCTGCCCCTGTGGAACGACGGCAGGAACCACCTCATCTTCAACCTGTACTCGGGGACGTGGCCGGACTACACGGAAGACCTGGGCTTCGACATCGGCCAAGCCATGTTGGCCAAAGCCAGCATCAGCACCGAGAACTTCAGGCCCGGCTTCGACGTGTCCATCCCCCTGTTCTCCAAGGAGCACCCGAGGACCGGGGGGGAGAGGGGGTACCTCAAGTACAACTCCATCCCTCCTTTTAGAAAGTACATGCTGGTGTTCAAGGGGAAGCGCTACCTGACCGGGATCGGCTCGGACACCAGGAATGCCTTATATCACGTCCACAACGCGGAGGATGTGGTGCTGCTCACCACCTGCAAGCACGGCAAGGACTGGCAGAAGCACAAGGACGCACGCTGTGACAAGGACAACGCGGAGTATGACAAGTAAGTGACAACTAATGACACACAACGACAACAACTCTGTGGCTCGACTTTTCTGTCGCTCTGATATCTGTGCCAAAGACCTTTCGACCCCGGCAGCGCACCAGGCGCTAATCACAGTATGTGTGTGTGTGTGTTGTTCTTCCTGAATGAAACTAGATAGAGCCATTAACTTGTAGCAGAATATAAACGGAGGCTTTTTTTTTTTAATCAAGTGTTTAAGCTTTTATTTAATCGTGAAAAAGTCTGTTTTTTTAAATTTAGCTCTGAGTGACCGTGAGCCTTAAAATGACCCCCGAACCTGCAGGTCATAGTTGACCAGCCCTTTAATGCCCCACTACATGGCTGGGTTTTTTTTTTTTTTTGCTTCCCCACTCCACCTCCCCAGTCCCTTTCAAAGCATGACATAAAAGATCAACAGTCAAGTCTACCCCCCCCCCCCCCACACACACACACACACACACACACACACGCCTCCATCACAGCCTTTCCTATGAAGGCATCCACCCACCCCATCCCCACCAGTGCCACCACCTCCTTCCAGCTCCCCTCCGTAGGAGCACTGCTGCGGCCTTCTCACCAGGATGTGCAGGGACACGTTTGATTCGCAGCCTGTGTTTAGTGCAAATTAAGTGAAAGTCAAACCGTGGGAGTGTTTTTTTTTTTTTTTTTTTCTTCTTCTTCTTCTTCTTCTTCTCCCCCCCCCCCCCCCCCAACCCCCACTCTTTAAACTCTGAAATTAGCATCAGCGTTAAGTTGGCCTTGTCATGACAAAACTCCACTTCCCACACTTTAAATGTATAGCTGGAGTATAGCTCGCGGTGTGTAACCAGTTTGGTTGAATTATGAAACACTTTAGTGCAGCTAAATCAGCCATAATGGGTTAATTATCACCTCCATTTCCAACAGCCAGTGCCATCGTTTCCACCTCGCCCCCAGGGACAGTTGATTACCTCTAATTTTGGAGGTCTCAGTTTTGTCAAGGTGGTAATTAATGATCACTCTTGGGATCAGCAGCTGCACTTGAATGTTTGGTATGTTTTTAATACGGGAGGAGGTGTCTTCTGATGTTTACATAG
This sequence comes from Echeneis naucrates, assembly GCF_900963305.1. NCBI lineage: Eukaryota > Metazoa > Chordata > Actinopteri > Carangiformes > Echeneidae > Echeneis > Echeneis naucrates. Next base: position 5,223,736 of record NC_042521.1, read on the forward strand.
CTGGATTACGCGGTGAACTCCGCTGTCAGGTTCACTTGTCTCTGAGTGACGTTGGTTTGATCTACATATATCAGCCCGTGGATCCCCATGCCTGTGTGAAGCCCGGAGAAATTCGGGCATGTGATAACAGCGCTTGTCCGCATTGTTCCTAGAGGGGGTGTGTGCAACGTGTGCAACCTGTGCATACGCACTGAATGTCAAGGTGAAGGGAAAGGAAAGATGCTATACATGTGGAAAGTCAGGCAACACATATTTGCATTTGGTCTGCGGGGAGAGATAAGAGAAACATTTTAACTAAACACATGTTGGGTTCAGAGAGGAAGAGACTCTCCTTGAACTTGAAATGAACTCAAAAACCTCTAACTCTTCGCAGACAAAGTATAATGCCAGAAAAAGGGAGTTCTACCAAAACTTCACAAGCATGCACTTGTCTATCCATTTGTCACCCACCCCTCCTTTCTTTCTCTCTTTCCAACGCACACACTCATCATGTCTCCCTGGATGCCTTAGGCTCGGTGTCACCTGGGGAGATATGTCATCCATTATCTGACATTCCAGTCAACTCTGGACAGCCCACCTCTGCTCCGCTCGCTGCTCTCTCTCCCAACAGATCGGGGCCTTGTTTTCCCAGAGGCACCCTCTGCCGCTGGAATATCTCAGCGCCCACAATCAGCTGATTGACGCAAATGATCACAGTCGAAGCTCGGGGAAATTGGAAGCATTCTCTGCCCTCCAATTCCACCGTAGTGTGTTTCACAGTTGATTTATTTTGATCGATGTTGCGGCTTGTTAGTCATTTCCCAGATCGATAACTATGTTTGATTTCTCCACTAAAATTTGATAAATCCAATTTTATTTTAATACAACGCTCTCACAGTGCTTATTGTGGAGATTGAGCCTGGTTGTTGCATTGAGCATTTCAGTCATTTTCACCCATATCACTGACCTAGATTTGACTTTTTCTGCTGACTTTTAGAACTGCATTTGCTGGCTACAGACCGTTCAGCGTGCTCGCCTCCTTTGGCATTGGTCAACACAGCAGAAGCAATACATTTATGATTCAGCAACCTGTTTAAATTTAATCAAACTGATGGCTTTCATTTTAATCTAATTTAAACCCCTTTGGGTTCCAGCCTGTGCTTTACCAAAAAAAAAAAAAAAACTCCTGACTTCGCTCTCCCAGGTAAAAGGATCTGTGTGCAGGCGGCCAGCCAGGGCTGGAGCTATATTTCCAGAGGCCGGGGGGGCACGCAGTGCTGTGCGGGGGCATTGTGGTGCAGACTGAGGAATGCACACACGTGTCAGAGCAGCTGTTAGCGGTTGAGGAAGGAGCACTGCCAAGGCAGGCTGACTGCATAGTGTATGTACGTACTTCGATGCTCTCTGAATGTAGCTCGATGCCTACAGAGAGGGATGCGGTGACACACAGACTGTACTTGTTTGCAATCAATACACATCCTTCCACAAATCACAAACATACACTAAGGCATACTTGTATACACGCTGTCATGGCTGCTGATGCTGCATCCTGATTCATCCCTGCCTCCTGACCTTTGACCCACGCTGGCTTTCAGAGGAATGCTTCTCCACTGAGGAATGCAGCAGAGTCTAGAGGCTAGTGGAAGTCAGTATATGCGCACCTGAACCCCACACACACACACACACACACACACCATGCTCCACACATTTATTCAATTGATTTCCTTAGCTGCAATAGCTTTCAATTGGAGTCAAACGCTGATGAAAGGGCCCATTCACTGCTACATCATCCACTCAGTTTTCAGGGCTGCTGACAATGATCCTGGGAGAGCACAGTGAAAGGCTATTATGGGCTCACCAATTGAACATTTTTCACATAAGGTGAAAGTTTGCTGCAATGCTGTGACTTGTGGTGACTTAAACATTTTTTTTTTTTATACCGACACCCACCTCCCTGTAAATGTGGTTTCCTTTTGTTTCTTCCGTTTTCATTTCAGTTTTGGGAAATTAAGTGTGCATTGCTTTTAAATGGGGAAATTTGTTTTGTGGTATACTACTTTCTGTTTCAGTAGTGAACCACAGTGTCTGAATTTTTAATTTTTTTTTCACTGTGTTATCCCACCAAAAAAAAAAAGAAAAGAAACAATGGTCTAATCATCTGTAATCCTGATGTGTTGTACATTTAAGCAGCTTTCCATAGACTGGCACATTTAACTCAACATTAAACCCACTCTGCAGGTACTGTAAGTGCTCTGTATTCCTCTTTCAAGTGGATGAGCCTGCAGATATCAAAAGTACAGTCCCGTCTAACATCATAAGTCAACCGCTGTAGCACGTCATTATAACTATTGAGTGTTCCATTACAGTCTGACTGCACGCGCTCCCTTTTATTTGCTCTTTGTAAAGTTTTTCCCCTGCAAATAGCAGCGTCATCATCCTCCCCATTTAATACTTAACCAGCTTTGTTGGCTCATATTGACTTTGTACTTTAGCTACTTCACTGGCAGCTGCCGCTCAAGGTCACCTGAGGGACTTGAAAACTTGGAGGGAGAGAGGGAGGGTTACAAAAAGAAGTAGAGGAAGAGATTTAGGGAATGAGAAAATCAAGAGAGACCATATCTGTGTTGAGCGTGTATGTGTGTGTGGAAAGGAGTGAGGAAGAGGAGCAAGTGGGTGTGAGATTGAGTAATAATAGCACGAGGTGTTTGTTGGGAGTATGGTGCGTGAGGTGGGATGAAAAGAGATGGAGTCCAGAAAAACCGTGCATGCTGTGGGACTTTTTCCCATTAGGAGTCAATGACAGTAACATCAACCAAGCGCTGCAGTATTTTCATTTTCACAACTGTGTCATCAGCACAATTTTTCCCACTTTAGAAAATCCCCTCAAAAGCGTGAGAAGCTGAGAGAGAGAGGAAAGAGGAAACGGGCCAGCTTCTAACACGCTCCCTACATCCGCCATCTTTTTTCCTCATTTGCAAGTTTTCCCTCTTTCTATTTTGCCGCCCTTACCTTTGTTTGGTTCTGTCTACTTTTCTTTTCTTTTTTTTTTTTTTTTTAAACCTCTCTCTCTTTTTAAAATCCCTTCTCTCTCTCGCTCTCACAGAAAGATTGATGTGATTTGGCTCAAGGTGGCTTCCTGCCACATTTCCATCTCCTGTATGATGAGGCGCTAGTTGACATTTTCTTGATACAACGCCACAGAATGAGAGGAAGGAGCCGGCCTGGGCCAAGTGAAGAAAACCAGCAGCACTTCCTCCACGCCTTATCTCAGTGAAACACTGTTATGAGTGGGAATAGCAGCGTTTACCTCAATGTTGGTGGACTTCTGTCGGAGGGAATGGAGTTGATTTGGAGCGAGGAGCAAAAACACAGTCATGTTGCCAACTCACTGTTTGGAGGGTGTCACACTCCCTGGGTTGTCGCTGTTTGTTTTTCTATAGTTAGATTAATAAATCATGAATATTTCATGATCGCCTGCTCTCTCTTAGATAAAGTACCGAGCTTGTGATGGAGAATGTAAATTAGTTTGAACGTGGTGCATCTTAATTAGGACCCTTTGATATTATGTGCTGTGCGTCTGTGTAAGATCTGCTGATTTAAGTCCATAACTACACAAAACCTCTGTTTGTTATTTTATCTTATCGGGTTGTCAATCCATAGTTCATCTCCTCTGACTCTCACCATCTCTGCTCTTTCACGGTTCTCATTTTAGTTGACTCATTTGTGTTTTGGAGTTAATCCAGCTTCATTTAATTTGATCTGTGGTGACTCTGGGTAGATGTCTGCTTCTTTTTCTCACCAATTGTGCGCCCTGTTGACACACCACTTGTCACAGTAGCTGACATTGTTATTTCACCTCATGGGCCATTTATATAAATGATTTGAGGTCTCTTTCGTATGACTGTGTTCTGTATCATGTTGTAATGCAGCTCCTTGTCATTAATCTGAATTATTCCGAGAATCTGTTTTTCATTTGATGACAAGTCCAGCGTCAGCTTGTCTCAGCTGTTTGTCAGTTGTTTGTGAATCCCCGTGGCAGCGGCTAACAATTGTTTTCAGCGCTGATTGATATGCTGATTATTTTCCGGATTAGTTCTTTGGGCCCAGAGCCATAAGCGGCACTTTGAAATTTCAAAGAAGATGAAACCACAGTTTGCTTTTTTTTTTTTTTTTTTGTGGAAACCCCCCCCCCAAAAAAAAATTGTAATTGTCAATTGCCAATCAAAACTGTTGTTGTAACTTTGTCAGTCAAGTCAATTAGTTGTTCCTCGAAAAAAATTCAGCTCCACTAATATCGGATGTTAGTTCCACGTTTGCATTGCTACTTGTTTTTGTCTGTGCATGTTGTGGGTGCTCATCCGTGTGTGTGTGTGTGTGTGAGAGAGATCGCATCCCCGTGTTTGTGTCTTTGTCTTTGGATGTGACCGTGTGAACACAAGCATATGCGTATGTGTGTCCACACAAGTGCATGCAGGATGACTGGGGTCACGACCTCGCTGTCTGTGCCCCTTGCTGAGTGACGAAGGCAAAGCCGCGCTTACTGACCCACATTCATTGACGGATTACCAAAGCAGCCAAGCTGCCCCTGGCCTCAGAGGTGGTGGCGGCAGTGGGGGTGAGGGGGGTCAGTGGAGGGGCAGGCAGCAGGAGACGGGAGGAATTGTGGGTTGGGGATGAACCCGTCTCTCTCTCTCTCACACACACACGCACATGCGCACGCACACACACACACTGGATCAGACAGTGAGGCATCCTTCAGCCCCCTTCCAGGCCAGCTGCTGGTGAGTTGGTATTGGGAGATTGATCAGCTGGGAAGGCTCCCCCAAAATGAAAATCGATGACCGTATTAGCATCGGCCATAGCCCCTGGAATCATTTCTTCCACTTAAAACTGCTCACTTCTACTCAGGAAGAAGAAAAAAAAAAAAAAGAAAACTGGTCTGGTGGTTTATTGTGCTCGTGGTAACGGTAATTGAAAGAATGAGGAATAACAGGGCATCAGAGTGCCTTCCATTCTCCATCACTGTCAGGAAATGTTTAAGGGGAATGAATTAATGAGAGACACAGATACAGGAGTAAAAGCTGTAAATCCCCCTTTCCTCTTTCTCATTCTGTCACTCTTGAGGCTCTCTCGTCCTTAACTAGTGCTGATACAGTGATGTAAGAAGTTTTGCAGGGGGACAGACAAGTGAGTGTCTGCGCGGTTTTTTTGGGGATGGCCCTGACAGCAGAGCACTACAGAGAGAGAGAGAGAAAGAAGATGATTCGGTCTTTGCGAACGTAATTAAACAAGACGGGGATTTGACTGGCTGAGGCAAAAAGTGATGATCAGGAGAGACATGTGATTGGCTTCTCATTAAATTTTCTGCGGAAAAAGGATGAAAGGGGGATATGGCTGCTGTCTGCAGGTTTGGTGAGCACAGTGTGCTCTGAGTTCTGACATTTGTCTTGTCTTTTTTTTTTTTTTTTTTTAAGACAAACTATTTAAAAAAGGAAAAAAAAAAACTTTGCTGTCTAGGCTTTCTCAAGGCATGCTGTGACGGCCTAAATCTGCTCTGAGCGCACATTCCCGTCTCCGTCATTCCGGCTCTCCCATTTTCAGCTGCTGCAGTATTTGAGAGGAAGCGTGGGATTCAGTTTCTAACGGCAAAAATGTGTTTTCTATTTTCATTAATGACGCTCAATGGAATGCAATTTCTGGGAATTACGCACATTGTGATTTAAATTGGATTATGAACTCACTGTATCTGTCGTTGGCAGCACAGCGGCATAGTGGTTAACCTTGTTTCCCCACAATAAAAAGGTTGCGGGTTCGGTTCCCAGGCTTGGGGCCGTTGTGTACGGAGTTTTAATGTGCTCCCTGTGCCTGCGTGGGTTGCCTGCGGGTACTCTGGTTTCCTCCCACCATCATAAAACATCATGTTTAGATTAATTGGTGACTCTAAATTGTCCGTTGGTCTGAATGTGAGTGCTTATTCATTTCTGTCCGTCTCTGTTTGTTGGCCCTGTGATTGACTGCCGACTTGTCCCCGCCTTTGCTCAATGTGAGCTGTGATTGGCTCCGGCTTCCCCCCCACGACCCAGAAACGGATAAGCAGTAGAAGATGAATGAATGAATATAGCTTTTGCGTCAAACCATCAGAGAATTCTTTGGCCTTCACTGGTAGCAAGAAAGACTCATTATATGTCACTTTTTTAGATTAACTCCACTCCTGTATTCTACACAGTAGTGAGGAAGATTAGTTTGCGCCGAGCATCCTATCTGAGTTAATGCCATTTATTATAAAAAAATAAAAAAATAAAAAAAAATCTGTTCTTCTCTTGCTGTTATTTTTTTTTCTAAGTCCATTGGCGAAATGGTGACTTCAATAGAAGAAAATATAATGAACCATTCAGCTCTTTGCCAGACCCTAATTTCGGATTTAACAGTGATTTCTCTGCACATCCCATTTGCTCGTGTAGCTGCTGAAGTGGACACAGGTTTCACAGTGAGTGAATTAGGCTGCCCTTGTATGGCTGTTATCTCTTCGCTGCTGAACAGTGGAGCTGTGAGTGTTTGTGCATGAGAGGCCAGCGAGAGTGTGTGTGTGTGTGTGTGTGTGTGTGTGTGCGTGTGTGTGTGTGTGTGTGTGTGTGTGTGCGCATGCATGGAGAGGAAGTGGAGATCGCTGCTGGTTCCACTGCTCCCGGGGATTTGACTCGTCCGTCCCCAGGCTGTGGAGCACCTGACCACAGTCATCTCATCAGTGATGGGAGCAGCAGGCAGAAACTCTGACCCATATCCGCCACGAGTGCTGCCGCGGACACTGAAGGCAACAGTTGTGGCAAAAAGATAAACACGTTTCCCTCAAATAAGAAAATGATTAGAGCTTTTGTCACCAGTGGTTACAGATCTCACCTTCTGTTAGCTTGTGGCTCCCTGGAGGCGTTGCAGCAGCTTCAGTGGGGGGCGGGGGTTGGGTGGAGGGGTAGGGGGGTTCAGCCAGTTATTATGGCCCTGCAGAATGACAGCTTTTATGGTCCTGAGAGGCCGTTCAGCAAACACCTACCGATGGCATATCAATTGAATGGTAGATCGTTGATGCCCCCCCCACCCCACCCCCCTTCTCTTTTCGGCACCACGAGAGCAAAAACAAACACCTAAGCCCTCTGCTGGTATTGATATTCAAATAGTAATTGGCAAAAGGGGGAAATCTGAGTAAGGCCAAAGAGGAGGAGGAGGTGGAGGTGGGGGAAGTTTAAGAGGGTAATAGCTTAAAAAAGCATTATGTCACTGAAGAATGTGTGCGTGGCTCAGTGTTTAAGGGGCCACAATTTGGAGGAGAGAAAGAGGGTTTTGTTGGCGCAGATCAGGCTGCCTGGCAGGCTGATGGGAGGGCTCTTGTCCCCGTCTGGTTTCTCATGCTTTATGGCTCAGTTTGACTTCCACTCTGGGGGTGTAAAAGTTGTGACTGCCCTCAGGCCCTCCAAAGGGGTCCCATTGTGCTGAAGTTTGCTCTCTGTCCAGAGGGAATGCTTGTGCCTTGTTGACATGGCAGCCTCCCCACATATGCTCCCTTATTTCTCCCCCTCATGTTTCATCAACCCTGACGCTCCTCTATCGCCGCGCTGCGCATCTCTTTCCCGCTTGGTCTAAAAGCCTGAGCGACAACTGGCGGCAATGGCTTCTCACACAGCTCCAGCCTTCGGGAAACCGGGCCCTGGTTTGGCAGATTCCACGACACTTCACGGATCGGCGGCTAAGCCAAAACTAATGCAGGAGGCGGCGGCGGGGGAGAGGGTTACACGGGAAGAAGGCATCTGGTCTCACCGAGGAGAGTCTCAGTGTGCCCGGGAGCGTGGGTGTGTGATTGACCAGAGAGAGAGGAAGGAAAAGAATAATTTTTGGTCTGACGCTGCTTTTTCCCAGTTACCCTGCCAGTTTGGCGAGGCTGTTGCGTGGTGTTTATTCATGAGCTTCACAAGGGCCTCCTTTTCAGATTAAGTAGAAGGACTGCATGCTTGTTTTTGGGAGGTGATGCAGTACAAAGTGCAGCTGCTGGTGGCAACGTCGGATATTTTAAATGAACACCCAAACTCTCCCTTCGCCTCGGTTTCCTCTCCTCGATCTACCAAACTCTTGTTTCTCCTCCTTTCTCCTAAGCTGCCATTTTTCCTGCTTTACAATCCCACAGCCTGAAAAGCCCAGATACACAACAATTTCTTCATGCATGTGGGGGGAAAAAAAACTTGCCAGCATTACTTTTGACTTCTCTCAAGCATCTGCATGATTTCATTGCAACATGGATGGAAAGATTTGAGAAATAATGGCATTCTTAGCCATTTGAGTCATTTCCACAGAGATTCAGTTCAAGGTTGGGTGGCACTTTCCACGTCTTGGTGTAACATCCATATTTTTACAGGCTGTATTTAACTACTTTCCCACCACGCCTTTCTGCAGCTCTGTTGCAGAGATGGAGGACACTTGACTTTTTCTGTGACTTGCTTTCTGCGGTGTATCCTGCCTGGTGGCGTCTATACAGCCGCGTCCCTGTCCTCAATGCAAACCAAAGAAACATGAGTGGGGAAAGCAAGTGATCCGATTTAGAATCTAAAGCAGCGAGGGGGGAAAAAAAGGGAAAGTAGAAAAGGCGAGATGGGGATGAGGCGGGGGGGGCACGTAGCAGAAAGAGCAAGCGGAGCGTTCAGCTTTGTTTAGCAGCCCGACTGTGTCTATTTTCTTTGCTGGGGTGAATTGAAGTGCTTATTTCCCCAGAAAGTTGTGACACAGCAGCACTTTGTTTTCAAAGTGTCTGCATCTTGTTTGTCTTCGCAGCTCGCTTGCTAGACGCGAGGTTTTCCAGCTGTCTGAAGTGAGTCAAGTGAGAAGTGTGAGGAGAAGGTTGAATCGCCTCAGATTATGTAATTTGCAGGTTCCAGCAGTATCTCTGTGAAGATATGTTTTCATGTCCCTTGCTGAGCCGGTGATAGGAATGATGAGTCAGTCTATTTTAGTTTTAGGTAAGTGGGTTTGGTTCTAAGTGATCAGCTTTGATGATCTTGACTTAAATTCCTGCAGCTCTGCTGTATATTTTCAGTTGAAGACTTCCTGTATCAAGCAACAAATGCATGAACGGGGAGAAATAGGTATTTCTCCAAAACACTATCCTATCCTATTTAGCGGATCACAAGCAGGCATGCCACCGTGAGCATTTGGAGGATTGTCGGTCCCTCGTGTGAAACAGCACATGGGAAATTATCTCCCGGTAAACAAATATAACTTTCTGCCCGGCGTAATATGATAAAGACAGCATAAACAATCTGTCACTGCCTTCCCACCTCCGAAAAACACCACTAATTGTGTCTGTTGGAGCCCAGAAAGCTGCCGAGGTGGACGAGTTCTCTGCTTCTGCACCACGTGGACGCCCAAACTGTCTGATATTACTGTATGTATGTTTGCCCACACGTTTGGGAAATAAACCTAATTGGAGAGCTTCCTCTGCTCCAGATAAACTGAGGTTGATGCTACGTTGGCAGATTTTCACACTTTGGACTGAGCCCTCCGCCTTTCATCACAGTTTGCTGGCTGGCACAGTCGAAAACCTAATTATTTAAACCAGACAAGACGGTTCAATTAATTTTAAAATCTACTCAAGAGTCCAAAAGACCTGCTTCCCTGATTATGACTCGTGTGTGTGTGTGTGTGTGTGTGTGTTTTCTGTGACATACTCTCAGTATCATTGCCTCTATATTGAGGTGATAGGTCAAATTCCCCTGAGGTTCCCCAGGCACAGGTGTGTGTGTGTGCGCAACAGGCAGAGTTTCTATTTGCCAGCAGGCTCAGTGTGGAGTTTGCGGAGTATCTGGTGACTCTGGATTATCTTCTCGCCGCTACATTGCTTACTATCTATAAACACTCACTTATATTTTACAGGGTTGCTGACTTTACGGGAGCTTAAATAAAGCATGAGCTAATAAAGTCTAAATATACCTTCCACTTATTGTATAGTTAGTGGCCTTCACCCTTCTGTTTTAGCAGTGGACTGTATATTTTATCGTTGATTGCTCTTTGTAGTGTTTGCACTGTCACAGACAAGGGGACAGACAGAAATCCAGACAAGTGTGTGTGTGTGTGTGTGTGTGTGTGTGTGTGTGTGTGTGTGTGTTAAATTGGGCGTCTACATATGCATATGTTCATAGCTATGCATGCTGACGGGCCCGTGTGCGTTCTCTGAGGCAAAGTAGTGCTGATTCAGTAGGGTGTCCTTCCATCCCAACTTTTTCCTGTTTTCCTCAGTGAGTGTTTTTTTTTTTTTTTTTTTAAGCCTTCAGGCACCTTTCATGCCCAGCATCTTCCTCCCTGTACACACACACACACACACACACACGCACTTCCCTTCCCTCCCTCCCGCATAGTCAGCAGCATCTTGTTTGGCTGAAAACCGGCACTAACTCTAACTGTGGCCACTCATGTGGAACAGCCAGAAGCTACAAAACATGAATAATGTATCAGCAAGAGGAGTTTTTATTCTTTTTTTTTTTTTTTTTTTACTCTTCAAATTAGCAGCATGTACACATACACCCATACAGCTGTACAGTGGAGGTGCCCCCTCAACTTTCCCATCAGTGTTCAGGCCGCCCCCTGGATTTTGCCAATATTTTCACAAATCTTAAAGGACTGGGCTTTATTTTTTTTTTTGTTTGTCTTCACTTCTCTCTCTCTCTTTCTCTCTTTTTTTATTTTTGAGATGGATAGGTTGGAATTTAAGAAGTTCACACGGTCTGGAGAGCTGAGGCGATTCATTATTCAATAAATTGCATTTAATGTGGAGTATGAGGCGAGACCAAATGAGCCTCAAAGCCAGCGGCATCTCTGGATGCTGATAAGCTTTTTTAGAGGACGACACAGGGGATGGTTTTATTTATTTATTTTTTATTTTTTTGGAAACTGGAACAGATAGATGTGTTGCGTTGCATTTCCCAGCTGCAGTATCTTTCGGGATGGCTCAGGCAAGTAGATCTAAGAGCTCTGTCACTGCAAAGTTTGCCGTAGCTCCATCATCACTGCCTGATTTGCTGTGCATTTTCCATTTTAAACCTCCCTAAATAAATCTCCAGCTTCACTTATAAAAAAAAAAACAAACTTCAGAATCTCCTTTTCTCATTATACACAGCATATCAGATGAACTCCATCTGCAGCATATCTTTCTGCAGTTTAATCAGTCCCTTTCCTTTTGTGATATTGGAGAAAAAAAACATGTCTCTCTGGATTAGTTCTTCTATCCCAGGCTTTCTGCTGCTCTTTTTACATCTATTTCTTTATCTATTCCATTTACCTGTAGAGCATACATTTTCAGTTTTCAGCTAAATTTGTACTGAATTTGACCTGGGCGCAGACATTCCCTCAGATCTGACTTAGCTATTTTCATAAACCATGCACAGTCCCTTCGTATAGGATTATGTGTGTCATGTACAGACGTTTCGCAAACGTGTGAGCGATGATGAGGCCATGCTTTGGGCATCTTGCCCTCTGAGTGTCCACAGAACTCTTATTGGCGAGAAAAGGCCGCAATCATCTTTATTACATGTTGGAAGTTTGAGGCGTAGCCACACTGTAAAAAGCCTCCGCACCTTCTCATTTAGCCACTCAGTCAGTGTGTGACTCCATCTTTTTTCTTCTTTTCAGATATAGCTCTTTAAGGGATTTGTTTTAACTCTAAATTTCTTTTTTTTTTAATTTATATATATATATATATATATATATATATATATATATATATATCCACTCTCCTTCATGCTTCTTTGCTTGAACATTAAATGTTTTATTCTGTTTACAAAAAAAAAAAAGACAGGTTAGTGACACGCATTAGCTAACCTTATTAGCATCATTAGCATATTGTATCACAACAGTTCAGGTTAGGTGACTAGAGTGAATGGGTGTAACATAAAAAGCTACATAAACACAACCTGTCTATTAATAACTCCTGGCCTACAAGTGGAATAAATGTGTTGGTTTCCTCCTGTGCTATCAGTACTTATAAAACAAGTAAATTGAAGAAAATGCCTCTGAGTCCTCTAATTTAGTGATTCTTGGAACACCAGCAGAGTCAAGTTAGCATGAACTTCACCTTTTGAGCTAAATGCGGTGCAAAAGCAGGATTAGCATCTGTTAGTTATCCACTTATCAGTCAGTCTGTTACACTACGTCACTTTGCTTTTTGTTACCTCCTGCTGCACTCAAACTATGCACTGCTTTTATTGTAATACATATTTTATACGCTGCACTCTTACATACGTCTTTTAGATACATAGATTATATGCATTTATGATTTCCTGGTGCGTGTCATGTTGCATCAAGCAGTTGAATTCGAAAGCAAGATCAGACTTTGATTTTGAAATCTAGCACTTTGGTTCATGTTCTCATGAGCACATCTTCCTCCTAAGGTCAGGCTTCTTAGTTAATGATTATCAGATAATATTACCCAATATAACCTGCCTGCGTGTCAGACGGCTTCCTTTTATCAGTGAGTTACTGTTTCGATGAACGCACATAAAATAAACAGGAATGGCGAAGGGTAGAAGTCTGGGCCACTGCGTTGAGCCAATCATGGCCGGACACTGAAATCCAGGCGGGACCCCACGCCACTTTAGAGGTGTGCCACGTTAACAGCTCCTCATTGGGTGACTCATCTCCTCCCTCCTCTTGTCCTCTCAGTCACAGTGACGTATCTCATTTCTCTGCGGTAATTTGTGCCGTTATTTACCGCCGTGATGATGTGCAGCTCTAAAGTGACATAATGCAGCGGGGATCTATGAGCCTGCATGCCAAATTGCTTGTCTCCTCGCAGTGTTTGCTGCGACTGTGTGCGTCACTCACTGAAGTGTGCGAATGTGAATGATCCTTTTAACTGTATGAGACGGTCACGGAATAACTCAAATCAAGTTTAGTCCCCCGTTGTCATGAAGCACTTCTCATGCAATCAGCCTTTCCCTCGTATGCCTGTAGTCTTCCTCTTCTTCATCCAGAAAGTTTTGAAATAGAAAACAAGCTGCAGAGTAAAATAGGATGTGAATACATTAAATTAATGGGTAGGCTAATAGCTAGATGAATGCAGGAGAACATCAGCCATTTATAGATCAATAAGGCACTGAGTAAGTTGTGGTCACTAAGAGCCCAAAAGTGTGTTAATGCGGGCCTTGGCAATCATCTGTGGTGGAAACTGAGAGAGATGCTTTGCAATAAAAAGATTGAAACTCAACATAATATTTTATCCCCTCTGAGCTGAAAGCATCTGTTTACTCATGCAAAAAATGTATCAGCAACTTCCTTGACGCCAAATTAAAAGAAAAAGTTGTTTTGTTTTTTTTCTCAAGGAAGACAGTGAGGCAAGACAAAGTGGAACATTTTAAAGCTTTGATGGACAATATATTCTGACATTTATAGACAACATGATTGCCTATTTAATCAAGAAAGCAGGAATTATTTCTTTGTTTTGTATGTTGCTCTTCTTCCATTTGTGGGTGGATTTTAAAATAATCACCTGTTCAAGATTGTAATTTATTAATCTGTCATGGTCTCTCATTGACTGTAGACAGATTAGGCCTGTGTTTTAAATAAGAAAAACCTAATTTAAATGTTTTTGTTATTTTTATTTGCCAACTAGTTGTAGAGTTGCCAATTTTTTTCTAAACATTTTAAGACTTTGCCTTTTCTTTTCGATGAGCGGAGGTAAGACTTGCCACATGACACCGGAAGCCGGTTGGGTCTACTCTTTCGTTGGTTGTTGAAAATCCAGTTTTCTTCATGTGTGAGGACATCAAACTGTTCCATGTTGTTCTAAATAGGGTAGAAGTGATTTTTCGCCATGAGCTTATGACTATAGCCAGAAATAACTAAATTAAAAATAGCTCCTGGCTTCAGTCAGTGGAATGTTCCTTTGTCCTGCAGTTGTATGTATGTCGTTTTCAGCTCCTGTCACGTGAGTGCAGTTGAAGTTCCTTCACGTGGCCGAATGGATGGGTTTTCAGAAACGTGAATGGGAGGTGCGAAGCGGCCGGTTCGCGCGAACAATAGGTGTCGTGTCTGCTGGCAGGAAAGGGAACAAATTAAAATCACACTGACAAGAAGAGGAACTGTCAAAAGAAAAGGAACTGATTCGGCCCTGTTCTTCTGAAGAGCTGCTGACAGTTCGTGCTGCTTTCTCATGCAAATCCTGTGGTTAAGAGGAGGAAAGTAAACATGACTTAACCCCACAATAGGTTTATTCCTACTATTGTCTTTCACACAGGACCTGGTCCTGCCTCAATTCTATATACACTGGGAAAATATTAAACTGTGTATATACGTATGCTAAAAGTACTGACTGCCACATTTATAAAGTTATGATAATTGTAGTAGCCATAACTTGCAGGAAAGTGACCCGTTGACTTAACGCTGAAGATGTCCCCGTTTGTTTTCCTTTGGGGCGTAATGCCAGCCTAACTCTTCCACTTCCCTATCCCAATCAACCTCATTCCACCTTTAACTGGAGCTTGACTTGTTGGATGTAGTTGGTCACGGCGCAATTGTGTAACGGAAAAGGGAAAGTGCACCAGGGCTGGAGATAACTGAATAGCTCTCATGGTCCTGCCGCGGCCTGATGGAAGAACATTTGTGGCAGTAATTTAGCACTTGGGTGCTTCCGCTCCAGGGGTTATTGTATCCGTCACGCTCCACTGCGACCACGCCGATACCTGCTTGTGTTTTCAGGCCGGCTGGCCGGCACCCCCCCCCCCCCCCCCCCCCCCCCCCCCCCCCCCCCCCCCCCCCCCCCCCCCCACCACCACCATAAACTCGCTGGCCCCCAACAATAGACTCGCCAAATGAGACTCGCCAGGCAGAGTTGGAAGGCAGACGCACAGAGGGAGCGAGCAGGGGAGATTGCAGAAAGAAGGGATTAACAGGTCGAGAAAGTGAGTCATGGCGGAAGAGAGGAATAAATTGTGGCAAGACAGAGTACACTCGCACAAAACTACACACCATGATCCAGTGCCCTGGAAATGACCAAAAGCACGATTATCTCTGCATCTGCTGTGCATATGTCAAAAGAGCATAGATTTTGGAGTTTAGAATCAATACAATGGAAGCTCGGCAAGAATGAAGTGAGGGTGATTTGATTGAAAGAGAAGAGGGAGGAATGGCAGATTGTGTCAGGACGGAGTGAGGCAGACCACAGGAGGTTTGTGAACCCTGCGTAAACAGAGAGCATGTGTGTTGCCGAGCCCAACCAGACCACAGAGGCTCGCTCTGCTCCTGACCAAAACACAGAACAGACAGGCTCTGTGTGCGAGTGTGTAAATATGTATGCATATGTACGCGTGTGTGACAGTGTTTGTTTAAAACCACAACACAGCACAGGCAAACAGCTGTTTTAGCCAGTGTGGTCAGCTCCAACCTCTGCTGCACCCAGACCTCATTTAACATCATATTTTCAGTCTCTGGGGTGTTTTTCGGACTTGGACCAGGCACCTCTGCTCTGCCCATATTAATTAAGGATTTCTCCGAAGAGTACTGTTGATGTAGAGGCCCCTGATATACGAGCAGTGTCACAAGGTAATGAATAACAGTGCCACTGCCTCAAGCCAGAGCAGAGGCAAGGGTAGGAGAAAATGTAGGTGGAGGGCCATGCTGAAAACAAGGACCATAATAACATTACAACGAAAATTTCCATCTGTAATCCTTGTGATACCAGTGGGAGCCGGAGCTTGGATTGAATGCTGCACAAATTTAACACAGTTGCATGGCATTTACACGCTGCAGGGGAAAATGTGGGGAGAGTACTTCATCTGAGCTCTGAAGATGACCCTGAACCGAGTTTCTTGGGATGAAAATGTGTTATAAATACGTGACTTGGGGACATTCTCCTTGGAAATTATAGAGCCGCTCAGCCTTTCTATATATTTCAAGGAAAAATCCTGAAAATACAAAGCGGATTGCTTTACAATCCCAGCAAGCCAAGCAGGTGAAGAAGTCAGACTTCCCTCACCCATCACCAATGATGCAGGCTAAAGACATGGCACCAAATAATGGGGGGGTGTATTGTATTACAGCATAATCCACCTGAAAATGTTTGAGGTTTGAACTAAAGACTCAAAAACATGTAGCCAAAATGAATATCCAGATTTTTTTTTTTTTCACATCCATCATAATCATAATGACTACACTAGATAATTTCAGCAACTGCGGGGAAATGTTCATCTAACTAACATAATGACTATATTTCCAAGCCTGTTCAATTCAGCTTTAAATTGTCCTTTAATGGAAAATTGATTTCACACTGGGTCTGTGGGTGAAATGTACAGGAACAGCACATAAAGAAATACATTGAACTCAATGAAGATGCAACATGTGGAGTGTACAGAAAGGGGCAACATGTAGATTGGCTTTACGCAGAGGAGAAAATGAGCTGTACCTGGTATAAGTGAGTCTGTAGAGTTTATACAGGATAAAAAGAAGCGTATCTGTGAAAATGACATATTCCTGATTGCATCATTTAACTTCAGTGTGGAGTCCTTAGTAAATCATCTGCTGTTAATAATGAATGAAAACAAAATCACAATTTCTTTAACTGCCCCAGGATGGTGGTTTTCCGGCCTCTTGTCTGTCCATTAACCCCAGCTTCCTGCGAGAGAGGAGCGGACGCCCTGGCTGAACCAGGACAGTGCCAGCGAAAAATTAGCTCAGTGTCTGACAAGGGTGAAAGCCGAGGTGTGAACTTTGCCCAGATTGTTTAGCATTTCAAAGGATGTCCGCTGAGAAAGGAAATGAAGGGTGTGTAGGGTTGGCAGGACCGGAGAGTGGGAGTGGAACGGGCTGGTAGAGACGGTGCCTGCGACATCAAGAGCCCTGACCCCCGTCCAATGTTAGAGCTTTCTCATATCGATTAGTTATGCCATGTCACCACCATTGTTCGCTGCTTGTCCGGGAATCTCTGGTACAGTGCTTCCTGCCAAAATCCCCAGAGACTACAGACAAGTCTTAGCCCTCCACATCCCCCCTCTGTCTCTCATAGAGGAAAGGCTTTTTAGCCAGCAGTTGCCAAGAAAGAAATGACTTGGTGGGGGGGGGGGGGGTGAAAGAAAAGAGTTGAAAAATGAGAATGTGTGCTGCCACCACCACCCCTTCTTGTTCTTCTTCGTTTCTTTCCCCTGATCTCTCACACACACACAAAATCCCTTTTGGCGTAGTAACTCCCTGGCTTTACCCAGTTCCAACCCATTTCGCCAACCCGTCACTCACTGTGCCGAAAAATCCGACTTTCTCTTCAGTCAGGGATCAAAGCTCAAAGCTCAGCCCAGCCGACGTATGAGAAGTCACATTCCCAGGCTTTCGGCTGATCCGCGGGGACCTTTATTCCTTGCTACCCATCAGCCGGAGGAAAAAAACAAAACAATGCACTGGTGCTGTTTGTCCAGCATGTCACAGACTGCCTTTTTTCTGATTCCTTTGACCCCGTCCTCCCACCTCATCAGGTTTCCATGAAAATCATGAATCATGCAGACAGACACACCTTACTGGGTCAAAGTGAATGCAGAGCCCGGGTTGGGTGTGTGATTTTGTGTGTGTGTGCGCGTACAGGGAAGGATTACTTACTAGGATCACACACCAAGAAGGTATGGATGAACTGAACTTACCTTGACCCCTTTAGCATGAAAGCAAAGTTAACTTGGTGGCCTGTAAAAAAAAAATTGAAATAGTGAACTGGCAAATGGAGTATCTCAGTCAGGAATGATCTAATGGAAGAATGATGGAAACAGTGTTTGTTATGATCAATGAGGGAGGAGGCGACTCCTCTTTTCTTGTTCCACAGCTGTGTGCTGAGTCCAAACCAGATGAATTTTATCAAAGGAAGCACAACAAGAGTTGGGTTTCCAAGGTTAAAAACAATGGGAAGAAGAAGGGGAAAAAAAAACAAAGAAGGAAAAATATGAAATCACAGATTTGTGTTTCAAGATACTTCTGAAATTGGCTACATCTTCTTCAGCATTTGCGTTTGTCTCCTTTTATTTCCTCCCAAATGACTCACCACATTTCCATCAAACTCAAGCGAGTTTCAGGGGAAACTTTTAAATGTCACCAAAAGAGATGAAATTAAATTCAGGTGTGCCTCCATCAGCTTATTTGAAAAGGATAAACTGTCTTCCTGAATGCAGAACAAAGCTCCTTCGTGGGAAAGAGGGGAAAAAAAGCAGGTTTCTTTTGTTATGTACTGAGGAAAAGTGTAAAAATGTTGAAACTTCATGCATCACAAAGCAGCTATAATTGGACGAGCACTTGGAGCAGTTTGGATAATCAGGGAAGGGAAGAAGAAGAAGAAGGAAAATGATTTAAAAAGAAAAACTGACTGAGCTTTGTTTGAGAACAGACATATTTGCGTGTGCACAGCCTTTATCCATTTAAAGCTCCATTTCAAAAATCAATTTGTTAAATGGTTATCAGGTTCAGTTATCGATTGGTGTGCAAGAGGCTGTAGGCACGCTATAATGCAGCCCATGGCTTCCTGACGCCGGGTGTGGGAGATGAGGAATGGTTGTGGTATTTTAGTTCTTTTTAATGTCAGCGTGTGTGTGTTTGTGCAGACGCTGCATGTTTATGCTGTCTTGGCGACAGATTGTCCTTTTTGCTGAGTATCATTTTTCTGGGAGAAAAAAAAAAGGTTTAAGTTTCCTAGATCCTTAAGCCGCGGGGAAATATATTTCTCTTGTGTGTGTGTGTGTGTGTGTGTGTGTGTGTGAGAGAGGGTTTTTTTTTTTTTTTTTAATCTTATTTTTCTCTTCCACAGCATGACATCCAGAAATAGACCTGGACAAAACGGTCTGCTTGCTAACTGCATGACTCAGAGATAGAGGGAGAAAAGGAAAACGCAACTTAAGAGAGAGAAAGAGAGAGAGGCAGTGGAACGTGAGAGAAGGACGAGCAGAACAGAAGGCGCCTTCGCCGTCATAATACGCTCAATATTCTCAATGGCCGCTTATTAAACCCAACAAAGTCAAAAATCACAATATCCTCCACTCACCATCAAGGTAGAGTTTATTATCCAATTACTGGCACATCTTCCCTATTCTATTCAGAAACCGCCGAGCCAGTATTTTCTCATTAAGCTCTCCGCCAACGGCGAATCATTCGGCGGACGGTCTGTGTCGTTCTGTGCCAGATATGTTATGAATGCAGCTAAAGCGGCCCACATTTTGGATCCCGAGTTTTGCCAACCGGTGTGTGTGTGTGTGTGTATATGCATTTGTGGCCTGATGACATCATGCTCTCGACCTGGTTGTCAACATGTACTTCCCTGAACTTGGTATGTTAAGTATTTCTCCTTTCGTTAATCTTTATTCATGTGGTGATTCAGTGCTGGGTTAGCGGCTGCGGTGAGGTGTGTTGCCTCAGGTTCAGTAAAATGGAATCTGATCTATTGAATAAAGTTTGAGTGGTATCAGAGCCGATCAGGTGACTGAACGCTGCAGCAGTTATAACATAATTTTTTTGCAATGGTTGCTGATGAAACCGAAAATGCAGCATCAATGTGACGCAGTTTGCCTTTTTTTTTTTTCTTGTTCCATTAATGATCTGATATCGCGGGATGCAATTGTCTGTACCTGTGTTGCTGTACCTCTGCCAACCAGAAGCCCCAAGTTTAAATAAAGTCAGTCATCTGACAGCAGTAGCACTGCAGGGTTGGCACTCTTTAACCAGTGAAAGGTTGCTTTCCACGAACCATTATTCATGACTCAGCAAACCGCCACTTAGGGCGGCTTAGATACACTGTCTTCGTTGAGGAGGCCAAAAAAAACCAAAATGTGTGGCGGCTGTGCCTTTCGCCAACAGGACGCTGTAACTCATGACACCTCGACCACAGCCCGCATTAAATGTTCAGGGTGTTTAGGCCCCAGTTAAATCAGCTAAGTATTTTGTTTTCCCAAGTTGACTTTGTTTCACTAAGCTACACTTTAAATGGCAAATGAACTGACATGGGATTTTAAGCCGGTGATGGATTGATTCCCCCGAAGATTCTTGATGTATTTGTCCATCCTGGTAACGGTTGCTGAAGTAAGTGTGTGTGTGTGTGTTCAGCAGTGTGCATCCCCATATAGTTGTCTCTCCTAATTTATGAGTGTGCAAGTGTGCATACAAGCTTGAAGAACACGCAAATGCATAAATGGAAGTGTGCGATCGCTTGGCTTGCCTTTGTGCATTTTTGTTTTCCGTGCGTGGACGTGTTCGAGTGCATGTGCATTTGCTGCATGAACACCAGGGCGGCAAGGCCATATGGTGCGCACAGCAGACAATCCGTTCCAGCAGCTCCTCAGAAACAACAGAAAGCGAACAGGTCTATCTTCAGGGAGGAAGCCAGAGAGCATTCCCACAGAGGCTCATTAGGGAGTCTGGCAGTGAGGAGGAAGAAGAGGAAGGGGGAGGATGTGCGAGGAAGAGGCGACGAAGGCAGGTGGCGATGGAGGAGGAGGAGGAGGAGAGCTAGAACAGAATGTATAGGTATCTGGCGGTGAGAGAGGAGAGGAAAAATAGATCTCTGGGGATAATCAAATGATGAGCATCCGCTGCATTGCAAACCGGGGTGGGGGGGGGGGGGGGTAACACAAAGCACTCAACACAACACCCGTGCCCTCAGCTTTACCTATTTGCATTTGTTACTTTTTAACCGCATCCCTCTCTGCCTCATTTATCAAACACTTGTACCCCCTTTCCCCGTCTTATGGAACATTCCAGTCCCTCACCAGCTTCATCCATCTTTTTTCCGTTGCACTCTTCCTTTCTTTTGTCTTTTTTTTTTTTTTTTTTTAACGCCATGTGAATTGATGACTTTTTCCCCACTGTGGGATGTCCCCCGATGTCTGTGATCTTAAATCTTGGAGCACCTCACGAGTTGCAGGCTGGCACTCCTTGAAGGTGGCGATCAAACTTGAATTCTCCGAGCGTGGGGCGAGCGAGAGAGGTGTGGCGCTAAAGATAGGTAGTTAAGAAGATGGTGGAGCCGCATCGAGCGCGGCGGTTCATCAAAACACCCTGGTTGGATGTTGATTGGCACAGAAGTCATCCTGGGATTGGTGCGGTTTATTGCGAATATCATATTTCCAGGCGATGCAGTACGACGGGAGAGAGGGGAAACTTTGATGTGGTTAGCGGTTCAATACCTGCTAATGTGGTGCAACCAGACCTCAGGCTGTTTAAGCTCACAGGGGTTGAGATAAAGTGTGGGGTTCTTTTTTTAAGTAATTATAGGTTTAGTTTGGCCCTCTGAGTCATTTCCGTGATTTAAAGCGCAACAGGACTGAAATGAGACTCCTGCTTGGTCCACCCATACTGTAAATACATGCACGTCTGCTCCTTTAAGGTAGTTTTGTCAAAGCTCCACCGAGCAGCAGCTAAAACTTGATGATGAGGATAGAGGGGGAATTCACAAAATCAAGAAAAAGAAGGGTGGAAACAATCTGCACATTGTGATTGTAATTCAATAATTTGCCTAGTTACACAGGAAACAAAACAAGAAACCCTTCTCTGTGGGGCTTTGTAATGAGCGAATGACTTCCTCTTTGGTTTTATTAACTGATTTCAACTTCCATGGCAACGTGACGCTCTGACATGCATTTTTAACCCCGTTGTCTGCTGGGGGAAGTTCACAGCCGAGGCGCCTACCAGGGCCAGAAACATCACACATTATTGCAGCACCTCTTGTGTATTATTTTTTTAGTTTTAAAGGCTATGCCTTTACTGTTAGCTTTTTTTTCCCTAACAGAACCCTTTAACCCTTTAACTGCTGGAATCTCTCCTATAGAGCAAACATTTGGAAACTTGCGGAAATTTCTGCACACTCGGTGTGAAATGGTTAAAAACGGAGGATCTTCTGCAGATACATTTATTCTTCAATGTCTGTGCATGGTTGGACTCCCTGCTGTTAGCCATTCCTCACAGACTTGTATAGTGTATCTCTGCTTCGTAGATGGCTACACTAAGGAAAGCCTGTGTGTGTGTGTGTGTGTGTTTCTTTGTTGGTGGTTGTGTATATTTCTGCTTTTAAGACCTGGTGGAGTGACAAAATGTGTGTTAGAGTGAAAGATACCAACCACATTTCTACAAAGTAGGGCAAAGCTCTTTGCTTTTCAAGCCGCCAACTGATTCCAACCCTTCTCTCTCACCCGCTCTCCCTCACACAGATGTATACACACACAAACACACACACACACACACACACACACTCGCACGCTAATCCTTCAAATGAAAAGTGGCCAGCGACAACTCGGTAAAGGGAGTGGAGGGCATTTGGTCAGTGTCCTGAAGGGAAACATCCTGCACTCTGCTTCCTCCTCCATCTCCCTTTGTATGCTTCCCTCTGTTTCTTTTTGTAGTTTAGAGGCAAGGGGAGAGGCAGACTCACATTTCCCATTCGTCACCGGAAAAAATGCCACAGTTCACTCATTTCAGCTGTATTTTTTCCCCCGTTCTCTGTGCAGTGTATAAGTGGGGATTGTGTAAGATAAATGACCTGGGCGCGATCACTTATTTGTCCAGTCAATGGGAAACAGCCTCGCTCCAAGAATAGATTCAGCCTCCCTCCGCACAGCTGAATAGACCGCCGCACACACATGTGAATAGAAGGTGTGAGACGGCCAATCATGGTGAAACAATGAGCAATGTTTTTGCCAGGAGGAAGACAAAAAACCCACAGCGGAAAAAGGAAACGCATCCCACACGAAATGTAAAAACATGTGCGAGCTGCTGTGCCTCGTCGAATTACTTGGTTCAATCTGCAACTGCTTTCCTATGGAGGAGGCTGAAAATGTCAGCGTTCGGATTGATTATTTTGTTTGGGTTCAAAGGGAGATGACATTACAAGACTGTATTTTTTTTTTTTTTTTTAATACTTGTTTTGACTTGGGGGGGGGTTCTCCTTCACTTGAGTAATGAAAGAAATCCTCCAGCGCCGACATATTGACCTCTGTCAAAAACCCATCAGTAGACCAAAAAACACAATTTTGTGCAAATACAAGAGTGTGTGTACAAATGTGCAACCTTGGCTCATGGACTATTTTTATGCAATACACATTTGCTTTATCAGATGTGCATTGGCCTTTAAGTCAGCATCGGCAGTTCCTGCCTTTGAGAATTTTCAGTCGAAGCTCCATCAGAGAATTATTATCAGCCATTGTTATGTCGTCTTTCGGCTTCATGGCGCCTTTGAGGGCTCTCTTTGCTTTCTTGTTTTGGCTTGCCATCACTGCTCACGTCAACTTTGTTTTCAACTGCAGCTGTTTTCAACATATGAGCCGATAAAGATAAAGTTGGCCATTAGCCTGTGAACAAAGTGGACCTTTTAGCAGTATCTGGATATTTCCCCTTCAAGTAAATAGAAGAACAGAGTGGATTCAATGTTGAATTTACAGTTGCCATGGTGAACAGAAACAGACATGATATAATTTGCTAACACAGATTAGTTGGTTAAGAAGGTACTTTTTTACATCTGTATTGTGGATAAAATAATAGCGGCCTCCAAGCATCAGTGGGAAATCAAATGTTCTGTTTGTACTCATGTGACAACAGCTGGCAGCCATAATCCGCTGCACGATTTCCCTGCTGCGATCGCAACAACTAATTTTATTATGTGTTCACGTCGCCTGTCTTCTAGAGACAAGGAGACCTCAGTAAATGAGCTTAAGAAGACGCCTACTGTAAAATAGGACACAGCGTTTTTAGGAAAAAAATCAGGTGACCTAGCTACTTCATGGTGTATGAAAACCTTGTGTCGTTTAGAAAAGGTGTTAATGCTGCCGCAGACTGGGATGTGATGATTCCCACTGGGGCCACGTGGGCGACAAAAAAAGTACACTGTACTGTCAGGCACTTAGAATAAAAGCACCCTAAATTTGGGGTTTTGGGCCTGAAGGTTGTGGATGGAAATCATAGAGAAGAGAAGGGGAAGTTTCCTCAGAAGCCAGGATGTTTTATGTTTATTTTTGTGTTCTCATCTTTGATGAAGATGTGTGTGTGTGTACAACAGCAAAGCTTTGCATGTAAACCAGTCTGTGCGTCACGCTTGTCAGTGTTTATTCTCATGGCTGATGACAACCAACAGCTCTCAAACCGTCCAACAGGGGAATGACTCACAAATACCCCTTTGATCTCTCCCATGCCCCCCCCCTCCCCACCGCTCCATCCTCTCCTCCCTTAAATCTGCGAGGCCTTGCCCTTTCATCACATCGATATGTAGAGTCATCGTCCGTGCTCCCCTTCTCTGGCTGTCACCCTTTGTGTGCCGGTGTTATTGTTTGTGCGTGCGTGTGTGTGTGTGTGTGTGTGTGTGTGTGTGTGCGTGCTAAAGCCTCTGTTGGTGCTGACAGGTAGTGTCGGTCGGTCCAAAAGTGCTGCCTGACAGCTCAGTGACACTACAGATACCTGTATGCATGTGTCTGTGTATGTGCGCATCAGTTTGTGTAAATTTCATAAAAACAAAATGTATTAACTTAAACTCAGTTTGACCTTTTGTTGGTTTTTTTTATGTCTCTACTTCCTCTCTTGTGCTGAGTGAGTCTCAGTCTGCCTTCACGGACGTTCAGAAAATGGTCTTAAAAGTGAATTGTTGCCCTTTTATTTCTCCGGCCCAAGTCCCTGAAGATCCTTTTAAAATTCCCAGTCTAAACTGAAGTGTACAGCTTCGGATTTCAGACCATGCATACACAACCGTGTACACAACCCTGCTGCACATCTGAACTAGATTCGAATGATCACAGATTGCTCAATCTGTCCTAGCGCTGTATCAGAGCCGAAGCAGTGTGACGTTAGTGCTGTTAACAACTCACCATCTCTTATTGCCACTGCGACTGCCTTGCCACTGACTTTACAAGCATTTGCAAAGAGCTAAAACTGGCTTTTATTGTGTAACAGTCCCGGGAAACACGAGGATTTTGTCTTGGGAGTTTGAGGCGCACCAAAAAAAACAAAAAAAACATGTCTGCAAAACAGCACGTGGTCAACAGATTACAGCTAGTTATTTTTGAATGACTATTTAAACGCCAAGTGTGTTTGGCTGCACCATAAACAGGCATAAACTTTGCTCCGCTGTTATGAAGCCTGACCCGCCATTACCACGGCGACGGTGGGTGTTGCCACACCGAAAAAACGTTAAAGGTACAGTCCAGTCGAGAGTCCACAAAAACACTTGTTGTTCAACAAGGGTGCGTTTCCACCATCCAGGTTCAAGACAAACCCCCAACACATTTGTTTTCATTATCCTGCTAAATTAAATCAAGTGCACCTGAAGTAGTTTTGCTCGTCTTTTTTTTTTTTTTTTCTTTCCCCCCCCGCGCACTCTTTTGCTCGTGAGACTGTGGTCTGACCTTGCTTGAAAGCCTGCGACTCACTGTGGGCGATTGTCAGTCTAATCCCAGCCAGCTTTATTTGTGGGAGCATGTGCGCGGCCTCCATCTAGGCTTAATGTGACTTAATGCCACTGAGAGAACAAGCCACTTCTCTGCCTTTGATCCACGATGGGAGCGACTGCACAGTTAAGACACTCAAAGACCACACTGTCGTCTTCGGGAAGTCTTTCCCCCGCCCTCTTCCAGTCTTCTCTGTTTCCGACAGGGCTCGCATGCTTTAATGCACCGGTTAGTGTAAACCAGCCTGTCTGTCTCTCTTTCCCTTTTTTCTTTTTTTTTTTTTGCTTTGTTTGTTTCAGTTTGCTGTCTTTTGTTTCTTTTCTTTTCTTTTGGCATACGCTGACTTAGCTGCACAAAACCCCTCACGTTCTGCTTACACCCTGTCTCAACTCAAATAATGCTATGTGGTCAGCAAGTTTTCATGACATAAGCAGACAGTGACAGATCTATAATTTTCTCTCTCCCATGCTTTTTTTTTTTGGGGGGGGGGGCGGAGACTTCCTGTTTCCATTCGGCCAACAGAAAAGGGAGCTGGCGGCGATGAGGGAATACCGTGTGTTTATCCCCCTGCTTTCACAAAGATGTTGCTCCTTGTAGTTATCAATTCGTGCTTGCGTCTCTGTGTGTGTCTGACTGATGATCCCACTCGGCCAGGCCACAGCCGGCTTCTCTGTGCAGGAGCGAAGGCTTTTCAATTAACTTCCATGCCCCACACACACACACACACACACACAGCTATACACAACCATGCATTCAGCTCAGGCTGCTGCCTATACTTACTGTGTATAATGTTACAGCCGGGGTCTTTCACTTTCCGCGCATCTCTGATGGAAATGCCAGAAGTGGAGAACTGGAACTAGAAGGGAAGCACTGTCATCATCTCAAATTACCCCTCGACTCCCTCTAAGCTCGGCTGCCTTACACGCTTTCTCTATTTTCATCTGCATTCCTCTTTAATTTCATCTCCCCATCTCTCATCTTGCTTCTCACTCTGTCTCCCTTCCTCGCTGTCGCTCCTGCCAGCACATATATATATATATATATATATATATATATATATATATATATATATATATATATATATATATATATTTGCCCTACTTCATTGCTTTCTCTGTCTTCTGTCTCTCATATTCCTACTTATGCATGCATATTGTGTTTCTCATTGTTTGCCACAACATTTTTTTCCTTCTGTCTGTTTTGTGTCACATGAATATTCTCCTTTACACCCATATGTTGTAATATTCCTCTCTTTATTTGACCGTCTGTGCATAAATCCCAGCAGACTTGACACACCGGGCATAAAGGCCCTTTTCAGTCTGATTACTTCGGCCATGAGTTTGTTATTTTTTTCCCCCCTTCGGTCATGCTGCCCAGCTTAGCCCTCCAAACTGATTAGTCATTCAGTGTTTCACCACTACGCGTTTATTTTTAAAAACGCTTCCAAGTTCCCTTTACATCGGCGCTCCTGGCCGTTTTTTCACCCATGCCAAGCGGCTGAGGTTAGCACAGGCCAGATGATGTAATGACGCTGATTTTTCCAGTGCTCCTACCTCAGGAGCCAGTCACATGGAAATGGGTTATGGTCGAAGAAAATACACACAAGCGCGCACAGGCCACAGACACACTTCCAAGTTTCACATGAACGCGCTCCGATGGGGTAATGATGTTATGTATAGCTACCAGATGACAGCCGTAAATGTCTGCTGCCTGACACATCTACACACACACACACACACACACACACACACACACTAACATACAGTATAGAGCTTGTTTTATGACGCTTTTATCCTTGAACCCACGGGCAGTCGGTCAGTTGCTGTTCATCTGAACCCAGAGTGTGTTTATGTCTGTGTGTGTGCGCTTGTATGTTTATGGTCCCGCTAGAACAGGCAGATCAGTATGTGTGTGTTGACGTGTGCAGTCAGCCCTTAGCTTGTGTGTTTACCCAAGACCACGGAGCATGACTCTGTCCATAGGAGGCTGCGGTGCATGCGTTTGTGGCCGGAGGTGACCGCAGGCGCACAACAGGGACCAAGTTTGTGAGTTTAGGTGCGTGTCCATACGTGTGACTGTTGGCGGACTGAAAGGCAAGGTCATGAGATCAGAGGGAGAGCAGGTGGTCACCGCCTACTTTAGCCTCATTCACCCCACCCCCCCTCCCCGCATGGAGCTGCCCCCCACCCCACCCCTTTTTGCAGTGGCCAGGGTCAAAGGTCGGCCTAGGAAAAGGCTGCTGGCTCAGAGCCAGAGACATTCCAGCATTCCTTTGCAGGCTAAATCAGAGGCAACATGGCCCCTCCCTGGAGATCAATGGTCTGCAATGTTATTTAAAAACAAGGTGACCACACGGGAGGGGGGGGGGGGGTCACAACAGCCGCACTGCTGACAGAAGATACCCCCTCTACAAAAAAAAGGCTCTTTTTCATCTCGCCCCAGATGACATCCTACATCATGGAGTCTCTCTCAACTCAGGGCTCCAACTTGACAAGGTCTTTAATGATTTACATCTTCACGAAATACTGAGATTAACCCCCCCCCATCCCGGAGCACACAGAATAGTAATGGCCCCAGCTGGATTTTAAAAGGAGTGAATGAATTATTCACAGCAATCCAGTCCCAATAAGGCAAAATTACCACTAAATTCTTACTCTTGTAACTTTTGTCAAGAGTTGACCTTTAACCTCACCCCACCCCACCCCCACTCACCTCTAAGCAGGCGTTCAAAAATGATTTTCCTGTTTCGCTGTAAGGCACCAAAGCACCACTGGGGGTTAGAGTGAGCAGTCCTTCAGGTCAGGACAAAAGAAAAAGGAAAATGACGAAGATCACAAATCGCACTTCACGACACATTTAGTACTGCTGTCAGGTGCTGTTTACAGGATGTTGTGCACATTTCCCAATTTCAGTTCCCAATTTGTAGTTACTGTTGTGGTACTTCAGACACTCTCATGATTAAATTTCAGTTTGTGGAAATGCTTCTGCTGTCAGTGCCTTTGAACCTTCCTGTTTTCCGTTTACTGTCATTTGTTTCACTGTGTTAACTATCCAGTTCAAATTGCTACTTAAACTTTAGCGTACTTCCTGCCTCGTGATCAAAGGATTGACATTAAAGGAAAGATTCAGCGGATGAGAGTGTTACAGCTGGGGCAAAATAGGTTGACCTAGATTGAGCCAATCAGCAAAAGTTAATATTTTTCTTGTATAAACATTACGAATTGCTCCTTTAAATCGTAATTCTGTTCCTCCCAGGGGGGGTGTGTCAGGTTCCCCATCAAGAAGAGGAACACTTTAAATATTCAGCTCCTGTTTCAGCTGAATCTTGTTCTGGTGCTTGTGGTTGTGTAAACTGTAGTGATCCTGAAGCACTGCAGGAGAAAGGGAGGGGCATGACCAAGAGCCAAGGTGCTTGTTTGTGCGCGTTCATAGTGTGTGTGTGTGTGTGTGTGTGTGGGGCAAAGCAGGCTAACTGAATGATTTATAAAGATTGATGGCTTGCTGTGCCTGGCTAAAGCAGCAGTGCACCAGCGGAGGAGAATGTCATTTGCTCTGGGACGACCATGCAGAGGCAACTCGGCTACGAAATGTGTGTGACAGTGACATTTTTTACAGGAGAAGTTTTTCTTCTGCCCGTCCAAGAGATATCTTTTTACTGCGGGTTCAGTCAGTCATTCTGATGTTTTCTTTTTATTGAGGCATTTTTCATATCATTGATTTACATAAGAATTCAACCAATGGTGGGCTGCTGGTTAAAACTCTGTGATTGAAAGGTCCAGAACAGCTGATAAATAGGTCCTGGTGTGTGTTCATATACTGCTGTGTCACCTAAAGAGTGAGCTAGACTCAATATTAACATGTGTAAAGTAATTTTTTCCTTTATTTTCAGACACCCTAAGGGAAGGTATCACTATAAAATATTCACAAGGTTAATTGGTAACTATTTTGATATTGATCAACATTTTTCACCATTTTTATTAAGGAAAAATGCTACATATTGTCAAACTTGGGATTTCTGGTTTATTTGTAATGAACATCTGAATATCTTAAGGGTTTGGACTGTTGATAAGATAAAAAGGAAAAAACTAAAGATCCCTCTTTGGTATGTAGGAAGCTTTAGCTGTTATTAAAGAAAATATTTCTAAATGATTTTTGAAGATATTCATCACGTACAAGAAAAACTTTAGTATTGCAAACCAGCCTTACGCACGGATGGAGCTCAAACTGAGTTCCTTTCCTTTGAATCATCTGCTCTAAATGAAAATGGAGCGGCTTCACTCAGTCATCCCAGTCCTGGCCTTCGCTTTATTAACGCTGTTCTTTTGGATGAGTCTAAAACCAGACGACGCTGCATGCGTTGACAGTTAAGTGTCCATTCTCAATTTCTTCAAATGAAAACAATTGATCAACATCAGCAGCTAGAAGCGGTGCTGTTGTCGTCGCGGTGATTAATATTCAGAATCGGTATAATTCATCTTAATTCAAAAGAACTGCACCTTTGCATCACATTCGAGCATGATTATTTTGACCTACAGCGGGGAACTTGATATTTCACTCATACTGATACGTTAATGCTCCACAATTAGTCATTGTGGAAACTGGTCGTGATTAGACACAATTAATTTCACAGCCTTAGGCGAGTGCAGAGACTGATGCCATTTGATGAGGAGGGCAAAACAATTGGAATAGAGGTGGAGAGTTTGGAGCCAGGCATCAGAGATGGATACAGAGATGTGAGATAGAGTCAAAAGAGAAGCTAGTCGTGTGTGCCGTGCTTCCTGTCCATTTGATTTTCTGCTGGCAGGCTTTTGTATTCATTTTTTTCATAAATGTGTATTTGTGTATCTGTTCACAGTACACTGTTTTGCCTAATGCAGGATATGATGGGGGTTTGTGGTCTGTGAGGTTGATATGTTGCAGGGCAATCGCTCATGGCTCAGTGATGTTGCGGGAGTTAATATACAGGCCGCGGGGGGTTAATTAAGTGCAACAGACCACCTTTCACAAACAAATAGCGGTAGAAGGTCTCGTTTCATCCTGGGAGGAAAGGGGGAGCTGAAAGAGGGAGTTTACAAGACAGACAAAGTGAGAAAGACTGAAGGTTATCCTGTCAGGTGAGACCACAGAGGCCTTAATGGATCTCTATAATAGTCAGACGTAGACAGTCACAAACAATTTTCTGACTCTAATGTCCTCCGTCTCCCTCTCAACATCCACGGACACACACACACAGACACTGATGCACACACACAAGCGCTGCCACCAGGGAAAATGAAGATGGATGATGAGCACTTTGCTAAGGAGGGCTGCAAGAAGCTAAGGAGATAATATCAGTGCACAAATACACCGGCAGCTTTTACATCCACCAACTTGGTTTATACAGATTATGTGAGGTGCAAATACGCCTTACAGCCCATACGCTGCCTCATCTTCCCTGTCATACAAAATGTATGTGTTGTTTTAGCTTTGTAGCTCTGTTGTCATGGATGCATTAAACCATTTGACTCATCAAAGCCAGACATTTTTCAGTGTTGTGGCATCCTTTTAGAGAAAGACCATGCTGATATAAAAAGCTTGTTAAACAGGTGGCAGCAGAACGGCTGGTCGAGTACAGAGCTGTAAAAAAGGAGGAGCCAATGTACTCCTCATTAAGTTGACTTATGCTTTGGCATTGATATATTTAAGCACACACTCTCCCAAAAGCCCAAGGCCGTCTATTGTATTTGAAACCAGTAACGGTATTTTCATTAAAGGAACCTGATAATTGTGAATTGGCAGATATTTGATTTTTTTGGAATAATTGCTCAGCAGAGTTTTATGAAAGGATTCCACAGATCCATGACTGTTAAGTGGATTGGGGGAAAAAAAATGTAATTGTTTCTGTAAGTAGATACCTTCATAATTGGATCCCACCATTTTAGGGCCACAGTAATTTCTTTTCTCATGTTACGCTTCACAAAAACAAACTCACTAAGTTCCATGTAGTGAGGTGTAGATAAACAAGTGGAGATACTAATTGCTGGTTTGGGGTCAAGCGTGGGAAAATCTGTATCAGCGCATCCTCAAATAAAAGGTATCATTTATATGAAAATGCCACAAAACAGTTGAAAGATCAAATCTATAATATATCACACTGCACTTTGTAATTACTCTGTGTCACTGCATGTGTCAAACCATGAATACGAGAAGCTAAAACTGTAATATCGATGTGGCAAAAAGGAAATATAATATATTTATATGTATATTATATTTAATGCACATTCAGAAACACAATGGGCAAGTCACATATGCAAGTACACACAGACACACAAAGTGTGCAAGGCAGTTATTAATCACGACAGGAGCTGCTTGTACTGATGGAGGTCCACAGAGAGAAAATGCTTTTATTAATATCAGCCCTCAAACCCCTGATGTAGCGCGCATGCGCACACACACACACACTCACTCACTCTCGCTCTAAGAAGCATAAACAGCACATTCATTGCTTGCATGTGGAAGCGCAGACATTACAAAATAAAGGGACACACACATACACACATACACACATGCTCCACACTGCTGTCTTTACCTCATACGTGCATTGATCTTGACCCGGTGAGCACGCTCCCACTCATTCATGCATAGAAAATGTCTGCATCGATAATCACCTTACACACACAAGCACATCTGAAGGTGCCTCAGTCAAGATCAGGTCATCTCCAGCAGCTTAAAGCACCCATTGCTCTTCTTTGAAAAACAACAGCTAACCTCTGCTGCTCTGCATGTCTGGGGATTGACAGCTAAAGACACACACGCACAGTCATGGTGGTAAAGTTGCTGCCGTTGCGGAGGGGTAACGTGGGGGAGCTTTGATTTCCTCTGATTCTCGTCTCATTGGGGTTGAGACGTTCTTCCTTCACATGATGTTGGCTGTTTGTCTGCTGCTGCTGCTGTTTGATGTTTTTATAGCAACTCTCCCCGTGGAACTCACTAACTGACCCCTGCAAGATGCCAACAAGGCACAAAAACACACACACACATACGCACACAAAGAGGTGGGGACACATGTTTAATGAAGCAAAGAGGAAGTGTCTGATTGGGGAGGGGGGACCACAGGAAGCACAATGCTCAACTTCCTCTGCGTGGACTATTGTATTCCAAAGTGTCAAGAGAGCCCTAGTGAGGATGTTTATGCGCACACACACACACACACAGAGGCACAAACACTAAGCCTAGTAAGATTAAGATCAGCCTCTCACTGTCAAGCTCCTACTCACAAATAAATAGATGTAAAGTGCACAATAATTAAGTGTCAGACTTGATACTGCATTCAAAAGGCCTCGGCCCAATTTGCTATTTTAAACAGACTTCGATGCCGGCCCTGCTTCCTTCAATGCCAGCATTCTTTTCTAATGGTAATTGGCCATCCGTGCAGTTCTTTGTTGTATGGACGGAATTTCTTTTGGAAATCTTTCTGTTTGGTTTGTCAAGGGTTTTCTCATGGCTTGTGGTTTTTGATCCTTGAAGACATAGCGGCACAGATCGAATGCCGAAGCAAAAGCACGCAAGTGAACAGTAAAAGGGCCGTAGTGAGGCCTGTGCTCTACAGATGTCAGGGGTCAAATTTAAATTTTACTATCAGTCACATTAGACGAGAACTTGGGCTCATTTGGAGTGACAGATGTGGCAGCACTTTTGTTTTTTTGTTTTTTTTTTTCATTTATCATATCCAATTAGCAATCAACATTATAAATAATAATTTAGCAATTTCAGGCGAACAACAATTTCCAACTTCTTCTGCTATTTCCAACATGGGTTTATTATTTTAACTAGACGGTTCAACCGTTTAGACATAACCTTAGCTAACAATTTCAACATACTCTAGCTTTTTAAATCCAGCGAGATCTAGCCGTTTTAAACGTTAGGGTTACTCTTTCTACCATTTGCTCTTCGTCGCCAACTGCTTTGACCATCAATCGGTTACTTTTTGCTCTTTCAACCACAGTCATTACTTTAAGATGACTGTTTCCCTTTTGACAACTTCAGAAGTATTGTTGCTTCTTTTGGGGAATGGGTGCAATAGACCTCTCCAACCTGTCTGATGAGAGGAGCGTGTGAAGGATTTAATCGTACACACACACTGTTATGTGACAAATGGAGCCTCCAGGGATGACACCACAAGACAGACATGGTCTTTCTTTTTAGTGTAGCGTGTTGTGTTGGGTGTGTGTGTGCGTTTGTGGAGAACCATTCTTTGTGTATTCTTTGGACTTGTGGTATGACTTGACGTCTCCACAGGTATTACAGTTTTCTCGCGGCAGAAGATAATGTGGTTGACTAAAGATCACATGACACTTCGCTTGATCTACAGTGTTTCAACCACTTGCGTGCAGACAACACATCGCAAAGAGCCACGGGGTCAAGAGGGACTCGAAGCCGGATGTGTGCTCCAGCCTTTCTGGAATCAATTTAGCGTTGCAGTGTTTTCCGGTCTGTTTTACAAGATAAGGCTACAAGAAGAAAAGCAGCAAAACCTCTGATGCTATAATTTCACCATAACCTAACCGTTTAGAAGTAATGGGAAGTAAATCTGCCCCCAGAATCTTTAGTGCAAACAGAAAGGGGGGGGTTGAAGTGGAAGACGACGAGTTAATTAGCAGCCTTGTTATCCTCACCACAATCTCTGTAGTGTAAGTCTTTGTGAAAGCAAACAACACAATGAACAAAGCCCAAAACACAAGGCTCTGTCTCATTAGCAAACTATTAAAGTTGAGAAGCTTCAACAAGAAGAGAGCAGCAGAGGTTGAGAACAAGAGCCTGAGAGAGTAAACTCGTCTTTCCGACCTTAAATGTGAAAGTCCTAAATGTTCATATGCTCCCAGCAGCATGTCACAATCATAGGAAGTTACTTTGGTGCTTCATTGGCTCATGGAAAGCTTAAGGCTAAAATGCGTTCGGAGCAATATTAGACCTACATTATTTGACATTTCTATTATGTGCTTTGAAGAGCAAACCCGAGGCATCAGCAACTCTGGCTGTGTCCACTAAACATATAGCTCCTTGGTATTTTCCTTTGTGAGTGACATCCAGTGTGTCCCATGGTCATATGTAAAGACAACAGCAGTTATTGAGGCCAACTGAAAGACCAAGATGAGGCCAAATTCAGAAACGTTTCTTCTATTAATATTTTATAATTAAGCTTTCTATTGTTGGTTAAAAGACTGACACACATTAAATCCAAAAATTACCACCTATATCATTAAAATAATTGGCTATCAAGCTACAACTCTTAAAAATTGAAGTGGCAAATCAAAGGTGATTTTCACTCAGGTTTGTGTCCTACATACTAAATTTGGAAAAGGCATTTGCTTTGCTAGTGTACTTTTAACCAACATGGCATTTGCCACAGATGTATTGTACCTGGTGGGTGAGAGAACACAAAAAATGTTTCCTGCTGATGAATATAGATGTTCAATGACAGTCAAAGGAAACTCAGTGGGTGTACTGAATCACCGCTTTCTTGTTTAGGCAAATTAAAATTAGCTGCAATTGTAGCTGCAATTGAAAATACTCATGTTAATCTGGATATATATATACACACACACACACACACACACACACACACACACACACATAAGCAACAAAAGGAAAATATTAATTAGACCTGATAATATTGTGTGATTAACTAAACAAAGAATTTTCTACCAGCAGAGTAATTGTTGGCATTGATATTGATCAGTGGCAGGTCCAGAATCTTCTGTTTCTTCGTGTTTTGCAGGGCTCTGTTCTAAGCTTTACTGGAAAACCTACCTGGCATATTGAAGATGATTTCCTCTATCTTCTCTCTCTCTCTCTCTCGCTCTTTATGTTACCCACGCAGACTTTCCTTTGCGGTTTGACACCTGAGTGCGCGCAGGTTTCATGTGTTACATTATCTAAAGAAAGAGGTGGGTGGAAGGAAGCAGTGCAGCACATCAGCTCTCGAACAGGCAATTCTCACACACAAACACATGCACACGGACACACACAGGCTGGCGCACACACACACTGACTTCATGCCGAGGAGAAGACAAAATGTCAGGGCTGGTTCTGGGAGACAACTGCTGGTGCTGCTGTCGGCATGGAGACTGCCGTGGCGTAAGGTTGCAGCAGAAGACCGTCGAGCTTAAATTCACTTAAAATGTCAAAACACCTGAGGGGGGTGAGGGCTGTGCCTGGACCTGACAACTATCAACCTTTCTTCGCCTCACACACTATGTCAAAAACTGGTTGGAAACCTCAGTGATAACTGTGTAACCTTTTCAGTAAGCACTTTGCCCTTTATTTGTTTTCAAATCATATTCTTTTCTTTACACCAACATGCATTTAGGCAGTGCACATTCCCCCTCAGGACGTTTTAGGTGGTTTGCCAGCGAATACTCTGACTAGTGTACTTCTTTACCTCCTATCCAGCACGGTACTCACCACCAAAGAGCCTAATAAACACAGCGTGTGCATATTTCAAAAGAGCAAGACTATTAAGGGTCCCATTACGGCTCCTTCAGGCTTTGTTCTGTCTAATATATTCCCTGCATGTTAATTGACAGAACCTAGCTTGATATTTAGTGGCCATGAATTTCCAACAATGCACTTGGTGGCGTGGCATTTAACAAAGCCTTTAAGGAGAAGGACACAGCGCTGCTCATCGTTCAACATTCGGTGCAGCTGTTCCCAACGCCGCAAAAAGATTTATGGAAGTCATGATCCGGGAGACTGCTCCCGTTGTGGGCAATTCTGTCGCAGTGGAAGTAATGTGTGATTTGTTCCAAGGTTTGGCGCTTTGTTGTTGTTGGAGAGTGGCTGTAGTTTTATGATTGCCAGCGCCGCAGCTCTTTGTCCATTCATTCACCCGTCTGGTATGTGCAGTCACTTTTCCTTATATGATAAACTGAATCTGAATACCAGTCAGATAAATCAGCGATCAGAGGACCAATTTGCACCCTGGAAAAAAATCTGTCTTTTCCCTTTTCTCAAACACTCATTGAAAAATGAATCAGCACCTTAATCACCGGTCAAAACAGTTATTTGTTGTATCCCAACTGGGCCAATAAACATACGCAGCTGTGATGGCAGTGTACTGGCACACCAAGAAGTGCACTCCCACATTTCTGCAGCGAGAGGGGAAATGATACCACTGGTGAACAATAAAAGAATAATTTCGTTACTGCAAAGTTACAATTTCATCTATTTAATTAGAAAAAGAACGGTCGCTAATGAAAATTAATGCTAATTGTAGCCTCAGTGGTGGTTGATTTAATCCTTTGGTTGATAAATGTGAAAAAAGACAAACTGAAAAATGCATTTCATAATTTCTTTGAGCAAAAGTGACTTCATCATCTCAGTAGTTCACAACCGTGACTTATTAGCTTTGCAGTCACGTTAAAATGAGAAAATCTTCTGATATTAGAAGCTGGAATCACCGAATGTCTGGCATTTCTGCTCGATGAATAAATGATTCATCACGAAAGCTGCCACTCGATAAATCGCTACGGCATCTTCCCCCGTCCCTCCCCAATCTCTCTGAAAGTTCTCCAGTGAATACCTGTTCCTCTTCTGTGGAAATGCTTTGTGGAAGTCAAAATGCAATGCCAGCATTCCACGTACCGTTTGCCTGCTTGCCTCATCACCCACAGCTCCTGCAAACAGTGAAGCCACACCTTCCTGAACAAACACACAAAAAGCCTAAATACACACACTTCCGCCATACAACAGAAACCAAAAATGCTGCGTCACATCTCGATACCTGCTGCATGTCATCTGATGGATTTGCAGTAAGCCACATGAGGCCACGTTAGCCTCCTCAGCAGAGTGACTCTCTTTCTTCCTGTTTTAACCACAGGAAATTTTCCCATCGCCGCAGGCTCTCTGAGCGGCTGACTGAATGTCTCACTGAATGACTGCCTGGCTGGCTTAAAAGGGACTTTCAGACCTTAGGCTGCTGCTAAGTGTCCTCGACTTACAGTAATTGGTAGGCTGAGGGCTTGTCGTTGGCAACTCCATCTCCCCAAAAAAAACATTTAGGAATATTTACAGTAAAAAGCGATTGGTCCCTGGAAAGACTTTGGAGGAGCGTGAGAGAGAGAAAATTCGAGTCGAGGGCCTAAAATGTCCCCAAACAAGGTTTAAATGTAAAGATGCTGTGTGTGAAACATTATAATCTATAATATATTGCCATAATTAGAAACATAATTGCTGTAAACAAAGATGACGCATGCAACAACAACAAAAAAAAAAGGCTGCATCTATGAGTCTGTGCTCTCCATTTCATATCACCATTAGATCTAGTTTCCACAGGAAAGCTGCCTGAAGACCCCCCCCCCCCCAAAAAAAAGCACTTTTGCCGTTTTATATGTATGAAACACTGAAGTAATACACTTTCCTGCCAATGTTGCGGCACCCACATGTTAGCTGTTGGAATGTGGCCTATGTTCGGTGTTATCAAAAGTTTCTATAATCTTTTATCTTACAGTCTAATCAACATGTGCTTGTTCAGTGCGATTGCTGTGTAACCGCAGTTTACATTGAGCTTCTCTGTTATCAGATTGTTTCTTAATCATTTATGCAGCTAGTTTCAAATCTTCTATTTATTTCTGTTTTCTTTTTTGCTGCGCCAATCTGAAGGCCCCGATGCAGGGGGGTGGGGGCTTGTTCAATTTGCTTTTTAGTTTATAATTCTTCATCATTTAGATTCAAATTTGTTTGCTTGTGACACCTTGACATTTCTTTTTGTCTTGCAACACAAAGGATGGTGATCTCCAGCTGTACTTTAAGTGTAGTGCTTTATAGTGCTGTCATATTAAACATTAACATTATAGCATTGTCACCGTGGTCTAGTTCGAACAGCACGTCAGACTCAAATTGATCAAAATTCCTGCAGTAATTAGACTTTCTATGAAAAACAACAATGCAATTTTTGGGAGCTGCCTCCATTTTGCATTAACACTGAGGGGGGGGCTAGTTTCCAAAGGGGTGACCAGGCGTGCAACACATCAGAATGACCAAGACACACAGATCAAATAAGATTTTTTTTCTGTGTTCAAGTCACTGTTTGAATTTCAGCAGTTTAGTGGCTATATTTCTCTGCCCCGAGTTTAAATCTCAGCAATTCAGAACACACCTCTGTGTTGACAGTGTTTTTCTTAATCCCTTAACCTGTAAATGGAAACCATTTCCTGTTTCTTCACCAGGTTACTGCTGTAAGCTGGGAATAATGAGATTCCTATAGTGTGTATAACTAAACTCAGTAATGCTTGAGGCAAATAGCAATGTCTTCTATGCAACAGGAAGGAACAGGCAGTAAGAAGGAATGTGAATTTAATCCTAGAAAAATTTGCAATGTACCAGATTTTATTTTTTTTATTATTTATAATTTATTATTTCATGGCTGCCATCTGAGGAGATTTAGCTTATCTATTCAGCCCATGCTGGGCTTCCAATCCACCTTCGTATTTGACCTGTGCCTTTGGGTTTTTGATGTGCATTTCCCCAAAGGGGTCGTGAGTGGAGGTGTAAACGCACACTTTTGGATTGCTGCAGGAAAAGAAGGAAATAACGCCCAGTTACCCACTGGGGGCATTTCTATCTGTTTGCTACGAGTGGGAAGGGACGCGCAGAGAGAAGTGGAAAAGTCCGGTAACAGATTAGAGGATGAGGGAAGCGAAGGAGAGATGAGGAGTGAATAACAAAGCACGAGACTGAAGGCATCAAAAGAGAGGTCCTGTTCTGAGTAATGAAGGGGGATCTGTTTAAAAAAAAAAAAAAAAAAGCTAGAGAGAGAGGAATGAGAAAAAGTAAAGGAGAAAGTGGTGTGTTTTTTTTTTTTTTTTCCCCACCCAGAGGAGTGCGTGGTAGATTTGTTAACGCAACTCCAAGCATCAACCTGTTTGAGCTGAACAAGAGGGAGCAGCTTAGCTCGCAGTAGGAGAGGTTACAAGTGCTGAACTCGCACACTAATCAAGCTTTCTCCCTGTGTTTTCTTCCCCATCTCTGCCTCCCCGCGCTGCCTGTCATCCACACCGATCAACACCATCTAGGTAAGAAAACTTTTCCCTCTTCTCCTTGTGAGTTTGTCTGTGCGTGTGATTGTGTGGGAGGTTGGGTGGGGCGTGAGAACTGGCAGGGTGGCGGGGGGCGAACGTGCCCGGCGTATCAACGATGCCCGGGCGCACAGACAGACAGCTCTCTAACATATAGCACACATGTTTAAATAAGAAGGGAGGGATCCTGTCAAAGGGCCACAGTTGTGGCTCTTTCAGCTGAGTGAATAAAGAGACACTTTTCGCCCTGCGCTGTCTGCCAAAAAGAGCGATTATCCCTTCAGACGTAAAGAAGACAGGACAGGCGGGGAGTGGGAAGGAAAGAAAAGCAGAATCAAAGGGCAAATTGGTGTCTGTTGTGTTTTTAAATCTGAGTGAAAGTTTGAATCCAGCATTGTGTTGTGCTACGTCATAGCTCTGTTTAGCCCACAAGATAATTTTCCCACAACAGAAATGGCTTCCATGGGCAGCTTATTCAAGCGTCATCTCATCTTTCTTGTGAAAACACCTCAAATTTCTCTCTTGTGAGCTGAAACCGTCTGTCAGTCTTTGAGCAGTCTGGCAGCCAGTCTGAGCTGGCTTCTGGTTCACAGGGGCATTTTTCTTTTTCTTGTAGAAAATTAAAACATTAAAAGCAAGATTAAAGTTTTGAATCTTTTGTTGGGGTGGGGGTCGGCTCGCGCGGTGTGGCGGAGGGTCTTTGCTGTGAACTTCAAATCGATTGCCTCTGAAGGTATGTCAGGGCTGCAACAATGCTCCCAAAACTCGATGGGAATTCCCGAACCAGGTAACGTGTGTGTGTGTGTGTGGGTTCGCTTTTGTGTTGTGCTCCAGTTCACAGCGAGGCTGTAGTGTGGGTTATTTATATGCATGTGCTCTGCAGCTTGCAAATTAACAACCTTCATAGCTCACAGAGGAAATGACAGGGTCTTTAATTAACATACAGATTTGCTTACATGCCCACTCAATGGCAGTAATATATACTGGATAACTACATATTGCATTTACACATGGTTAAATGACCTCCAACTTGTTTGAGCACAGCGGCACAGACATACAGCACATTAACATATGAACTGACTGCAAAGGCCAACAGCTTCCCTGCCTGGACTCCATTTTTTAGACATGCCAGGATAAATGTTCAAAATACTCCCTTCATGGCACCACCACCAAAACACTTCCTGCCTGCGCCCACTCCCTCCACCTTCCTTCGACTCTCTCCTGCATGGGGTCTGTTGTTGTGTTTACAGCAGCCGGTGGGAGGGTGTTTGGTCTGCTCTCTGCGGATACTTTGCAGACAAACAAAGTGTTGAAGGCCACCGCAGTCTCCCACACCGTGTGCTGGAAACGACGCAGTGAACTTGACCCTGTGTGTATTTCTGCTCCTAGTCAGAGCTAACTTTCAAAGTTAGGGTCACATATTGTGCGTCCTCGGCGCTCCACAGATGGTTCTTCCACGGGAGACTCTCGATGGTCAGCTATGACCTGCAGGGCAATGGCCACGCAACAGACGGTGACAGCAGGCATCAGCAGCCTTGTTAGCTTCTTTACTTGTCCTTTGGAAGGAGGTAAATGTTAAATGATGGAGAACTTAAGTGTTGTGCTCTTAATCAACCTATTTTTTTTATTTCATGTCTGTCTTCAGAAATGAAAGCTCTAATGGAGCTTGATTTCAACGTACATATTAGTGAATCAGATTGATACAAATTGCTTCCAAATTTCAAGGGCCATTTCTACAACTGTTCCCCTTCTTCTTCCCTTCACTGTATTGAATAATAAAACTCCCCCCCCCCCCCCCCCCCCCCCCCCGCTACCCCTCCAGTCCCAGTCCCTCCCTCCCCGTTCAATAAACTCCAACTTCATTTGCCACAGTGTTGCAGCAGGCTGTTTGGCAGACCTGACGGTCCTGTTGCGCAGCGCTGATGGCTGAATGCAGCACACCCAGCACACTGTCTGCATTGTGCCTTTGATGAGGCCCTTCATCTTAGTCACTCGAGAGCCTGCGTGTGCGACTGTGTGTATGCGTGGTGGATGGCGAGAGCACGTCTGTGTGTTCCCGCTGACACACCCACACACACATATGCAAACGTGCCATATTGTGCTTGCTTCAGCACCTTGGCTGTTATAGTTATCTCCCCCCCCCCAGCGGCTGACATATGGGTGTGGAGATATTTATTAATGCTGGTTGTGATAACATGGCGAACGATGAACAGGAAGGGTCAGTGTGTGATCGATACTCAGGCACTATGCTGAAATACGTCCGTTACTCACCCGTCTTACTCTCCACCTCTCACTGTAAAGCTTTAAATCTTTGGCCACTCTCCACCCGCTCTGCCTGCCAAGTCTCAACAGAATAACTCTTCTTGCCCTGTTTAATGGTTTAACTACTTTAAAGAAAAGGCCAAGGCTTTCTATTGTCAGTCACTCTTTAATCATATTAAGTGCTGGGCAGGAACGACAGCTTCATTTTTTGATGCGCACTAAAACAAGCTTCATATCTCAACTGCTCAAGTGCCCACTCATCATCTCGTGCCCTCTTATATTGGCTACGCCGTTTGTGGCCTAGTTTTTCCTGCAACTTTTCAGTTTCACCTGTGATGCACGACTATGTTGTACATGCTTTTCTTAGTGTGTCGTTTCGCTTCATATTGCTCTTTTTTTTTTTTTTTTTTTTCCTGTACAACACACACGGAGCGATGCACAATGCACACAAAAAAAAAAAAAAAAAACCTTCTTCCCACCTGATTGCTTTCACATTCATCTTGCAAGGAGATTTATGGTTAGGGGAATGTTGGAGACAGGCTATTACCATGTCCTGTTTGAGCTCATCAGTCAGACAAAGTGGTTGAGGTAGTGACGACATTTGCGGGCCTTGGCCACGACACACTCCCTCCTACACGCTTCCTTTGCTCCCCATCCATGTTAACCCTGCTCCAGTGGCTGCTCGGCCTCCCACACTGCCTCGTTTTTCATCAGCATTAGGCAGCAGCGCTGCAGGCCCCCCCCCCCATTTGATTGGAAGTTGGCTTGCCCTGCAGAGAATCGGATGGTTGCTGCACAAATCAGAGCCACCTTAATCATATTCGAAATGTACAGTGAAGCAAACGCACTGGATCTTGTTTTGGTGACTGAGAGATTTGGGTGTTTGATGTAGCAGCTGTTGGCACATGTTTAAGATTCCAGCTGGATCAGAAATTCTTTAGTGGTTTCTTTTTGTGCTGTCCTAGTAACTTCATGATGTTTAATTTATATATATTAGACGGCATCAGTCATTAAATCAATTACTTGATGGGACAAAAATTAATATGAAGAATTGGCAAATTGATGAATTATTGATTATTGGGGTTTAAAATTGCGAGAGAAACACTGCCTAATTGGAGCTTCTGCAACTTCAGTTGCTGCTTCTCTCTGTTTATATAATTGCAAACTCAATGTTACCATTTCCTTTCTGATTTATTAAACCCCTTTCTGTTGGTGTACTTTTAAAATAGTTGGTCGATTAAAAATGTGCGTGGTGTATGATTTTTATTGTATTTATTTTTTTATTATCGCATGGGGTGCCTGGCTGGAAATGAGTCTGTCAGTGCTGGTGCCACACTCAACTGAATAATGAATGTGCAAGCTCGTGTACGCAGGACTATGTAGAGAGGCAATGGCGGGAACACCTGCACGATTTAATTAAAGCCAATGGAGGAAAAAAAAAAAGGATGCAATAAAAAACTGCCTTTGTGAGGCTTAATTTGTTCCGTTTTTTGCTGAGGGTGACAGACAGACTTGATATAAATGAGCTCGAGAATGTGACGGGGCTGTATGTTCCTTTCTTTCTGCAGTTTTTCTTTTTCTTAGTGTATCTTTTCTGTTAGTCCCCTTTCGTTGTTTGTGTTGGCTCTCCTGCTGAGCTTTCCCAGCTCTGTTCTTCCCCCCTC
The DNA here is from genome assembly GCF_900963305.1 of Echeneis naucrates. Lineage (NCBI taxonomy): Eukaryota > Metazoa > Chordata > Actinopteri > Carangiformes > Echeneidae > Echeneis > Echeneis naucrates. The sequence goes on from NC_042521.1 coordinate 5,267,101, forward strand.
TGTTGCTCTGCAAATGAGGAAATGATACTTAAATTGTTGCTTCCACTAGAATAACATTCAGAAAGGTGCAATGTAAAGTAAAGTGTCAGCGCCGCTTCCTGCAGCAGCAACTGTTGTAGAAGTGGGGAAGTGTTTGCGGGGCTGCTTGCAGACACACCACCTCCACACACACACACACACACACACACACACAGAACTTTGCATGAACCTCCATCGTGGACTCCATCGCTCAGGGACTGAGGCTGCCAGGTCCTGTCAGTTGTGTGTAGAGCTCTCTTCCTTCCCACTGTACCACACACACACTCTCTCTCTCTCGCGCTGTACTGTCGGGCCATCCTATCCCGTTCTTATAAATTTAATTAGAAGTGAGTGCGCTTTGGTTTGAGATGTATAGAGAGGAGACAGCAGTCAGCGACGCTTGCTGTATTGTGTTCAGTAGCTGGGGGATATCTCAGTCACTCCGGCTCGGCCAACACAAGTAATGAAGCCCACACAGCTCACTGGATCATGCTGACATTGTTAGAGCTCATATATTTCTTTCTGGCCCGTGCACTTCACAATAGGTGGCTGGTTTCCTGTCCCTTCTTTCATAAGAATGTTAATATTGTTTTATAAGCTTACACAGTCAGTACAGTGCTGGCAGGCCTCAGTCTTGGCCGGCGGTCGGTTATCACTCCGGGTCCGCTTGCGTTAAAGCCACGGCATCCGTTTCACCTCAGCACGCCTGCCACCAAGCCTGAATTCCACACTTATCTACAGGCAGCAGAATGGGTCTCGAGGGACAGGGAAGAGTGAGGGATTTACTCCAGGGCGCTCCTAAGCCGGCCCCCCTCCTAACCTACACGCAGATGTGTTCAAGGAGTGCAGCATTAGCCGGTGGAGTAGCCATGTATGTTTTTGAGTACGTATCAAAGCTCCCCAGAAAGCCTTATTTCCTGCCTTGTCCTCTTTCTCCCTCCTCGTCTTTTTGCTCCCTCTGACACTCTTCAGTTTGCAGTGCGTTGGAGCACAGCTGTTGATAGGGGTGTGTTCCCGCTGATAAGTAAACACTCTCCGGGGGCTTATGAGGAGAGCACTGCTTATGTATATTCCCCGCGTCGTTTGGTGGAGCTAACAGCAGCATAGCCAACAACCGTCAGCTGGTCAACCTAAACAGAAAATCGCACCGATCCTATCGCAGTCACGTCGACTGCAGATCGGGATTTTTCCTGTTAAGCAACCGCAACACGACTGAAGGATTGCTTTGCTTCAGTCAACACAAGTGTCGTTTGTCATCTCTTAGGAGGGCTCCTGGGAGAATCAGGGGTTACTGACAAGTCACGTTGAGTGAGATAGCGAGAGAAGGGTGTTTTTTTTTTTTATACTGCTGCCCCAAAAAGCTCAATAAGTACAGCAGAGGGCTAGAGTGGCTCTTAACAGCAACATTACAAGTGTCAATCATTCCAACCAGCACTAGTTTTTCTCGCTCCGTGACTCTCATAAGTCAGTGTCATCACTCCAATCCTAGTCCGGTTTCGTCTGATGGATAAAGATGCTTCTATGTCTGAAATTCGAGTGTACTAATGCGACCAAACTGAAGGTTTTCAGCTTTGCACAGTTTTTCCACATTGGCCCTTTCAGAGTTCAGGCTTGCATCTCTGGATGTTTTGTCTGTTTGGTTCATGTAGGGCTAACTCTCTTGTGTCTGCCTTGTTTGGTCTGACCTCTGCCATTCAGTGCAGAACAAGCAATCTCACATAGAGATGACTTAAATAAGAGCAATTTCATCCACTTCCAAGCCAATTGCAGGGTATTCGGCGACGCCTGAATTCAAAACTCTGATTCAGACAATGCCTGCTATGACTATTAGAACTGAAGCAGACCACCTAATGTAGAGTCAATCCACTGAATATGACTGTAATTTCTAAGCGTGTTTGGAGAGTGAAACAGGGATGTGTTATGGCCAGTCTCATTCTCTGTGTGCAGTCCACTCACCTTATTGATATGGAGGAGTGATTTTATTTTATTTTTTTTCTCCCTTCTATCTTCAGTTTTGACTAGTAGCAGTGCTTAAAGGGGTGCACAGGAGTACATCTTGCTTTCAACCACTACGCCAACTCTGTAAATATAAATATCTTTCAGATATTGGAGGACACCAAAGTACACACTGGTTGAGTCTAAATGCCTTCATCTTGAACTCTTGGATCCTGTTTATTCAGCCTGTGTGAACTCAGCCGAATAGATCATTTAGTTTCATTCATTCATCTTCAACCGCCGGGTTGTGGGAGATGCTGGAGCCAATCCCAGCTCATGCTATGTGAGCGCGGGGTTACAGGACCAAGTAAACTCCACTACAGGTATGAGAAGTGAGCTCACCAATAGCAATCACTCTCTCTTCTTCATTGATAATCAAGCCACAGATCTTGAGGTGTTTTTTTTTTTTCCCCCAATTTATTTATTTATTTTAAGCCTAAATACCAAATGCATAGCTGCAGTTCTTAATCACATCCCAGCTTCCAGTCTGAATCTCCCTGGAGTAAAAAGGAATGGATTGAGATACGTGGCACAAATGTCTATAGGATGCATTGAACAAATGTCGAATAGGTCCCCACAGGACCCCCTATCGAGCTTGTGTCTCGCTGCCTGGGATTGTATGTGTGCTTGCCGTCCCCCCTCCACCACCCCACACACACACACTTCGCTGTTTATTCCCTCACTTTCTGCCTGTCTCCTTGACCGCCGTGCCCTGCCTTTCCTACCACAAAAGCGTTCATTCGTCCCACTCAGCTGTTTCCCAGCGGAGGTCTGTGGGCTGAGGAATCCCCTTCAGAGTGGGCCTTTATCTGGGGCTGCGCCAGCGCTAGGAGAGGCCTGATTTAAAAAGGACCCTCTGTAGACCCACTGTCAAGCAAAGAGAGAGGCCGACCTGATGGATATCTGAGCTTCTCAGAGAAGCTGGCACAGGGAGGCCCAGACCGGCCAACAAAAACTGCTGGCCTCTATCGCTTTCTCCCACTCTTGTTCATTCATTTCCGCTCACAGCCCAGCTGATTTGATCTCCTTCACTCATATGTTTCCTGTTTTGTCTTTCTTGTGGCATGTTGTTCCCACATTGTGTGTGCCAAGTTATCTGGCATATTTACTCGAATGCACAGGCAGTTTTGTTTAACTGGCACTCCAATCTTTCAGCTTTTTCATTTTTGATCTGCTGCAGAAGGTCACGTAGGTCGAGAAGGCTGAATAAGACAAGAGGGATGAATTAAAATGCCTTATTAGTAATCGGTTTCTTTTTTGAATTGCGGTCAGAATTTCTCATTAGCCTTTGAAGGTAATGCAAATCTCAAGTGTTTGGGGTTTTTCTTTTCCACAGCAAATAAGAATATCTTCCGCCAGTGTGTTAAATGTAAGCCTTATGTCCTTATTGTGGTTTGGTTTTGTATTGACCCAGATTCAATGTTTCCTTGTTAAAAATCATGAAAGACACCTCTAGAAAACATTTCTTTCTGTATTTAGTTTTTTGCCCTTCCAGCACTGAAGAAATGACAGGCGCCCCTTCTTTTTTAATGTGCATCGCATGCGTGTCGGCTGAGTGATGAGCCAATTAAGCCGAGTTGCCGAGGTAGTCTGATTACTGGAGCTTACCGCGACGATACGGCCTAATTCGGCTGTAATGAGCATGGCTGAGGAGGCTGGCATTACTCACTTTAAAACCCTCCTTCAAAGAGTTCATTCTGTGTGCTGTTTTAGGAGAACCTGGGATTTTTTACAGATATCTGCCAAGTCCATACAAAGTCATTGTTCAGCCTCTGAAAGTCGGTGTTATTGTCATAACACGGTGAATCATGAGGCAGACAGCACCCACTGCGTGATGTTGAAAGTACGTCTGGAAAAGCTGACTGGAGCGGTGACGGCACGCACAGGAATCAGGGCATGTGGACATAGATACCGTCTGTCCACACAAGCCCTTACTCAAAGGGACACACTGACAAATGAGCCCTTTAGTCATACTTCTTACAGTGCGTGTTCTCTGTTGAGAAAACAAAATGACTGGCAGAATCAAAGGGCAGACTCTTCTGTTTAACCTTTAGAGGCTTTTTAATACAGATTTTATCTGCTACTTACAGTCTTACATCTTGTTCTTAACCCCTCTAGTGTCACCGATGTGTCTCAATGTGTTCTCATTACATTTAAGCTGTATTTAAGTCGATTAGGGAATTAATTAATTTCCAAATAGAATTACCATGTAATGGAATTGCCATGTAATCTATTTTATGCACTGGAATTTGCGATAATCGCGTTCCTTGTTTCTTTCCTAGAACACATGAACCATGTATGAGTCATGTATTAACTGCATCAGGACTTGTGGACACATTAACCCTAACTCTTTTTTTCTATTGCGGCATTCTTTAAAACGCTGTTTGCTATTAATTTTACTCTACAAGAACTCTGGGCTGTCTGTTCTTTGGGTTTTTTGTTTTTTAAACAAATCATTTCAATTTTTCTCTTTTTTTTTTTTTTTTAATGCCATGGAGCTTCGCAATAAACTTGAGGCTGAACTCCACCCAAACTGCAGCAGCCAATATTCTGTACAGCTCCTCAGGTATCCATATACAACAGTGTACAAATATTGAAACGCAGATTAATTTCCTCCGCTGCACTCACACTCCACCCCATGGTGCCAGTAAGAAGACACTTCCCAGCCTGTCAGAAGACCTTCCATCCTATAAAAGACAGCCGACAGATGGAGCTTCTGACAGAGTTAGCGCTCCGCCCGCATGCCATGACTGGTATCAACTGATGCGACGCCTTGCCCAAGGAGTTTGACTTATTAGAGGTGAATCAGCGCAGCTCAATCACAGGTTAAAAGTTTCTCCCTTTGGATCATAAGCAAAGAAAGAGGCCCAATAGCAAGACTTAGGCATTAATCACAGTCTGTCTTCAAGGCCTTTTACAGAAGAGATAGCAGAGAAACCTCTAAGCCTCTTGAAGCGGCGGAGGAAAGCGAGGCCTTGTGGACACCCTTGGGTGTTTTCACGCAACCTAATTAGTCCTGTATTTGCCTGAAATGTTCCCTGGCTTTCTCTTCTACCCAGTCCCTGTGCTGCTCATCTCGATCGGCTTCTGCATATTTACCGTCTCTCTCTTTCTCTCTCTCATGTATCACTGTCCCCAAGGGAGGTAGATTTCCAACACAAATAGTCATAAAAAAAAAAAGAAAGATGAGATCTGAGCTTCTATAGTCAGAGGAAAGACAGTGACACCAAGCAATGCCATCAGCAAATACCTAATCTTATTTTACCTACAGCTAAACACGGCTTTAATGTCGTGCATCTGCTCCTAAGCTTACATTACCCCAAGCCTCGAGGAAAGGGCGATGTTGTAACAAAGATGCATATTGTGAAAATGAAACACCCGGTGGTAAAAAAAAACAAAACAAAAAAACAACCAGCTAAGCTTTAAAGCCAAGGAAAGGAAATTATAACTTTTAAATGGTTAAATAATGCTCAAATGAATAAACCTTACATGAGATTAACAAGAGAAATCTGCAGGAACTATGCAGCTTTTTTATTTTTTTTATTCTATTCTATTGTATTCGAACATTTCCGAATATATTTATTTCCTTTTTTAGCTGAGAGTTAGATGCTAAATATGCTAGCTTATGTTAGCTTAAAGACTGGGAGAAAGGTGGCAATCAGCATATAAAATCCTAAAATGTCACTAATGAAGTAATTAACTTCATTTTTTTTTTCGTGTGTACACTAGTGAGAATGTTTTGTCTTCTCAAAGCTGTATTTTCATATTTACCCCATATCGTATCACCTAAACTGTGACTACAAAGTGAATGAGCATATTTTTGAAGTTGTTCTCGTTTTGCTGTTTAGATGTTCTCTTATTTTTCCAAATGCCTCTGTCCCGTGCTCATATCTCCCATTGCTTCAATGTTAGCACACAGAGCCTTTGTCTTCTCAGCGTCACGTGTTGTGATCATCAGTATGAGCCTTGCGCTCACGTCAGACTGCTTACAGAAACAGAAAAACTAGCATCCATTAGCCACACAGTGGACTGCCATTAACGCAACATTAATTTGCTTCTTCATAGCGGGCCATTGTTAGCTTATGGGTGCAGCCCAGTGTGGAGAGGAATATTTCTCCCTGCGGCATCTAAATATAAATCAGCGTGACCTTTTTATTTCCCCAGATGTTCCACGGCAAAGTAGATTGCATCAGCTTTCAAACAGAGCGCCACAGCTTTATTTTCTCTCATCTTGTCTGCTAAATTGCTCTTTTCTCGTTTCAAAACCAAGTGACAGTGATTTGTTCCACTGTGCTGGCTTACTAGCACGGGCGAGGAAACATGACTTTTCTGTTTTGTTGGAGTTTCTTAAAATTTTATTCTGATTTGAAAGCACCAAATGCTGCTGCAGTAGTTTTTGTTGTTTTGTTTAGTTTAGTTTATTTTTTTTTTTGGTCCCAACCTGATTTCCTCATGTTCCCGTCTTGATCACCCTCCGGAGAAAATCTGTTGTACATCTCTGACTAAGAACTTCTCATTATCTGTAATATGCGGTTTATTGGTGCATTTCTTTCCCCCACAAGACCTGTTTTTCTTTGTCTTCACAGTAAGCTTGTTCCATGCAACACTTGGTAACATTTTATTTTTATAGGCTATAATTTTCTAATTTCCATGGACCTTTCCCAGAAATAACAACATACTTTATTACGAACGCTATGGAAATTCTGGATTTTCTTGAAGGAACTGCCCAGTTCAAACACAAGTCAGCATTAATTAATTATTTATCCATTATAGGAAACTTTAATCTCAATATTTGTACAATTGTGTTTTGTCCTGTAGACGCTTTACACACTTATAAAACATCGGTGAACAGCTCTAAGCATCAGCTGTGTTGTGAGTTTGGTGCTAATTAGCAAACATGACCACACTAAGACTCTAAACTGAAATAATTATAACTATGTTGTGTAAATGTTATACTTAGTAAACACTGGCATGCTGTTGTTGTCGTCCTCTTCCTGATTAGTACTGAACAACTATCATTTTTTTAAAGGAAACCTATTTAATGAGAAATATTTGCAGAATAAAGTGTTGTTACTGCTGCTTTGTTTTAGTTTTGGTTTTTTTTTGTTTTTTTTAGTTTCATGCTCAATAAATTTCGTTCCTCATTTTTTGATAAATACGGTTTTCTTCCTTTCTAATACGGGTTTCTGTCTCCTGCTTTAACCCAAACAGTACGCCCACCTCTTTTGAATGTGCACCCACTGCTCATTTTCATTGAAGGCCCTAACCTGCTGGATCGTAGACTCCTTTTACCTTTAGCACCCATGCTGTTCATTAGCGAGCAGCCAGGCACCCCACAGCCTGCATAACTTTGAATATCCTCTGTGAACATATTGCATGTGCCTTTCCCGATAACTGTTCACTGTCGCGAAGACATAAAAGACCCCCATTTGCTTGTGTATATATTGACACTCCTAACCCATGCTGTGTAAAATATGTTGCTCTGTCTTATGCAGCAGAAACTTGACAGAGGCGGCACACTTCAAAGCAAGTGGCTCCATTGTGGCTGAGAGTAATATGAGGAATGATGAAGGCCTTAAGTTGAAGAGGGGTTGAAGAGGGGGAGAGTGCGGCTTGTCTCACACAAACAGACACACTTTGGTCTCCGTGTACGTGTGTGTTCACTTGTTCTTTAGCGCCACGAGGCTATGGCCGCCTGCAACTGGTGTAATTATCGAGCCTGAGGTGGGTGAGCTCATGTGAAATCTGACATTATTTACCGCTGCACCATCTCAACTTGCAGAGCGAACAGCATACAGGCATAGATGCATATGTTGTGTGTGTGTGTGTGTGTATATATATATATATATATATACACACACACACACGCTGCACAAGCTAGTTGGTCCAGGGGGCTTGTGTCTAAGCTGCCAGTAGGAGGAGGCGTGTAGATCCTGTGAGTGCTAATTAAATGTGTTTAACCCAAGGTCATTCAGAGAGCCGAGTGAAAGAAAGAGACAAGAGTCGGTGAGAAGTCCAGACTCGAAACAACACAGAGCATCATGGGAGATGGAGACTGAGGGAGAAGGAAAGATACACAACAAGCCAAAGATGCAGATTGAAAGTAAACGAGGGGGGTTTAAGCACGCTGTAAATGTTTTATTGGGCTGCTTTGAACTGCTCCAACTGAAGGCACGTGTCTGTGTGGCAGTCTCAGGAGAACATCAAGCCTCCCCCACAGATGACCCAGTTAACATTGACGTTGGGAGGTGAGCCAGAGATATCCGGGTTGGTTAGATGACCAGACAGATACTGTACTTTCTTGGATTTCACTGCAGGGTTTTTACCAGCCCAAACATAGTTTAGGTTTGGTCTTAAAGTTTAAACGTACACATGCATGTGTCTGTTTTGGCATCAGTTAATCTTCCTGTTCACGTCCATTCTGTTCATTTTTTGGTTGATATAAAATAGGAAAAATGGAGAATGTCTACTGCAATTTCCTTTAGCCCAAGGTGAGGGAGGTAAATTGCTTTTTTTTTTTCTTCCCCCCCCTTCTTTTTTTTTATCGTGACTCTAAGACAGCAAACAGAAAATCCTCACAATTTCAAAGCTGGAACGGAACAACGTTTGGTATTTTGGCAAGGAAGATGTTTTAAATTATTCATTGATTAGTCAAATTTGAATCAGTACAGATTTTTATTTCGTACTCATTACTATCTTTTGGAGTTATGTACTGAAATCCCAAAGTTAAGGTTTTGTGTTTGCCGCCACATCATGTGAATATGTGAACATACAATACTTGTATTTGTTATTTGCATCACTTTGTGTACAGACGCACTTGAATTGTTTAATGGCCAAAATGGGGTTTTATACGGTTAAAATATCTGCAGGATTTGTGCTTTTCATGCACACTGTAATAGTTGTGCATAATGTAAACTACTAACCTCTAAAACAAATATGTGTAAGAAAGCAGCTTAAGATCAAGACATATTTGCAAAAAAACAAAACAGAAACATGAGACATTAAAAGAATATTAATGCTGGTTTGTGTTTGCCAAATGTTGAATGTAAAGTATTTGTTGACACTACATTAGCCAAACTGTGTGTTCTTTAGCTCGTTTTTGCTGCTTTTCATGAACCAAAAAGTGACACACATTTAAATAGACTTTTTAAGGACTGGAGGGAGAAAGAGGGTGCGAAAAAAAAAAATTAAATAACAAAGAGATTATCAAGCATGTTATGTTGGCATAAATAATGAGAAGGGAGGCAGGAGTTATTGTGATAACAGATTAAATCAGCTGGAGCTGCCTGGTTTGTGTTGTGCTATAATTGTGTGGTGCTGTTGCTGGGGTAAACCAAGCACTGTCCTCACTAGCAGTATTCAACCATGATGCTATTGTCATGATTAGCGCTGCCATTAACATTTATAGCTCTTGCAATTGGACTCTCAGTTGGAGGTAAATCCATTACTGAGGGATTAAATGGTATCCCAGCTCCTGATTTTTTTTTTTGTCTTTTATAGGAAAGGGAAATTATTGTGTGTGTGCGTAACAAAGAGATTGTGTGTTGGTGAAATTATCGACTGAATGAATATAGCCTGCTATGTTTCAAACTGATGCGCACAATCCCTTATGTCCAATATGTGTGTGTCCACATTAACAAAATAGTTGCCTGAGCTAAGTGAGTATAACATGTATCAACCCATAGCCAGAGTCTGTGTTTTTGTGTGTGTGTGTGTCGTCTGCCAGACGGAGGTCCATTTGTCGCGGATGGTTAATGCAGCATCAGTGGTGGGATTGTTATGACTTTCAGGAAGTAGATAGTGTGCCGTTGCCAGAGCGGGTGACTAACAACACAAAGCTGTTACCCCGGCGTCCCATTGGAGAGAATTACATGCTCGGATTGGAGATGACATTCTCTCGCTGAGGCAGATCAAAGCGACCAGATTATTCTCCTCCTCTTTGGCCAAAGGAAAAAGCAGCCATTGTTGAATTTAAGAGACAGTTGCGCCCCTGATTGTATTTTGGGTTCTCACAAGATTAAAGTGTCCCTGATTGGTGTGTGTAAAAAAAAGAAATAATAATAAATAAATAACTAAATATATATATATATATATATATATATATAAAACTGTGCCTCTGCTCACCGCGCTGCCTTTTGAGTATCGACTTTACATTCAGGTTGAAACAGTCACGTTGTAATCGGGGCTAATATTTGCCCTCCCCCGCCCGCCTTCCTCTGCACTTACTTGTACTCATTTCTCCTCTCCTCTTTCTCTCCCTCTGTTCACCTTCGCTTTTAACATTTTCTGTCTTTGAAATCAAGAGGTAGGAATGCTCCGTAACTGAAGTCACGGTTCTGTGGCAACAATATCCCTCTGTTGCAGGTACAAGGAGAGAAGGCCGGCTCTCTCTCTGCTCTGCTGCTCTGCAGAAATGCCTGGGAGCAGCGCTTCTCAGTGGGAAATAGGATGAAGGAAAACGAGAAAGAGCCCTCCCCCCTTCCTTCATACCACACATTAAGATCTGTCTGGTTCCCAGATTTTATCCAGATACCATTAATCTGGCATTCCATTTGTCCCCGCCATTAAAGATGTAATATCCGCACTGAGGGTTTGTCTCTCCCTTGCGGGACACTTGTGAATGCCATGTGAAATCTTTTTTCTTTTTTTTTTTTTTGGGACACGGCATATCTATTCATGGCTGTCAAAAGTTTCTCATCTATTTTGTTGTTGTTTTTGTTGTTCACCTCTGTTGGCTTCATCACATCATCATAACCCTGAGAGATGTAGACAGGCGTATATATAAAGCCAAAAAACAGGGGAGCGCACTCTGGCTGAGAGAGGCAGATATGCAGAGAGCTCCTCAGGGACGGAGACATGGAGCAAAAGCATTTGGAGAATGCGAAGGAATGTCCCACAGCATATACGTCCTGACTGCCGCTGTGTTCAATCCTGCTTTATTTGTGTTATATTCGAAACAACTGCTCGTGGAAATGGCAGGCACATCTCTGTGCATCTGAGAAAGTGTTGCTTGCGATGTCCCTCAGATATCTGAAAGATACCGGATGTGTGTGTGGGTTAAGGTGTTGCTGTTTGCCCCCCCCCCCCCCCCCCCCCCCACACTGTGCAACAACAGCTTTGCACCGCATAACTTGTCTTATCAGCAAGATCACTCAAAATACATCTGAAACTGAAGTCACAGTGCATTTAAGAACACAGAACTAAAAGAACTGTAGAGTCTAAAATCATTCAATTGAAGCAAAAAGTGTGAGTCCAGCCACTGACATAGTAACTGGAGAGTCGATTCTTCACACTCGCTCTCTCTCTTTCGTTCATCACATGTGCGTGAAAGACGTAACTCTTTTTTTTTTTTCCCCCCATTGGTTCATTTCCGCAGTAATGACATCCCATTTCTGGTACTACGGTCGAGTTTCCCTTTGTTAATTCATTTCCGCTGAACACACATCACACCAGCTGCTGCAGGTGAAACCGGGCAGGCCAAACACTGTTAGAGCTGAGTGACAGGCGTGCCATAGACAACCCACAATGCAACACTCTGAAAGACAGTTACAGAAAGTGTCGTGTAATTTGTCTTATCCTCAAACATAAGATGGGCTCACCATTTTCTAATTGAATTTGCTGTACTCATGCCAACAGAACACTAGAGCGTGTTAGCACACTGCACCAGGCTGAGCTCTAATAGCAGAAGAAGCTTTGATTATGTACCATGTCGGTCATTTTTGGGTGTCATAGTTAAAACAACAAAAACATGAAAGGCACCAGAAGTGGAATACTGACTTCCTGCGTCGAAGTAGTTCCTGACATCACGCTTTTGGCTTGTTTAAGTTTCAGGAAAGATCAATTTGTGGGTTGAAATAACATCTTTCTCAACGTTAGAGGATGATGTCATGGTTGCTTTGCTAAACTTACTGAACGGTCATGTATCACAGAGACAAAGGAACAGCTACAGCCACATGGGAATCGAACATCTATATTCCTTCTCACCCCTCCCCCCAACTTTGTAACTGAGTGTTTTTCATGTCTATGGCCTCTAGATGCCCCCTCACAGCAAAATGTAATAATAACCTGCTGTTCCAACGGCGTATGGGCTTTTTTTTTTTTTTTTTTTCCTCCTCAGATTGTGTCATGGCATCTGCTTAATTAAAACTCCTTCGCAACGCAGTTAATTTCCTTTCGTCAGTTTTGCCTACATGCACCAGTACTTCTGCTTAAGCAAAATAAATATGACTTTTGCATTTTAAAAGAAAATGAGTTGGCTTTCATGAACTTGTTTGACGTCCCCGTCACAGTAAACAGAGAAATTCCCTCTGGTTCCGGTGCGGAGCCGTGACAACAGACAACAGACATGTCACGGCTTTGGCAGCGCGTGTAGATATGGGATGGCTCAAGGATAACAGCCAGCTCATGTTCATCACTTTCGTTGGTGTTCTCGTATGAAGATCTGAGGAAAGCTTCTCTGGGCAGAGAAGCCACACTTTGGTGTGTGTATGTGTTTGTGTGCGCGCGCACTTCCACCCTCAACAAGCTTGTAGCACAAACAGCATGCAAGCATACTGAACACATGTTTATCAGTTACAGGAAATCTAGCCTCAGATATGTCAGCGCATGTTGCCAGGATGCTATTTATTCAATCTAACCCCCCCCACAGCACCGCCAGTGCTGCTGAAACTCACACATACATGTTCACACATGTCATATTATTATTCTATGACATATGTAAGCGTTATTATTATAATTAGACACACAGCCTTATCTGACTTCATCATTCACAGGAAGGTCATCTCTAATATTCATCTCTCCTCTTTTCCTTTCTTCTCTTTTAGTGTTTTCCTAATTTCCTCTTCTTCTTTGTTTTTTTTTTTTTTTTTTCATTTTATTATTTTAGGGCCCCCCACCTGCTTTTAATCTCGGCAGACTTTTAATGGCTTAACATCCGGTTCTCTCACAGATGGAAGTCGTCAGTGTTTAATTGAGGCTTGCAAGTGAGTGGATCAGAGTTTTCAGAGAGGATGTTAAGTAACACCTTGAATAACTTTTTCTCTCCCTCTCTCTATTTTAAAGGGGTTTCCACAAAAGCCATAAATTGGCTTTTGGCCTAGTTCCATCGCTTGCTCTATTCCCTCGTATGATTCTATAATTTAGGCTGCAAATATTATTCTTCCCGCAGATATTATTCTTTTGCCAAATCTGTCAGACAGAAAGGATTTAGTGCTAGGTTTCAGCATAGATGAGGCATTTCTTTTTCTTTTTCCTTTTTGCTTTTTTTTGTTCTTGGAAATGGTGTACAACAGCTCCAATAGTTTTTCTTCATGCCTCGGAGAGATGAGCCCATTTCTCTCCCAATGCACAAGGCTTATTAGTTTTCACTGTCAGGCCCCTTTTCTCTGCTGCTGGTTTCTCTCTGTTGGAGCAGGGCCTCTGCTCTCAACCGCAGCTCATGATTGTCTGTGCAAAAACTATAAAGTGATTTCTCAGACTTATCACATTATGTGCTGTCCTGAAATAAGCATTATCTCCAACAGAGGGTCTTTATTTCGAGTTACTCCGCAATCTTGGCTAGTGGGGCCGCTTTCCACCAAGAAAGTCAAGTTGTTTATGAGCTTATATCCATGATTAATTTTCTAAAATATAAAGGCTTTGATCAGAATACTAAGAGGCTACAGTTGATGGGTCTGGATCAGCTGGTTGGAAATGAGCCCTCAGTCTGCGTGCCTCTCATTGGATGTCTCTGCAGAATGACCTTGTGCCCAAAACATGCCGCAGTCCGCGTCGCCTGCTGGTCTTTGGGGCTTTTGCATCTCCAGATGATTTTAACATGGAGGGACGCCAACTTTTCCTGCAGCATTTCAGTTCTACTCACTCTGATCGTGTCTTCTCTCTTTATTTTTCCTGCAGCTTTATTTGGCTCTAACATCTTGCCTAATAAATGCAGCTTTGCCTGTTAAATCTCTTCTTGTACGTCTCCTCCTCCTCCTCCTCCTCCTCCTCTCCCACGTTGTTCAAGCCATAGTTCCCACAAGCCCCAGGGCCACAGCTGTAGCTTGTCTGTGTCTCCCCCTGACCTCCCCATGTAGCACTGGAGAACAGCTGGTCCCTGTACACGTACACACACACACACACACACTTTCAGAGACACACTAACCAGCCAAGTGCTGCGCTCCGGGGGAGGCCTGCAGTCGGGGCAGTAGGTTTACACTTTGGGTTCATCATCACAGTTAGCATTCACACACAAACACCCACTGACATATGTGGTCTGACATGAGCCTGAACCCTCATCACTTTGTACTGAAACAGAGAAACTTAAGCTGCCTTGTATGTTCATCACATAGTGAAGCTACCAACCACACACACACACACAATTTCACTGAGATGACCACTGATTTGCATAATGTAGCCTCTCCAGACGCACACTCACCCGCAGAGACAGCACGACTCCCCCAATCTAAGCCGCTAACCTCAGCTATGAAAGGCTTAGTCCCCCCTTTTGTTCCTCAGGGTGCGGACCAGTGTGACCTTTGACCCATGTGCCGCAACCCCACCCAGCTTTAGAGCTTAAGTTCAGTCATATGAGACCAGGTGAGCCTTTCGGAGTTGTGTCATATGACTGAGATGGAGCCGTTGTAAAGGGGGTTTTTGTTGTGGTGACATAACAGAAGAGCAAAGGAATGTAGACAGACAACACAGACACAACATGATACTCCCGCTGAAACCCACCCCCAAAAAAAACCCTGTCCTAAATATTAAATCAGTACTTTTGTGTTGACAACGATAATCCTTTACAGAATTAATATTTTGTAGATAATTTTTTTTTATTAATGTTTTATTTATTTAACCTTTTTAAATGACAAGCAAACGGGAGAAAAAAGAGAATAAATACATTCTAAAAACAAATTCAGGTCGTAATTGGGACTGAACCTGAACATTCACTTAAAATCCATCTACAGCACGGCGCACAGAAAACAGCAAAGTGTTGCCAGGTTCATTGTCTTTCGCACGAAAAGCTGTCTTCACTTAAATTATAATTGAAAATATACAATAAATAATTATATAAATACTAATTTAAGAGCGTGTGTTAAAGCCTGTTTCACTGGGGGTAAAGAAAGCCTTATTTCAAAATGCATCTCGGTAGAATACCTAAGAGTGCTAACACATCTGAGAGGCTGTGCTGAGTGATATTAAATGCAAATGTGTTCGCAAAGTCAATACTTCTGCTTCTCAGGCTTCTATGTCAGCATGCTAATAATGCAACCATCCGGTGATCTATTAACTCCGCTGTTTATCCAGCAGTTTATTATATTCCCATAGCTGACTCCCCATCAGAGCCTGAGATGCCTTGAAAGAAGCATATCCTCTGAGTGCAATGCTTGATCATGTACCTTTTAGCATGTAAGGGCGAGTACACGCCTGTGGTTCTTACAGACGTGTATGAGATGCTTACTTTTAAACCATTCTTAGAGCAACATGTGGATTTAAATCACACCAGTGGCTCCAAAGGCAAAACAAAAGCTGAACATTTCCACAGCAGACTTTTATGTGAATAACAGAAAACTGAAAAGAAACGAGAAGCAGGGTAAAATATGTTGTTTTGTTTTTTTTACTCTTCCTGTTGCTAATCAGCTATTCATTTTCATACTCTGGTTTTTGCCATAGAGACTTGGCAGCAACAAAGTTTCACATTAATAGGCCTTAAAATGATTTGAAAATGACGATTTTATATGAGGTTACGCCGTTCAAATAATGTGTCAGCCCCCTTCTAACACCTTTGCTGCCCACAAACTGGGAGCCACTGGGCTAGATGAAGTGTCAGGGGATCATCGTCATGAGTGAGATTCATCCTCTAGTGATCGCCAGAATTCATACTAGCTCATTAGGTGATTTATTTAAAGCTTCTTTTTTTTTTTTTTTTTTAATATGTTGAAGATGAATGTACATGAGTTCATATTTTCACTATAGAAACCCAGGTGTGACATTTTCAACAATAATGAGGAAAAAAAAAAAACAAACAAAAATCAAAGAATACCCTTAGGTATACTATCAGCACTCAATCTCCAGTAATGGCATCCAGCCATTTGTTTTTCCCAATACATTTATTTTACTGTCAATAAAGCTACAGCAGAAACACGGCAGTTCCACCTACACTGACTCTGCAGCCATGCAGACAATTGCATGACAGGTCAGGGGTCAACGTTGACAGCGGCTCCAGTGGCAGCTCGCACACTGACACACACAAACACAAAGCGCAGCCTTAGCTGACTGCGGGTGCTGGCTGAATCTGAATGTAGACCTCCAGCTGACATCTATCCATGATTAATGAGAGAGTCAGGGCGAAGTTTTGGCTCCTTAATGAATACAGTTTGAGAAGTTGAAAAGCCTATCAATATTTGACGTGTCTCTTGAATATGTTTGCATAATTGATGCGAGAATCTAAATTGAATCATAATTGCATCATTGTGGATGTTTGGTCCTCTTTCTCTAACTCATTATTTTTCTTGTCCTTTTGTATCCTGCTCCCCGTGATGTTTCTCTCAGGACCAAATATGCCCCCTTTCACCATCATTTTCTCACACACACACATTGCACACATGCGCGCGCACGCACTCAGATGGGTGCCGACAGACAATCAATGTGATCTCAGGGTGTGACTGACACATGGTACTGATGAACCCACAGGGTAGCGTATCACTTTGCTTGCCTCTCTGCTCGTGACTGACAGCTGTACCTCCTTTCTTTCTCCCCTTCTCTCTCTCACAAGCACACATGCATTCAGGGCACCGACTGTCTCAGACATCATGCTGCTCTTCGGTGTCATGCGGTGCCGTCATGCTCCTTTTTTGATGCTGATGTCAAACCCATTCTTGCGTTATTGTGAATCTGTGCGGCTGTGTGTGTATGCGTATGAAGGAGAAAAAGACGTGGAGGATCAGTCCGGAATGACCAAAGACGATAACTGAAACATCAAATCTAACGAGGGTTGGATTTTTGTCACATTTTTGAAAAAAGAAAAAAAAAAAAAAACACTCCTACTGTGGCACATATTTGAAAGTTTGTTGAACCAGCATGCACGTAATGATCAAGTGGTTGCATTCTCTTTGGTTCAGGTTATTTGGTGGTGAAAGGCATATTTGGGCAACAAAGGCAGATAAAACTGAACTTTTACTCCTCCATCAAAATCTTTTCATACTCGGGACTGAAATTGAAATCACTAATTGAACTATTTATCCATTAATTATTGAAGTGAAAACGGGTGGGGGGGTGTAATAAAAATTTCAGCAAAGCTTTCAATCTCATCCCGCTGTATTCATCAGCAGATGGAGGGCGCCCAGTTGTCATGGCAATGGTTCTATTTGTTAATACCTGATAAAAAAAACCTGGTCACATATAAGTGAGTACAGATATAGACGTGGATGGAACCACCTGTATGTGTATTATACAGCGCCAACTCTGCACAGAAAGGGAACCGAACCCACAACCTTCTTACTGTGGGGCAAAAGTGCTAACCACTATGCCGCCGTTCTGCCTATCCTAACTCATATACCCCAGAAATAAAGCGTGAGGTGGTGATGATGGCTGGTTATTCTTTCACATTAACGTGTATGAAATGATGAGCCAGGGGTGCATTTTTAACTTCAGTCGGTGTTGAAAGCTCCCCTGAGCCACCAGCGTCCTCCAGAGTCACAAGGAAAGTCTTTTAAAGTGAGTCTAAGTTTACATCACCTTCACTGACAACAGCTAAAGTCTCTTGACCACAGAGGAAAAAAAATAAATAAAGAAGCTCAGTCAAAACACAACCCTGTATTTGAAAAGAAGCCTGCTTCTCTTCAAATTCTCGCGAAGCCAGCATTTCAAAGGGACAATCTGGGCTGATGACAGTGCGTCTCTCCATCTGACTCGGCGCACTATGTCATCCTTTTACCATGATGGCTGTGGCTCAGCTTTAGGGCGGCTTCTTAGCATCCTTTGATTGGTGGTTGTGCTGAAGGACTCAGGTGGCTCCAGGACCAGGTTTATATTTCAATTTATAGGAGTCTTCAGAGGGAATACATTAGTATGCGTTTGGAGACAAGAAATTAGATGAGATTAAGTTCCTACTCAGCTATTGGAGGGAAGATGGCCCTGTGTTTAGTGGCAGATGGGACCCAGATAATGGGCAGTGGTGCATTGAAAATAAGAGGGGTTAGTGTGTGCGTGATATATATGCACATTAACACGGATTCAGGATTTTAGAGTGTGAATTTGTGCGTTTACAAGAATGTTTGGGCGCTGGTTTGCATGCATGTGAATAAGTGTGCGTGTTTGTCCACGAGAGCGAGTGTGTTCAGAGGAGTCAAGATTTTGGAGAAAGATTTGTAGTGAAAGAGCCTACAGCTGCCGTAATGTGGATGGAAGGAATCAAAGCATTCCTCTCTTTCTTAGTGTGTCTGTGTGTGAGTGAGTATGTCAGATGAAAGGACATCTCGGTGTGGGGTAACTCCGGCCTCCTCTGAACTCCTCATCTCAGTGACTCTGATGGCAAAATGTGTCCGTGTTTAAAAAAGAGGCTGCCGCAGAGCATGTGCTGACATGTCTAAATCTGAGACTGTCTCACACATATGGATCAACACACACTTGGGCACACACTTAACATATGAACACACAAACGCCTGTGCACAGTGAGGCTTCCCGGGGGCCATCTGGAAGTGCAGAGCAAGGCACAGCTGGTCTCCAGTGAACATTCATGGGCGCTGGACCCCTCATCTGAAAGATCTCACAGTGCGGTGCCAATCACAAAGTTTTGTGTGTCTCTGTGTGTTAGTGTGAAGTGTGATTGTCTGTGTCGACGTGCAGTCATCTCGTTGCCCGTGGAAAACAAATTTGCCAAATATTCCTGGGTACGTGTTTGGAATAGGTGTGGACTAGTTTGAAATCAACCTCCCTTCCTCTGGAGAGGTGTGTGTGGTTGTGTGTGGTTGTGTGTGTTTTGTGCGTGTTTGTGCAGTTGGGGACTCTGACTCCTGCACAGACACTAAGTGTAACTGAAAAATTGCCTCCATCTGTTGGCAGTGGAAAAAATCTGAGAGGACAAATTGAAAAGATTGCAAGGATAAAGCAGTCATAGTGAATTAGTATCGTGGTAGGAGCATTTCTTGTTATCGGGGTATTTGTAAAATATTCAGACGTACACGTGTGGATATGGGGGACGGGGGTGCAGGAATCAAAGGAAAGAAGGAAAGAACAAATTTCTGACTGGAACTGATCCAGAAGTATGAGCCCTATCTTTCACCTTTTTTTATTATTATTATTTTTAATTACTTTTAAAGTCTTTCACACCACATCACCTGCGGCTGTACTTACTGCCCAGCTCTCATTAGAATAGTAATACAGATCCACCACCGTTATGCAAACTGGAGAGATATCTTAAAAAATTCTTGACACCTGCTTACTTTAGGATTCAAGCCGCAACACTGAGTTACTGCGACTTTCCGGGCAAAATCCGACAAGCGCGGTTCATTTATTGGCACCGAGAAGAGACTTAATGTACATTAGCTGTGAAGGGTACAGTTCCACGGCAGAGAGGGAGGCATATATCAGGCTGTACAAACATGCTCTCAGTGTAACAGGGTTTGGATTCGTAGCTTTAGATTTAATGTGGTTAAAATGCGCTGGGAGTTGACTGTAGAAGCCCCGTAAGGACGCAGAGTGAGAGCGAAAGGGATGACGGCGATATTACCATGGACCCATCAATCAGAGACTCCCCTCAAGAAATTGTTCTTGATGGGGCAGAAAGAGCTGTCATATCCAGTCTTTCTTCGGATCGTTTACAGAGATATAAATTATGAAATCCAGTCAAGATTTGACGTCCCAGCCCGGTCTCACTACAGCTCTCAGGTTCATCTCGAGAGGCGTTCGGATAGCAGGCCGGGAAGTCCACCAGGACTGGATTTCAACTGGCATATGTGTATAAGAACACCCGAGGCTCAGTTTCTCCCCGTCATTTTCATTATTTCCATTGAAACAATGTTTGTGCTGGCCGAAGCTCACAATCAGAGCCGAAACATCCCAGACGTGTCATCCGTCAGTCAATCATCTGTTGTTATTTTTGATGCTCAAGGAGTCGCTAACAGTTTCACACTTTAATGGATGACACTGG
The DNA here is from genome assembly GCF_900963305.1 of Echeneis naucrates. NCBI lineage: Eukaryota > Metazoa > Chordata > Actinopteri > Carangiformes > Echeneidae > Echeneis > Echeneis naucrates. The sequence continues at coordinate 5,287,241 of NC_042521.1, forward strand.
CACACTTGTTTTGCTTGCTGTTGCCACACCTGTGTTAACAGCTGGCCACTTGTAATGCCGTCTCATCTGGCTGATAATGCTACAATCTGGATGTGTTTGCTTGATTAATTTATTGCTTGGTGGTTTTATTTGATGGCTCTCACGTTTACAATAAGATGCCTTTATATGATTCGAACAGCTGATTTTTGCAATTTGGATTTGTTCAGAGTTATACTTTTTGTATTTTGTCAGTAAATGAATGTTACAGCCTGTTTTTCTTTTTTTTTTTTTTTTCCTTCTTCTTCTAACCTAAGCTTTTTTCAGTCAGACTGACAAAAGATGTATTTGAGTGCTCATTGGCGTAAAGGTCCCTGTTGAAACACGTTTGAAAGCCAATTGAGAGAAAAGGACTTCTTTTTATGTGTAGTCACTGCCTACCTGCGATAGAAGCTCAGCTATACAGTCGTGTTTAAACATATTGTTTCATATGTGTGGACCCTTGAACTCGACATAAATTATAGTGCCAGCAGGAGAGCTGGCTCTTTTCATATCTTTGGCCTCAGCAGGTTTGTAACTGCTGCACTGCCTTTTTTTTTTTTTTTTTTTTTTTTTGCTGCTACATATTCTTGCTTTCAACTCTTAAGTGTTGCCAACACCGACAGTCAAACCAGCTTGCCGTGACATCATTTTCTTCACATGCACTCCACTGTGTCTTATATATGTCGAGTTATATAAGACTACGGGAGTCCTTGTTCTGAGCAGGATGAAGTCTGTGTGGGGCCTAATCAGATTGGATGGACCTTCGGGTCGTCACAGGTTCAACCACAGAAAGCCTGTTTGTTTGGCGAGGCAGACCTCTGGGTCGCTCCCTCCTAGAATGCTAATGGGAGCTAGCATAAGCTGGCTAATAGGCGCTAATTAGGCTAATGAATTAGCTGCAGAGTGTACAGCAGGCGTTATGGCAGAGGCGGAGAAGGAGGACGACGATGATTGCGGGACAGAACGGACAGGCGCACAGCTGGACATGCACATACAGATGCATACATCTGCTCTCCCACTCTGCTGCGTGGGCAAATAAGCAGAGGGGGTTAAAATATGGGGGGGGGCATACATCCCAGTCACGCACTGCTGATTCGTGTTTGTTACTACACGCATGTGCAAACACATTATCATCCTCAAACACACACTCACAGAAACATATGTGAAAGTATGCAACCCCTCGAACTCACATGCCCCCCCCTCAGAAAGCATGCTCTATCTCAGTACGTCAGGAGCCAAAGCTCACTTAGCTTGCACATCTGTTGTAGTCTCGTGGGAACACACACAACAATATGCTTCAACTTAGACACTTGTGTTTATGGGGAGTACGAGGCTCCTGTTTAATCACTGCTGGAATCTGTCCCTTACTCTATTTGAGAGTTATTTACTAGACAAATTAGCACATCTGTGGCCTGACATCTATAATGGGGAATAACTTTTTTTTATTCTTTGATGTACTACGGCTTTATCTCGAGCTCCTTCTTTCTTGTGTAGCTGCAGAAGGGCGCAGAGAAAGAAAATCAGAGCTTTCGTTTTTATCGTGAATGAATTATTTGCGGGTAAAAGTTCTTACCAGATGGGTTTATTTTTCTTTGATGAAACCAAATTAACACACACACACAGAAACCCTCCACAACAATGCATTCCCCCTGACTTTGTTCCAGCCATCACCAGACCTCCAGACATTCATTTCTTTCGCACGGTCTGGTGGCCTCACACGCTTTAAAGAGAAAGAAATTAGCAAGAGAGCGGCACTGGGGGACAGGAGACAGGTCCAGGAGGCTGATATAACAATAGTCTAAATAAGCAGTTAATTGGACCTCTTTCCCTTTATCCCTGGAAGACACTCAATCTGGTGGTGGTTTTGTTTCCATCACCACGGAGCTCCATGTCCAGGGGATCAGTCGGCACCAGGCGTCTACTCAACCAGGGGACAGGCGCCATTAGCACACCTTAGGGAATCCAGGGCCCCATCGTGTACTTAAAAAAAAAATAAAAATTAAGATACTTGTGGGTAAGGTTGCTTCTTTTGGGCCTCTGTCTTTCTACATTTCAGAAGGAAATATTAGATTTTTTAATCAAAACATTATCTGCATTTCCACACATTAATAATGTGTGGAAATGCAGATCTACATGGTCATTGTGTTTAGAGTTATGTCAACATTTAGTCTACCCACCGCCAACCACAATCAAATATGCTAAGATTGTTTTTAAATTCCCAAACTGTTCAGTCAGGCCCATGAGAAGTCTGTTTAATTATACAATCAATTGTGCATATATTTAACACCCAAACAGAATAAGGATGGCAGGAAAGTGTACTTCACATACCTGAAATACCTGCACACTTCATTTCAGTTCCTAATTAAATCATACGTATTTCGTTTTGCCGGGAACGTGTTATTTTAGCTTCAGTCTTTTTCACATTTCAACAGCTCATTGAAATGATTGTTGGTTTAAAATGAGTCAGGTGACATTTTTCAGTCAAGTCAGACGGCGCCAGTTGTTATCTTTGTTTCTCTCCTTGTTTCTGTTTCTGTATCTAGAATGAACTGACCTTACACTTAAATCATCATAAACTTCTTCTGTTTGCTGTGCAGCTTCAGTGACAAAGGTGAGAGAAGGTAACATTGACTGCTGTACTTTTTCATCAAGTCACTGCTGATTATGAAGGGCGGGGGATGTGAGGAGTTCACTGCTGGTGATAAGGGAGCACTTATGGCTGATGGAGATGAGGGCAGAGACAGTTAAAATGTGCCAGCAGCAACATCAGCAATACTCGTGTTTATTTAAAAAAAAATACAATTTCAGCCCCATCCTTTTCCACCTTCCTACCCCCCCCCCCCCCCCCCCCCCCCCCCCCGTTGGTGTCGACAAGGTGCCAATCCCGTGTAATTAGGATGCTGCAAATGAAGGCACTTAATGACAGGTTGTCACGGTAACAGTGTAGGATGTTGCCACTGGGGTTGGCAGAGATGTGTTTCTTAACTGCTTCACAGTTGTTGGATATGCTGACACGAGCACTCACTCTTTGGTCTGCGTGAAAAACTGAGGAACGCTCATGCTGAGGTCATTCCAAAGCTTTATTAGATTTGAACTTGATTTCTATCAATTATACATTTTCTGCTCTTCTGCATGTCTTTCCAGCAGGATGCTGCTTCACCTTCATCACAAAGTCACCCCCCCCCCCCACCCTGCTTTCATCATTATGTCTAAAACAAATCCACACAAGCATGCCTGTGTACAAAGGAGGGTAGCACACAAATGGAAGGGTTTGAAAAATAGAAATACTCATACACAATCACACCCAGCAGAGCCCAAGTGAGTGGCTTCCCCTCTGCCAATTCAAGGTCAACAGGGACAACATGGTGGCAGCTGTTAGACAGACAAGAGGAGAGAGGTATGAAGGAAGGCAAGACAGCAAAAGACCTCTGAACTCTTCATAAAATTGAAATAGGCAGGAGGTTGGAGGGATAGAAAAGGAGTGAGGAAGAAGAAGCGGAAGGGAAAGTGGGTTTACACAGCAGGGGGGCGTACTTGTCGAGGCCTCCTCCTGTGACCCCGTCACCTCTTTTGAACCTCTAAACTTACTCTCGCTCATAAAAGGAGAATTGCTTCCGTCAGGCACAAATCATAATCAGGTTAAGGTGCGCAGCAGATGAATCACAAGGGAGGGCTTCAACTGGCGCTTTTTCGGGAGACGGTGGCAAATTTACATCCCGTAAATCCCCCAATTTGTTTGAGAGACCTAGTTTCAAATTCACATATAGGTCATGGAATACTAAAAAAGTTAGCAGAGGGAGTGAATACGTTCTTCCAAGACAGGTCTGATATGATGCAAATGTATGTTTCTGTTGGACCAAACCTCACAAAGAACATTTCAGGGGACACATAAAACATCCCACGGGGCTACTGCATGTTAGATACGTCCATTGATATTCACCAATGGACAGTGCTGCTCATATTTGCCTGCAGTTATAGACAAGTGTGTGTGTGTGTGTGTGTGTGTGTGTGTGTGTGTGTGTGTGTGTGTGTGCATATATATATATATATATATATATATATATATGTATGTATACACAAAAAGACAAATCCAGGGACAGCTGGTGTGGAAAGCTTCGTCTCCATCGACAGGTGACAGAACGTCAATATGAGGGCGTGCAGCTGTCGCTAGTTCTCGCTGTTTGTGTCTCTGCGAGTATGTCGGTGTGTGTCTCGGTGTTCTGTGTCTGTGCGCCTGATAACTGTGTTATGTGCTGCACAGCGGAGCGTCGTGCATGTAGGTGTGAATGAGGGTGGGATTTTTTTTTTTTATCACGGGCTGTCATGTCCCTGCACTTCATTAGAGCTTGGCTAAAGGAGAGACAAGGCAGGATCTAGCCAGCAACTTCAGCAAACACAATAGTGCGCGTGTGTGTGTCTGTATGTGTGCGTTTGTGGGTGCACGTGCACGGTGTTTGGCTTCCAGCTTCCCTCCGTCAGCTCGGTCTATATTCACAGCCACAGAAGGCAGCATCAGCAAATCATTGTCACACTTCTGTTCAAACTACAGTACGCTCACAGCATCATCAGTAAGGGTGTGTGTGTGTGTGTGTGTGTGTGTGTGTGTGTGTGTGTGTGTGTCTGTCCTGTAACCTTCACCTTGTATAGACTACAGCTAAATGAGAAATGATTTTCTGCCTCACCAGTCTCTTAACCCTCAACCTGGAGACCCCTCAGGGCTCATTATTGCTATTTATGCGTTACAAAAATGAAAGTCATGGGTGTCATTAGTACTAAAAATATAATTTAGGAACATTAATTAGCATGAGTGCTTCTATGTACAAAAAATATTACAGCAAAGATACTCCCCTCAAAATGAAAACGACTGTTTTATGACACATTCTTAAAGGAGGTCTGGTGCATGTTTATCATTTGGTTTATACATTCTGCCAATTCTTTTTTTTTTTTTTTCCTTCTTCTAAAACAGATTTTTCTGAGCTTTCATTGTTTAAATGTTGTGATCTGTGTTGTTCGACAGGGGAAATGACTTGGTTCACATGGTGACATGTGAAAAACAAATAATTAGTGAAAATAGATTTACGCTTTAATTAGACTGAAGACGAGAATTCCTGTCACGCCTGGTTCTGTGGGTGACTAACACGTGAGCCTTTTTTGTCTGTGACTTTTATTAGATCTGAGTATATAAGTGAGAGACTGAAACAAATGGGTTCACACAGAAAGACAGAGGCACAACCACATTTAGAGAGTGGAAGGAAAAATAAAGACAGATAACAACAAGAGCATTGAAACACACACACACGCCACCATTGTTGCGTTACTGCTGGTGCAGGCAAACTGTCAAAACATAGGAAAGTAGCATGCATGCAAACATGAGCACACAAGCCACTGCACAGACACACACACACACACACACACACACACACACACACACAAAAAGAGAGACAGCCAGCTGTGTGGTGGAAGCAGGTGTCACTCTCAGCTCATTACCCCGGCAGGGTTGATCACTCTGTTTGGAGAGCAATAAGATACACCTCACTGGAGAGATAGAGGGATGAGGGGGGCAGGAGGAGGACTGGGGGGGAGAGAGAAGGGAGGGGAGGGAGCATCTTCCCTCTGCTTTAAGAGATAGATGGATGGAGAGAAAGAGGGGCTGCGCGAGGGAGCGTGTGCTTTGTGAGATAGCGGAGGCGGAGGAAAGGGGAGAGAAAGACGCAGATAGGAGAGGTGGAGGGAGGAAGAGAGGACGGGGGGAGTTGGAGGAAATAGCCAGAGAGGAGCTCTTAAGTCACCAAGAAACAGACGATTTAAGAAATATTTATCTCAAAATGGATTTTCTGAGAATAACAGTCGAGACTCAAGCAGTCACACGGGCTTTATTTTATTTTTACAACCTCAGGTTAGCCAAACTTATTTGGAAGGAAAAACAAAGGCAGATGGTTAAACTATCACTAAATTGTCCTTGTAAACACTTGTGACTATTTACGGACCAAAGTCCAAATTTGACGCGCCGTGCTAACTGTGGTAGACTGAACGATCCCTGCTTTGCAGCAAAGTATTGTTAATGACAGTTTACCTTCAGGTGCAGGAGTTTAGATTATCTGACTGAACTGTTTGAGTGTTGTGTACCTGTGAGAACGCCATTTTTCTCAAAATAAACCGTGACAGTTGAGATTTCACAAACACCAAAGCTGAAAAATGATCCTTTTAAAATTCTTTATGATACACCTTCATCACTATTATGTGTTTTGCTGTCTCCTATTTGGGTCTATGTCAGAGAAAATTTGTAAATCTGCCAAAAAAAAAAAAAAAATGTGGCAATGAATGTCATCTTTAGTATTGACTCCTACCATATTATAGCTCATTACAATCATTACAACAAGTTGCAGGAATGTATTTATTGAACGTGCTACTCTGATGATTACACGTCTTTTCCCTGCTCTGGTTTATGTCAGCGAGCTCACTGTCGTTTGTGTGTCTGTGTGTTGTGTCTCTGTAGGTATGACTACAAGGAGATGCTCCACAACTCCACTTTCTGTTTGGTGCCCCGCGGCAGACGACTGGGCTCCTTTCGCTTCCTCGAGGCGCTGCAGGTAAACAAGTGGCAAACACGCACGCACAAACGCAGACTCACAAACACTATCCTAAGATGAGAAAACACTGCACAGGCTGTAAATATATGCCTACCAGCGAAATTACTGGGAAGAAAAAAGAGGCGATCCCAACACTCTACCTCCCACTTTGCATTTGTTTTAATAGTGCTACCTCAACCATTTAAGGATCACCAAAGCATTGCCACCTTATTAGTGTAATTAAAAACAAGCAAGACCTTGGCCGGGAAAATTAGCTGCTTCTTCCTGTGTCTGAGCCGTGTTTTATGTCGCAACGCAGGAATGGAAATTGTTGGGAAAGTGTTAAACTGTCGCTTGACTTTGCGAAAGCCGTCAACAGCGAGGTGATCAGAAAGTTTAAGGGAAACAATTAATCTGTTAGATTAATTCCTTCGTCTGCAGTCAAGCAGCCATTTTGCTCGTGAACAGTTATTGTTGCATCATATCAACGCAGTTATTCCCACAAATACAGCAAAAATATACGGTGTAGCTATATAATCCCATAAAAGAAAACTTGATCCTGCTTTCTTTTGCAACTTAACACTGATATTCACATTTACAGAGAAAAGAATAAAGTCCCGGGTCACACCGGCGCTTATAAAATGGTCAAAGCAGTTCACTTTAATGCCATGATCTGTGGATTTGTTCATGAAGGTGATGCAAACCTCTGGCAAAATTGTTGAGGTCTTCAGAGTTTGCCACAGATGAACTTAGCAATATCAGTTTCCACTGTTAAGAATTGTCACAGAGTCCAAAATGGAGGAAGGGATTTTGTCGCAGCGTCATTTACGTTCTAAATAAGTCCATATTTCAAATAAACTGTGTTCAGGCACTAATGAGATTGCTAACTAGATTAGTGGGGGTTTTCATTCTTTGAATGAAATGCTGTAGAGTCCCAAACATTAAATCCCCAAACAGGATATTCGACAGCAAGAAAAAAAAGAAAACAGCTTCAGGAGCTACTGTGTCTAGCATGTTTACAGCAAAACATTTATTTTAACATGCAAATGATTTATTTTTTTTAAATCAAAGCTTTTTCTTGTCCTTACTGGTACATTTAAATGCACTGCAGTTTCAAAATAAACTGTTTTGATAGAAGAGCTTGAAAGATGGAAAAATGGGGATTTATACTTTCAAACAATCTGTTAAAACGAAGGCTTAAAGCTGCTGCAGGTAACGAACCCACCACCTCAGTACATGACCTTGATTACATGTGAAGTGGATTCCACCCATCCGGAGTCATTTTCTAATTCTGCATCTGCATTTAGATCCGCACACTTCACATCCCCTTTTTCCACAACTGCATTACTACTGCACTGTCCTTTACCTCTCCTTACCGAACGCTGCCGTCCGCAGAGTGCACCCACATAAGTGTGCTTATCTTACTATCAGCCGGCCAACACACACACAGACACACACCGGTGCACTTCACTCAGGAGGGAAAAATGTCCTCTCCTCTCCTTTCTCCATTTGTCTGACTCACCCCATCCATCGACTCGCACCATCTAGAGGAAGACAGAGGGAGAGTATTTACAGGCTTTGGTCTTCGCATGAGAAAGCAATTCCAGATAGAGGTCAGCCCTGTGTGTGTGTGTGTGTGTGTGTGTGTGCACAGGTTTGTGTATGCCCGAGGTTGTTTGTGTGTCTTTATATATCGGTATGCATCCCTCTGTGTGTGTGTGTGTGTGTGTGTGTGTGTGTGGTGTGTGGTGTGTGTGTGTGTGTGTGTGGTGTGTGTGTGTGTGTGTGTGTGTGTGTGTGTGGAGGAGACAGCAGCAGAGCCCCAGGGACCAGTTCTGGTTTAGCTGACACCTTTATGACCTGGGAGTGACAGGGCCGTCATCACATCACACTCCCACCACCGACACACACACACACACACACACACACATATACACCAGCTGTTACCTCTACCTTTCCTCTCATCCCTCCATCCCTCTGCCACTCCTTTGCCAAAGGTCACATTCAGCCTCCCTACAACTCAGTCTTTTCTTTTTCTTTTTTTTTGAAGATATATCTATTTACTTTCTTCTGCTTTTCATCTCCTTTGAGTCGCCCTTTATCATTTTCCTTACTTGCCTGATCCGAGTAATTGACTCTCACGAAGTTACCATCATACTGCTGATGTGTGAACAGGTGCAGGTGAGGGGAAAAAAAAAGACCAAACATCAACTGAAAACAATCCGCACAAACCAAACATGCTCGTTTTCTTCAACTTTCAGCCTCATGCATGATTTAAGCCTTTTCAAATTGAATAAACCAAATCTGACACAGAACTGTTAGTTGCATAATTAAGAAATTGTTTTTGTGGAATTTTTAGTTTGTCTTTCACCAGTTCTACGGCTGGTTGAAGAAATGTTTCTGCTTTATATAGATTCACACAGCAGTAGCCCAGACTCCAGCTTTTATTTTTAACCCTGTCTGCTGTTTTTTCATTACATTTAATTCCTCTTCATCTGCTTCCCTGCCTATATATTTATGTACAAGCTTATCTCTGTTTCTATTTGTATATTAAGCTACGTTCATGCATGCACTCTGTAACTGCTTCTTCTCCAAAAGCTATTATAATAAAGCTGCGAAACACCAAATAGTTTTTTGTAATTTGAGAGCGGTTGGTTGCAGTGGGGAACCCACAGAGGATAGATAGCCCAAATGGTTTCTGCTCAGCTCTTTGGTGAAAGGGCCCCAAACTTGAAAGCTTTGGTTTGCTCCCTCTGCTCTCTTCAACCTCACTTCCAGTAGTGGCAAGAAGCTGTTTTCTGAAAACCTCTAAAAACTGACAGAGCACTAGTTCCTGAGCAACACACCACAGACACACACTGTGAGCGATGAGCCGGTTTGCACTTTGCAGCGAAGACCTTGTGCTTGTGGCCCAAAGCGAAGCTAAACAGAGAGTGAATGCTGGACTTGCATTCATCAGGTGGATAGAAAAAAAAATCCCCAAATGAATGTTAATGCTGTCCTCTAACTGGTGGGTGTATAATATTTGCTCAAATATTAAAAACTCTGATTTCACAAAGAGGCAGTAGGCACGAATTTGAGGTAGCAGCTGCCTCAAATTTGTCATTCATTTGTTGTTAAAATTTAGTAATAAGAGCCTTGTGCTGCTGACTCATCTTGTATAGTCAACATTTGACAGAAAAAAATTAAAGAAAAACTTGTTTCTGCTGAATGGAGAATTCAGGCATGCCCGAAGAGGTCACAGAAAAACAGGCTGATCAATCATTACACAGTGCAGTCATTGTGATTTAAAAAAAGAAAATTATGAGCAAAGCTTTTATAATCGGGATCGATATGTTCAGTAACAGAGCAGTGATGGTGTCTCTGTGTGTCTCAGGCCGCATGTGTGCCGGTAATGCTGAGTAACGGATGGGAGCTGCCTTTCTCCGAGATCATCGACTGGAACACGGCCGCAGTCATCGGCGACGAGAGGCTCCTGCTGCAGGTAACCGCCGAAATCCACGCTCACGCCACATGCTCTGTGCGTCACCTGAAAGCTAAACGCCACTCTTCACACCTTTAGCATGCACACACGCTCATACACGTTCCCACTGACCTTTCCATGATCCAACATTCCTGTTTTGTGTTGTAGTGCTATGTTTGTCAACCAATGAATAAATAAATAAATAAATAAATAAATAAAGCAAAAATGAAACCAGCCTACTGAGTCCTTGACTGCTTGAAAATGTCACTCAAATCCTCATATCATTACATGAGAGTGCAAATAAGTGGAATGAGCAAATGGATTGGCTGAAATTGCTTGAACTTCATGGGGGGAAAAAGTAATTATATGCCCATTAAATCTTAATTTGAGTGAAGTGTGTAATAATATTGTTTGACATTGAGTTTTATAGCTTAGGCGTCTCAGGCACCAAATGTGCCTGAAGCATCTTGGAGCTGTCGCTGGAATTACATATTTTACAACAAAATGCACGAAACAATGAGCGCACAGAGCACTTGAGTAGGAACAGCATACCAACAAAGGGCAGGACCCTCAAAACGGCTTCAGCTCTCTGAGATGGTTCTTTCCATAAAGGGACACACATGGTCAGGAGCAACTTTCAGACCTACTTTGGCATTCAACCCGTGATTGATCGGTATTAAAAAGTTTGGATTGTTTGACAGTGCAGCATTACATCACCAGCACCACAGTGTGGTGGGTGATGGGTGGTTATGTGTTGGCTCATTATTTAACTACCTCTAAAGCAGTTTCCAGTCTTTTTGCTGAGTTGAACTAACCGCTGCTTCGCCATTCAGACGTGAATATGCTTTGGATTCTTTTATCCAACGCACAGTAAGAAAGTTGAATGTCTCATAAAGCAGGACTTCACCGCTGACCTGGATTGACTGAATTTCCATGACTTGAGATTTGAAAGTTTGATTTTCTTGACTTGACAAATGTGCCCTCGTGCATGTTTCTTTCCAAAGTTTGGACCCTTGTCAGCTATGAGAAATGGTGGAATGTTTGACTTAAAGGTGACATTCCATTCTGAAAATCCTGAAACAAAATAATAAATGGGCCGACCTTAAATGGAAACTCAACTTTGTTATTACAAGGACTTCTGTAGGGAAAGTGTTCAAATGCTAAATCCCAACGGTCAGCATGTAAAGACCTGAAAGAAATGCAAATCTGGCACTTTACTCGTGAAAACACGGGGCTTAACTCTCCCCCAAGGGCTTGTCCTGGGAATTAGTGTGAGAACATTTGAGACTGGGACCCAAATTATCTAAAAACTGTTGTGTCTATGCCTGAAAAAAAAAAACCAAACAAACCCTGCATTATCTGCTTTAGCCTTTAGTTCACAAGGCCTCCACACTGTGATGTGCTTTTATCTGTTGATGGGAGTTTCCTGAGTGCATCCTTGGGACCAATTTCAATCTTCCTGTCACCACATTTAAGGTCCCAGATCAATCATTAGAAGCCCCCGCTCATATTTACTGCTGACTGACTGGCTGTTTGTTGTTTGCAGATTCCCACCACAGTGCGCTCCATCCACCAGGATAAGATCCTGTCCCTCAGACAGCAGACTCAGTTCCTCTGGGAGGCCTACTTCTCCTCTGTGGAAAAGATAGTGCTGACCACACTGGAGGTGAGGATCCAAGACACGCATGCAGAGAGATGTGCACACACACACACACACGTACACACAATCTGGCCTTTTGGCCTCCTTGCCTTCCTCTGTCCGGCTCCACCATCATCAATCTTTCTCTCAGAGGGCTGCATTGTCAAAGCAGAGACTGCAATCTTCACTTTATTTTCAGGTGTCACCGTGGTCTCTGGCAAAAGGATAAAAACAAAATGGAAGGGTGCAAAGTGTTGTTTACAGAGAGCAAAAGTGAAGCTTGAACACATGTTCACAGAGAATTTCCCACAGGCTGCCTTTGGTTTTATTCAAAGCGCACAACAAAAAGAGTTTTGCATGTAGGTTGTGGATCCCCAGTTTCCGATATATTATCATCATCTCTGCAAAGGTATTGTTGATAAAAGTGCATTAAACTTAGTAGTATCTGTAGGAGTAGAAGTAATATTTACAGCAGTGTCAGTGGCTGCAGATGTAGTTGAAAAGATACTAAGAAAAATTCTATTGTTGCTTTCAGAACCAGTGACCTGAAGTGGGACTTAAGTGGGAAAGTTTGTCGTCGTCCTTCACGGAGAACAGCGCACGCGATCACTGCAAACTGTTGACAGTTCCAATGGATTGTAATAGTGACCTTGTCAAATAGCAGCACTGGCATATTTTCACACCAATTTATGCTTTGTGCTTTCAAAAGAGAAGCAAAATACAGCTGAAGGCCGTTTTCGGGTTGAAACGCAGCAGTTTGTGAATTTTGTCGCAGAATAATTTCCAAAGGAAAAAAGGCCTTGTAGTTCAGTGGAAAGGCAGAAAGGCTGCAGTATTAAAGATAAATGAGATTGTCAGGCAGGTGACAGTGATTTGCATGGATGGGTCAAAGGCTCCCCTCTGCCAGAGTACGTATATGAAGCGACTGCTTATATTTATGTATTTGAACGTTAAGAGCTCACTTACATTATACAAAATGACTTTGAAGAGGTGTAAAAGGGTCCCAAAGATAGACTACAGTGTATTGATGCAAAATGAATGAACTGAACACAAACATAATAGTCATTGTGTGTCATAGTGTGAGGCTGGAGACGGGAAGTTTGGCCAAAGTTTCGACAAAGTGGCAATGTGTGAATCGTTTCCAGTTGTACTTGTTGACGGTCAGACTTTTGTACGGTCGCTTCAACATTTTAACTCAAAAGACAAATTCAAGTGGAGTTTCACTTTAATCTTCGAGGCCTCTGTCCTTCCTCTGACCTCTTACTGTCACTCCCATCTACTCTGGCAACAATTAAGGAATTTGTGACAGAAAAAAAACCACCAAACTGTTAATCTATCCAATCCTCTCTCCCCATTATTCATTCTGACTGAGTAGTTTATAGATGCAGGGATAACACCTGGGTGAACTGCTGGCTTCATGCTGCGGTTCCAAATGTCGTCTTCTTTCTGCCTCCTCTCTCATCCAACTATCCCATCATACTTTTAATTTACTCTGCCACTGCACCACTAAGCCTGGGAGCAAGACTCCTCTCAGTGCTAAAGTCTTAGTTACGGTATAACCTCCCAAACCTTACATCTGAATTTAACTTTTTCCACAGTTGCGAGTGCCTACGCGCTCTCAAACACGCAGCGCACGAAATGGGTCGTGGCATCGGTGTCTCGAGTCTGTCTGATCTTAGCCGGCTCTACGTCTTTGTCGCCCCGTCTCTCAGACACACACACACACACTCAGAAACACATCTCCATATGTCAGTGTGCTTCAGCCCAGATACACATGGCACCACCCAGGCATAACCTTGCTGACATGTTGTCACTCCACACTAAAGAGCAAGGTGACGCGGTGAAAGCCTGTGCATCAGTGTGTGTGCGTGTGCGTTTTCACATTGAATACAGCAAGGGCTAAACACTTAATCCTGACTGACTGTCCAGTAAAAGAGGGGGAGCGGAAGAGAGACGTGGAACAAAGGGAGAAGAGGAGAATGGGTGACATATGTAAATGGCCTTGCCGTGGCAGTCCCCGAAATAACGAGCAGCATGCTTTATTCATCCTCTCAGAGCCTGTACCCCCCCTTCCTAACTGCAGATCTGTAGTGATACATACACGCTCCGATATGGTGGCAGATTGAATCTCCTCACACGCTCTCCCAAACACACTCTTGCTTTTTAATGACTTTCCACAGCCACTCCAAACTCTTGTGTCTATGTCACCGTGTGTGTGTGTGTGTGTGGGTTAGGTGTTTGTGTGGATGTTTGGAGGAATGGCAAGCAAGATGGAAACACCACTTCAGCCTATTATGTGGCACTTCCTGTTGGGATTTGAACACGTTTCGACCAATGACAAGGTCAATATAGCCTGATCTGTGGCGCTGATACACCTATTAAACTCACCTATTAAAGCCAAGCTCACAGTGTGCTCCCAGAGAAGCAGGATTTATCTATCATGCTCTAATTGGTTGATTGTGGCTGTTCTGAGGTGAGATTGAGTCGTCCATCATGTCCCGACTGAGGGCTGCCGAGGGGGAGGAGCTGCAGCCAAGCGAGCAAAATTGTCCCTCATAAGGTGTAAAGGGCTCTGGGTTTTAAAGGTGGAAGGCAGTGGCTTTTATAGAGAAACTAACGGATTTCGAGTTAATCTGCTCAGCTGAGGCAAATGGTTATCAACTACCCTGAGGGACAAAGCTTGGAAAATAAAAAAAATAAATAAAAAAGCCTCACTGTCCTTTTTTGGCCTTTTTCTGAACACATCTTCCTCCAAATCACAAATGCATATGTGGCTTTGTCATTTTTATTACAGTAATTCCCCCTCCGGGCATATTATTATTTTCATTTTACAATGAAACAGCCATTTGCTGCCCACCCACCGCCCACCTGACCCTCCGCATTTCTTTGTATGTATCCGTCCTTTGGTTCACCGAGCCAGTAACAACCTCCCGACTCAATCGTGGCCATAAAACACAACTGCAAACCTGTGTCTGTTTTACCGAAGCAATTTAGCATGGCTCAAGGGCACGGCAACAATATCTCTATTTCTCCTGCCTGTGTGTTTGGCAGAGGCCGGCGGCGAGCAGCACCTGGGGACTGACAGTGCCACGGCACTCACGTCCAACTACATGACTCACTTCTCCATTTGGGCACAGAAAGGATCTGGGCCGGTCTTTCTGATCTCGGTTAAGATACAGCTGATGACTCTGTTTATGTGCGGCCCCTCTCCTTTCCTTCTTTTTCTGTACAACTGATGGGCAAAGATGCCTTTGACTTGCTGATCTGTTTTTTTTTTTTTTTTGTTGTTGTTGTTGTCGTTTTTTTTGTAAAACAACCCAAAAAGACTTGACTTTGGTCTGTCTGTGGAGGAAATATTGCACAATAACTTAGATATCTTTCAGTTCTGCTTAGTGCCACAGTGATTCACTCCTGACACGATCAATAGCTGCTATTGAGGTGATAACAAAGCAAACATTTGGAAAGCTCAGCTAGCGACTTAACTTTCATGCAGCGCCTGCAGACTTGCTCTTACAATGGTTTTTCCACCTGCTCTAATTCACTGTCTGAGTTTTGAATAGCACACCGAATATTATTCCGAACTGAAAAGAGATTATTGCAAGTTGGAGCATTAGCGGTGTTGATATTAATTCACATTTATGACTGTCTGCTCCTTGCCATTTCCGTGAAAACTCATTTCACAGTGTGAAATGTTTTATAGGTGTGATTACGGGGCTCATTGATCAAATCCTTAATATTTCAACCGGCACGAATCCCAACGGCAAACGTTTGCTTCTTTATCAACACAAATACTTCAGATTTTTACGAGTCCTCTGTGATCAGACCAAAAAAAAAAAAAAGTAAATGTTGTCTAAAGGTAATTTCTGTGTTTGCTTAAAGTTCGAAGAGCTCAGGAAGGGAAAGGCTGACAAAGTGGCCCAGAGACCACAGAGACTTAAAAGTTTGGAGGCGGCACCAGTGCGGGTCCAAAAGGAGCTTTGTGGCTGTCAAAGTAACGCAGCTCTTTCAGGCCAATAGAAACATTTAAATCGAACTCATCCCCCCTTACAATGTGGCAGCATCAGTGCTCCCTAAATTAAAGTGATGATTGGTGGTTATTTTAGACGTCTTGAGCATCATTGTTCATACTTGTTCTCCCCAAAAACTAAAAAATAAAAATAAAAATAAATGCTGTGTGTGATTGTAGTTTTCAAATGAAATCCCAACTGAATTGAGGTGAAACTCTGATTGTCCTTGTAAGTGGCAGATGGTGTTTTATTTGTCAGGGAGGCTCGAACACAGAGACACTATTGGCTGAAAATCGGCGCTGGATCCACACTAGGAGCAGAAAGTCACCATGTGTCTGACTGTACTGCTTTTATTTTTTACCATAAATACATGTATATACCATCTGTCAAGTCCTCCAACTTCATAGAATTACAACCTGAAACCTGTAATATCCTTTTAAAATAAAATTCCCAGCTCTGAGGGATTAGTCAGATCAACTCAGGGTTATATAGCCCAAGTTCAGGAGGAACACGTTTCTCTTTGAGGACATAGATACAAGACAAATACAGATACAAATACTAGATACAAATTTATTAAGTATCAGTGGAAATAAAGAAACAGTTATTGCAGTGAAGACAGTAGCGGTTTCATATTTTCCATAATCACCATCCCACTAACAAGCAAAGACTAATTTCCAGTCAACTAAGTAACAACTGGGGGGGGGGGGGGGGTAATCTAAGGAACAAATAATAAGCTTTGAAACAAAATGCCACATTCACTGTTTTTGATTTCTGCCACATTGAGGTCCAATGGAGTTAATGGCATTTCCTTCCCCTTCTGCATCTTTTTAAATCCAGCACTGTTTATATATCAAATTTTTGTTCTTTCCACATTCTTCTTTGACATATTACTGCCCTCTGTAGATCAGCTGAATAATGTAAAGTCATTGGCAGGGACGTGTATCATGTTGCAGGGGACAAAGCAGCGCCAGAGGTCAGACGCTTCACAGGGGACCTTTAAAAGTGAAAGACCGCGTGTCAAACATTAATGCGTCATGTCCTCGACGTTGTATTTCAGTCAAATAAAAAAATACTCTGATCTGCTTTGAATCAGCTTGCTGTGCTTCTTTTTTGCAGATCATCCAGGACCGCGTGTTGGAGCACGGCTCCAGGAGCAGCCTGATGTGGAACAGCCATCCTGGGGGACTCTTCGCCCTGCCGCAGTACTCTGGATACCTGGGAGACTTTCCTTTCTACTACGCCACATTGGGTCAGTAACACACACACGCATGAACGCACAAACGCACAGAAACAACATGAAGCGTACAAAGTGTTGTTGCGTAACGGTGATCGTGCATTCGGTGCCGCTCTGTGGTAACAAGCTGATCCATAAAGGTTGATCGGAAAATGTTGCTCAAACGGTTTCCTCGCCATCCGTCACGCTGCCGCCAAAGACTGCGTCACAGTTTTTGTAAAAGAGAAACATTTCTGCAGATTCACGTCCAGCTGCGGCTGTGGACTTGGACCTTGTCTGAGCAGAAATATGGTACTGCCCTGCTCCAATGACTGTATCTAGCAGTAAGTGCAGTGAAGGAATGGGCCTTTGACGGATGTTTGTATTAGTCCTGCTGACACACCAGCCTGTCCATCACTGGTTTTCGAGTCAGCAGAGCTGCTGCTGCTGCTGCTGCTGTGGCTGCAGCGGTGGCCAATTCCTCCCGCTAAGGCTCACTGGCGCTGAGTTTTCCGTCGCCACATATCTTTGACCCGAGAGCCTGTCCATTCCTCACACCTTCACTCCATCATCATCATCATCCAGCGCTGCCTGGCCACCACGAGCACGCACACACAGCTGATTGAGCACCGGGGTGGGGAGCTGATATTAAAATGGATGGACACGGTGACAGGCCTGGATTACTGCAGTGGCAAGTTTCTTTGTTTGTCAAAGAGGAAGCAATTAAACAAGGACGGGTTTTTAGGAGACAAGGTGGCTTGTCGCTGATGGGCAAATGAGAAAAATCAAAGAATAGTTTGTTTTCAAGTGACACTTCTTCATGTTCTCTAATAGAGAATAACGAGACACACACACACACAGTCATCATGCATATTAACACGCACAGCAGGAGCAGGGTTTGTTTTTGTTGCTTCAGTAAAATGAAGGTTTCATGTACACGCCAAACACTATCTGTGTCGCAAATAATAAAAATTCCTTCACAGTGTAGACTTTTAGATACACCTATAAAATCCAGTACAAGAGCAATAACATCCACTTTTACAAAGTAGATAATGTCGGGGTTAGAGGTATTCATTTAACAAAATGTTTGTTTTTATGTCCTTTGCGGTGCCGTTGAACTAAACAGCTTCTTATTAATAAGAATATGATGCAGAATAATACTAGAAATGCCTCTTGGTGCAATGCAGTCATCTTCTCCAAAAGGTTTTAACAAAAACTGAAAATTCTAAGTTTTCTAAAGGCCAAAGATGTGGCTGAGCTGTTGTGCTGAATTGCACTGAATGGGGTTTGTTTACCTTAAAGTACAAAAGCAGTGACCGCATTTTTAACCCTCAAAATCATATGACTGTAAATGAAAATTATAATTCAAGCTAATGCCAATAAAACTTTTAGTCCACCTGCAATTTATCATCGCGTACTTGGTTACCAACCACATAGCCAACACCTGCTTGTAACGTTTGAATATCTCATTCCAAAGAAATGAACATTAATATTCTGCTCTGACAGGTTTCACTCCTTTGGGAAACTGTCGGGGGGGGCATTTGCCAATACTAGCGCCATACTAGCGTCAGAGAGGTCAGACACCGATGTCAGGTGATAATGCCAGCTGATGCCTCCCCCCCACATCCCAAAGGCGCGATGTTGAGCTCATAGAGCTGTGCAGCTTAACGATTTCCTCTAAAAGTCAGAAATTGAACCACCCGGAGGAAATTGCAGATTTGTGCACGCACAAGACGTAACAAGAAAATTGGCAGCACCATTCCGGAAATGATCTGAATTATCAATGTGTGCTGCGGCATTAAGAATCCTTTACATTGGATATAAGGGGATGAGCACTGAGTCCTAAAGCAGCCCTGTATTGTTGGCCCTGGGTATTAAAGTCAGCCCTGAACCAGTCTGTTCTTTTGCTGCAGGCACTTAGCAGGTGAGCTGTGTTATGCGACGGTACAGGATTTGATAAAAGCCGCAGAGAATCACGAACTAAAGGCAGAAAACATCCAAAATTCAGACCTGACAGCGATTCTGCTTCAGGTTTTGTTCAACGATTCATGAAAGTCTTTTTATGAGCTTGTTAGAAATTTACATCACAGGTGTTTACATTTTCATTACGAATCACATGCATAGTTTACCAAGTTTGAAGACTGCGTACATCCCTCATCGAAAGAAGTTGCTCATAGCGGAAAGGAGACTCCTCGAGTGCCCTCTCCTCAACGCTATGCTTTGTTGCTTTGGGTAAGATTAGATTTAAATTAGGAAACGTTGGACATCCGCTATGATCCGTCTTGCTCAATATCTTATTTCCTGCTGATTTTCAGCCTCAATTACTCTATTCCAACATCAAGTCAGGCTGAATTTAAAGTCACATCAGCAGTTAGTCGTCTGTTCATTGGGCGGGAGACTCAGCCGAAGCGTTTCTGAAATGAAATATTCAGTGATGAAGAGAGCTGGCATTTTCAAAACACATTAACATTGTTGAATAGTTTGAAACGCACATCCCTGACATGTATATTATTTGAACTGAAGAAAGACTCACAGCAAGTAACGTCTTTCACTGAAAATAGATACAAAGTGCTTGGAAATGAGTGCCTTCAGTTTTCGTCCAACTTCATCCTCTTCAAAGGGCCTGAAATTACATCGGCGCCTGACAGTCAGCTCGCCTTGCCCCAGCCGGCGTTGTTTTTTGGGATTCATTGAAGTGCTGTAATACGTGTTGTCTTTTTGTTTTCAGGAATCAAACCACACCCCAAATTCACAGCGGTCATCCATGCCGTCTCCCCTCTGGTTTCCCAGTCCCAGCCAATACTGAAGCTCCTAGCAGCCGTGGCCAAGTCCCAGTACTGTGCCCAGGTAAAGGATTTGCATCTGTGTGTGTGTGTGTGTGTGTGTGCGTGCCTTCACTGCAGCATCCCCACAATCCTCCACTGATCTCCAGCGGGTGACTCCTCGCTGACCGTGCCACATTATTTGGCTCGCATGGCTCACATTTTCCAAACAGACCAACAACAGAGCTCATCCTCCATCCTGTGTGCGTGCCCGTGTAAACTGCGTTGGATTGAATTAGAGCGGCAGTTTGGAGCAGCGCTACATCTGTCTCCATGGCAGTGAAACCCCCTTAAGCACAGCTGGAGACGGCATGTATTGATTCCCCTGCTTGCTCTTTACCATTGCGGGAAATGAAATGGAATTTCCTCCCCAGCAGCTGTTTTTATTTATATATATATACATATATATATGTGTGTGTGTGCGTTTATGTGCGTGGGTGTGCATGCGTGTGTCTTTGTTTGCTTGTTTGTGCGGCAGAGTCTGAGTAAGCGTGCTTTGTGGAGGAGTGATTCATTTCCGTGTGAGTGCCACGTACAAATGTCCAGTTCTGTGGTTGTGTGTTGGGGGGGGCAGTTGTGTGTATGAGCCTAGTTGTTTTGGCAGTCCATTATGCAGTATGAATGTGTGTGTTTTACGTGGGCAGAGTGGTTGTATAGATGTGTGTGTATTTGTGTAAATGCCGTCCATGTGGTTATCATGTTGACTCTCGAAATAACACGTGTATTGCTTTTTGCTACTCGCGTCAGTATGATTATGAAAATAATTTAATTTTTTTTTTTTTTATAAATATATATTTGTAAAATCCCTTTTACCTTTCAGGTAACATCTCTAATTGGACTTGGCAAATTGGCAAATTCGGCAGAAATAATTCGGCATATAACAACTGAATAATTCTTGTGAGAACAAACTCAAAATCATCGTACTCAGTGGTCAACAGCTGCAGAACAAGTGAAGCGGTGGAGCTCGATTAGAAGCTAACATTGACAGGAACATCTACAACTGCACTTCGTCCCCGCGATGAAGCCCATGTGGCACGACCAAAAGCTCCGTAACGGAAAAGAGAAACATCGATTGGCACTAGTTTCAGACTCACCAGACCCAAAATAAGTGAAGTAGCTGATTCCAGCTGTCAGTGTGAACATATTTCAGTGCATGGAAAGGGGGAAAAAAAGAGGCT
The DNA here is from genome assembly GCF_900963305.1 of Echeneis naucrates. Classification (NCBI taxonomy): domain Eukaryota; kingdom Metazoa; phylum Chordata; class Actinopteri; order Carangiformes; family Echeneidae; genus Echeneis; species Echeneis naucrates. Next base: position 5,308,150 of record NC_042521.1, read on the forward strand.
ACTCAGTGGTGATATCAAGCTCAACCTCTGAGTGGTCAAAGGCAGCCAGACTTTCCATTATTAAGTCACTTTTAGTCACAAACATAGCAGCAGGTCAGATGAGTAAACTGCTGCTGCCTTATTTCTTTTGGAAGTGCTTTTGTGTTCACCGTATTCAGGCTGTGAATGCGGATGGGATGAGGAAAACGACATAAATAAATGAATGGAAGTTAGACTGAAGGGACACAGGAGGGTGGAAGAGGCTAAATTGGACGCAGAAAAGCTTTTGAGGCGCATGCTGACACCGCGGACCTCCCGCTGTGTGTGCAAAATGTGTGCACGCACAGTCTGAGGGAGGCGTTTCTTCTGCTCGGGCTGCAGTTCTCCTCACAATGCTGCCGTCGGCCCTCGAGCAGCGCGCAGTGCTGGTGAGCTCGCAGAGGGGCCATCTGTCTTTCCCATCAAACGGTGGATTAGCGTGTTCCTCCGCTCCCTGCTATGACAAACACTCGGATTCGGCCTCATGATCGATGCTAGTTGTGCGTTTTATCCGTGTTCATATGGCAAGGAAGTAAATTAGCAATTCATCAAAAATCCTGTATGTATTTGTCGATTTTCTTTTCTTACACAAGTGAAATTTTCCCGTCCTCCGTCTAGGTCACTCAGCGAACACACAGCTGCTCTAGTCACAGACACCCAACTGGCTCCTGGCTCATCATGCGGCAGGTCCAGTCAGGGTGCATAGTCCCCTAGGAGGAGCGCTCTGTGTGACATAGTTAATGTTAGAATAATGTGAAATTTTAATTGATCCCTGCAGGGAAATTTCCTGTGGTCTGAAGCATGGTGTGTGCTGCAGCTCTGCAGTAGGTTGGTTTAATTTACCGACTTGTTCAAGGACATTTCAGCCGGGCCAGGGATGAGATGACACACCACAGGAGTGGATGTTGAGACGTCCCTCTGCTGTTTCATTTGTAACACTCTGTAAATTCAGAAAACACTCACAATGTTCGTCTGTCTGCAGCCTCATGCACGCTGATCCAATGTGTGATGAAGTCCAAAGGTCGACGTGCCAAACTTAACAGTTGCAGCTGATAAACGACGATTAGCGAGTGACTACAAACTACATAAAATTTAATATCCGTGAGAAGAGGAGGCTGTGCAAATGCGTGTGAGGTCAGGCAGGAAGCATGTCGTGTGTGTGTCTGTGTACGTTTCCCATCAAACATTAATGAGGTCTGCTGTCGCAGCACAGTCAATGGGGAAGGTTAACTCCATGCGACATTTCCATGACGGCTGACCTGCAGGTCGTCGAACGGCGGTTTGAATCACAGTAAACATGATGTGTCAGGGGCCAGAACGTGTTTCCTCTTAATGCTGGACGCCATCCAATTGGAGCGTGAAGACGCTGAGAACCAGAGCAACGTGTTGCACAACAGTTACGACAAATACAACCTGAAGATGCGGCTGGTTGATTATGAACTGAATTGTACAACCTGCTCTGGAAACATAATTGGAAATATTTTATCAGTTCAGCTGCCCTTCTGGCTCTTTAACGTTCAATCGGCCCGTAATAAGCTGACATTTGCTGGCCACATGGCACGTAAATGTCACCTGCTCACTGGGTTGATTCAGCAACAGTGTAGAGTGCACTGCGAGATGTTTTGGTTGGAGTAAATCTAATTACAGTGCAAGTATTTGGTGACAGTAAGAAGACCTTTCTGCGCTCTCTGTTTCAGATCATTGTGCTGTGGAACTGTGACAAGCCTCTCCCTGCAAAGCACCGCTGGCCTGCCACCTCAGTGCCCGTTATCGTCATCGAAGGAGAGAATAAGGTGAGTTGTAACGCCCCTTCCTCTTAGTGACCACAAAGGTGCGATTGTTATCATTTCTAATTACAGAGCTCATCTTATGCACATTCTCAAACTGTAAAAAAAAAAAAAAAAGTGCATCTTGGCACATTTTGTTCAGTCTGAGAGTTTTCAGGGAGTTAATGAGTTTCGATTTGTGCCGCGCCGATTCCATTAGAGGACAGTTTGTGTGGTTTTAATTAAGGCTCAGTAATGGGAATAATATACACTGGGAAAAAAGGGCGGCTGAAAGGCTAATGTATATTGTTAGGGAAGACGAGGGCACGATAATGGGTGTGGGAATATGCATAGTTGCATTTATTTATTTTAATGTGTTTACTGTTGTTTGCTCTTTATGTTAGTCATAACAAAATATCTAATTAAATGAGGGAAGTCACAAAAAAATGTCTCCAGAAAAATAAATTAGAGTTCATTTGTAATGTGCGGTCATAATATGCCAAGCAGGCGGCTTTCAGCCATCATGTAGTTTTGAGGTTTGATTTTTCTTAATGTGATAAAAGGAGCCGTCTGTGAGTTTTTGTTATTGCTGTGCAGCCACTGTTAGAATTAACAGCTGCCATTGAGAAGCTGTCATTCGAAACATTGCGAGTTCAATTCCTCTACTTGGCAGGCGCCGTCTCCAAGAGCAGAAAGCAGCCTCATTCTTTTACGTCTGTTTCTTTCACTTCTGCTGAATAGCTGGAGCCTGTTGAGACATTTTCCAACACCGAGTCACTGCAGCATCCAGGCTGCAGGTCGGAGTGCTGCTCAGAGGGAGTGTTATAACCCTTTGTTTTATAAATACAGCGATGGCTGAAGCACTTGGCAATTAAGCAAGCAACCAGCTGTTAATGCTAAGATTAGCACATCCCCCATGTAGCCATTTTAAAGCTCATTTACCAATGAGCTTCAAAATGGCTGAACTGAACCTCATCTGTCGTCAGAGCCATCGAAGGTGAGGTCTTCAGACTTCCTGTTTCGTTTCAGCAACATTAGTTTAATTTGATTAAAAATGAGAGAAAGCCATGTAAAATGGGAGAAAAAAACTCAAATATGATTCAAGGTGTCTGGAAAAAGAAACTGATGTGCGTATTATATGAATTTTGCACCCTTTTGGTTGTCTTCTCTTCTCTTTGTGTGACTGGCAGTGTTGTAGGAGAGTTTGTTTTTGTGTGTTTTGCTTTTTGTCAGCTAACCCTTCAGCCAGACATAAACCAGAGCCCCGAGCTAAGAGCATGCCTCGGTGCTATTTATTATGACAGGCTTATGAGGCTTTAATTCTCTGAGGACGGGCTGCAGTGTTTATCTCGACTTCCCACTGACCTCCCCTTGTACGGGTCAAAGGTCAGACACGGGCACACAGGGTGGCACATTCCTCTAAATGCAGATCTAAGCTATGTTCGGCATTTTCCAAGGTAACATTTAAGGTTATTTAAAACGAGATCCAGTAGCTCATCTCTTTTCAGAGATGTCAGTGTCTGAAAGCCGCCGTCTCCTCACTTGCTCGTGAGGACTTAAGTTCACCTGCCAATCACAGGAAGTGGTTTTCACATCAGTGTCAGTCATCCGGCGGTAGGTTGGGTTTCTGGTTTACCTCTCCCCCGTGGCTGTGAGTGGTTTCTCCCAAGCTGTCAATCACAGAGGGAGGGCTCTGTGTGTCACTGTATGTCCGTGAAAAGGGAACAGAACAGGCTTAGCATCTGACGTTGTGTGTGTTTGTGTGCGCCAGGCAGCCTGTGGTTTGTTGTGGTTGTGGCAGGTCCTGTGTTTACCGTGGTGAGCCAAGCTGTGTTCCTCCACCCCACAGAAGGATGGAGAGAAAAACCTTTTTCATCCCTGCCATTTGTTTTCTCTACCATAAAATTCCTCATCCCATCTTTCTCATTTATCCTCTTCCTCCCTCGCAGATCTTCTCTTTATCAGCTCTTCCTTTCATCCTCTTTTTCATTCTCTCTATCACTCTATCATCCCAAAACTCCCACGATGCACTTCTCACTCCCGGCTCCTTATATTGTACTTCTTCAGTTAACGGTTAAATCTTATTTTCCGGCAATTTCATTTCCAAACACAGAAGTATGACAAATTCAAAGCCAGGACAAAAAAGCTGTAGTGAATCCATTTATAAATTGTCAACCTAAAATTTTGACTCTTACAGTACAATTCTAGCTTAAGGAAAAAATTGCAGGCTTGCCTGCTCTTCGCTTATTTCTCTACGCTGTGTACACACTGTTGGCCTACTGACATATTTCAAAGGATAATTTCGGCTCTTCCAGAAAGACATCTTTTTTGGATGAGTGGCAATATAAAATATTTTGTTGAATTTTTTTATTATTATTAAAAAAAAAAAAAAAAAAAAAACAACCCTCAAAGAAAATCTGCTGTAATTTTCAACATTCAACGAAATTACTTTCCAAAAGTAATTCAAATCAGATCCACGAACAAAGTTTTGCACTTTTCCTTCGTTAACGTGGACACTGTAATTTATATATGTTCAAAAATGCGTTCTCTTCCCAACAGATTCATTTTGATTTTGGAGCAACGTTTAGCAAAAACTACCGTACCGAGCTGTTTTGCTAAATTACTGAGCCTTTTTCATAGGAGTGACACAGACATGGTAGCATTGTTAGCTTTAGTATTTCCATGGGATTTGTTGAAAATAAATAAAAAAACAAAACAACATAACACCCACCTTATCTTTCACCCCCCCTCCCTCCATCATCCTGTCTCTGGCACAGCAGCCAAAAACCGACTCTGCGACTGTCGGTTTAAGCCGTGTGAGAATCCCGGCAGTGCTTATTATGGTTTGCGCACACTGGTGGTCTTCCTGCGTCCTCGCTCTTCATGTCCCTTAGAGGGGAGGTGAAGCGCTGGAGGCAGTTTCCTGCTGTAAGAGCTCACATTCCGGGAGAGCACCGGGAAGCCCCGGGCTAATATGTCGCACTTCTAACATTACAAACCATCTGGGGGTTTCGTACACCAGCCGCTCGTCCTCCCGTCCTCCCTGTGTCTTCCCCCCTTTTTGTCCCGCTGTCACTTTGACCTCTCCTGCGTCCCATCGTGTTCCCTCTCCCCCTGTCATTTGTTGGCCTTTTCTCTCTCTCTCTCTCTCTCACATGTTCTGATTTTTAAAAAAAAGAGGAAAATATGGAGTGCTGTGATTTGATTTGTTTAGCTTTGTGTGTCTCTTCGTGCCCACAGAACATCACAGCAGTACTGATGAGGGGGAAGGTACTGCCTCTCTCATTTGCGCTCCCTCTTTGCTTCTTCCGTAAACACAACTGTCACTCAGCCGTGTCTGCTTTTTCTCCCCATAAGAACGTCCGCTGTTTTTGCCTCTGGAGTGTTTTCAGAGAGAGGAGAAATAAATGGCGCTCAGCTGGACAGCTGACATTCTTCTTGTTATCGCAGGACTCGTATTCGTGGATAGAAGAGAGGATATGTTTGAGGGTTTTTTTTTTTCAGTTCAGTTTGCTTTTACTTGTGATTTTGAATTAGTCTGAAATATGATTTCGATATTTTCTTAGAGGTGAGATGAAACTTTGATTTGTTGAAGGTAAATTTAAAGAAGATTTCAATTTCAAAATGGCACAAAAGGGATTAAACAGGTTTCTACATGAATCAGATAAAAATAATTTATATATATTTGGATTAATCTTTCAACTCATTTGTCACTCATTAATAAATCTAAAGTGTTGCTCTCAAATAGAAGGAATTGGCTCCTTTTCTGTAATTTATTGAATTGTGAAGAATTGGAAAAAGAGCATTAAGGCTTTAATGGACATTTGTTAGGCTGAAGACGGCTGTAAAGATTAATAGAAGTCAAATCACAAACACTTACAATCATTAAGGCATCAATAATAATAATGTAAGGAATAAACGTAATCAGTTATGGACATTGTAAATGTCCAAGACATTTGACTGTCCTTTCTAATAGACTGTTGTAGCTTCTGGTTTTGAACTCCTAATAAACTCAAGCCAACACGTCCTGTCTTTATCACTGTAAACTATGAATCTCTGCATTTCGACTGTCAGTCATTTAAAGCATGCAATTCGACGACATCGGGCCGGCCTCTGGGAATCTGTGATTGACTTTTCCCCCCATTTTATGACAATTCGCACAGTAAACGGTTTATTGGTAGTAAAAGTAATCATCAGTTGCACCGCTGGAACAGATAACGGGCGTCGCACAGCTTGTCGGTGCAGCCGTGTACTTTATACTTGCGTGTTTTTTTTCCCAGCCGTAGGAGTCAGGGGGACCTATTGAGAGTGAGGTCACCCGGCTGTAGCGTAGCAGGCAGACAATGCCAGGTGTTTATAGAGCAAAGAGGTCAACGCCGACTATTCTTAAATGTAAATGTTACAGCTTCTCTGTGAAGGTGGTGTTTTAAAAGAGCTATACTTGCGGAGGCCTGACCTTCGGAGGTGTGCGGAATAACTCAGTGACTTTAGCTCTGGCTTTGCAGGCGTGTGCGTGTACATGCATGGCGTTATGTTTTGTGTTTCTGCACCCATTAAATCTATGTATTCATTAGACGCTTCTTGTTTGCGTGGGAGGAAGTATGAGTTTGAGCACACATCCAGTTTACAATGCACGCACTCTCGGCCAACAAGAAGCTGCTGTTTTCTCATCCGAGCGCCTTTCATCACAAGCTATAGACCAAAGGCTTCCCATCTAAATATCCTCAAGACGTTGAACTTTCCATCCACCCACCAGGCCCTGGCCACCACCACTCTTTCTGCTTCCAGTAAATATTCAAGGACGCTCATGTGTTTTACAGTTTGGGTTTCATCCACAGTTTAATACGCTTCTTCTGTTTTCAGCAGTGAAGGAGAGAGAGAAAAGGTACATTTGTGCCATAAGTAGGACACATGACTGTGTGTTTGTGTATTGATGATCTCAGACAACACCGCAGTGGTGACGGAAACCTGCATCAGCGTTCTATCGCTGCTGAAGCAGACTGGGATATTGGCTTTCCTCCTCTTCCCTGTCTGCTGCTGTTTCTTGTCTCTGAATCGCAATGAATCTGGGAATAACCATTTAAAAAAATGCATACAGTACATACTCAAAGCAAGAGGTGAGTTTATTTTGCAGCATACCTTAAGGTGGAGCTCTCCATTTACTGGTATTGTTGAGCTTTTGCATGGCAGGTGGCTCCACCTTAAAGCAATGCTTTTATATTTACACCAACATGGCAACTTTTAAGAGAAAATTCAAAGGTAGCATTTATGAACCAGACGTTCAGTGTTTTATCGCAAATAAGTGAACAAACTGTTGAATTTAGAGTTCCATTAAAGGGAAAAAATCTTATTTTTGTAAAACACTGATGCATAAAAAAATTTAAAAACAGTTACTTTCCTTGGTAACTGCTTACTTTTATAATTGTGGAACTAGTAACTATAATTAATTACTATAAAAATGTGTCCAACACTGGCTAACACACACACACTCTCACTCTCTCTCTTTGCAGACTATCTCGGCTTTACTGAACATTTAAACATCTTTCAGCTCATTGGTTTGGTCTTTCACCCCTAAAATTTACAGTTTTGATTTGACTTAATCTCCCAGCATTTTCATCCGCACATTAGGCAGCTAAAAACGAAGCTCTAAAAACCGACCGCATGCTGCTCCGCTGTGACAGGCGGCCCACGGTCGCTTCTGAATCATCTAATAGCCAAAAAAAAGCTGAGGCTTATTAACATCAAACAGCAAAAATGGGAATTTCCAACCAGAAACGGGACTCCACAAGAACTCCCAGAACTCATGAGCAAGGCAGCAAGATGGATGGATCAAAATGGAAGCCCATATGTCTGCGTTACATCTGCAGTTTGTTTGAAGATAACTGTTAAGAAGTTGATTTATCACGATGATTTTATTGTGAAAAATGCATCCATCCACTGATGCAATATTTAACAATTGGAAGGAAAATCCAATGGCAAGTTTCCATGGAAACATTAATATTATGCTCAATCAAGTCTAATGGAGGCTTTCATGTCTGAATTAACACTTCTGCACTGTTAGTTTGGAAAATATTCAGTGTAACGGGAAAAGGCTCTAGTTTTACTTTTCAGATGCTGGTCGGTCCTACAGGCTTTTCAGGGCTCTGCGTCCAACCGGATGTCCTGGCCTGGATGTGCTGCGTGACGCGGAGAATCCAACTGTTGTACCCATTCACCCATTCATTTGAATACATTTTTTTACCCTGCACGCTTTGTGTCTCCCTCTGCAGGTGATGAGCAGCCGCTTCTTGCCCTACGAAACCATCGTGACAGACGCAGTCCTCAGCCTGGATGAAGACACCGTGTTGTCCACCACAGAGGTATCTTTTAATAGAGAATCATCCTTCTTCTCGTGTCTTATCTCGTCTCCCCCCTTTTTGTCTCACGAGTTTCTTCCTCTTGAGAGACAACAAAGTTGCAAACTTTCCTTCTGTTCCAAATGCAACGCCCCGATTGTATTGTTTTGTTTAGTTTTTTTATCTCTCCCTCTTTGTGTCCCCGGTGTTTTCGCTCTGTTATCACTCTGCAGCTAAATTCTTAAATTCTTAAATCACTTAAAATGACTCAAACTTTCACTCCCAGGGCCTTACTGTTCCCCTCTCTTCATCTGTCTCCACCCCCCCTCCGCCTTTCTCTCCATTTTCTACTTCACAGTTGTGGCACGTGATCACGCTGTACCTCTCAAATCCCCCAATCGAGTGCAGCACTGTTATGGGCATTTTTGTTCCACATGCTGCAGGGACTGATGCAGTTTTTTTATTTATTTATTTTTATTTTTTTTTCCTGGGGACACGTTCTTGGCATGGCACCATGGGAAGCCAGATGCTGCTTTGAACAGTGTAGAATTAGATCTCATAAAAGCTGTTTGTGCCGAGGATCAAGATGGCAAGGCAGAGCTGGCAGTGAAAGGAAGAGACGATCCAGCCCCAAAAACCCAATCGACCCATGTTCCTCCTGTGAACATTTTGGTTCACAAACAAACAGATTCCCTAAAGTTTTAGAAGCCAGGCATCAATGTTAAGAAAAAAAAAAAAAAAAATCAAGACTAAAATGCCACGACAGATCCCTGAACAGACTCCATCTTATAAAAGTGGGGAAGGTGACTTCAGTGGCAATGTTGGCGTGCCACCAAGAAGTTAATCTTTGTTTTGTCCATTTTCTCCAGCAGCCTTGTCAACCTTTAAATGAAAATGGCGAGGGAAAGAATTGTCCTTCACAATAACACTTCTATTGGAAAAAAGTTGAGTCTCTCATTTGAATATGACTCAATATGATTCAAATATGTTGGTTGAAGGGGAAAGTAGAATTATAACAGCAATGCATCAACAAAACAGTATTCTGGGTTTTTTTGTTGTTGTTTTTACTGTAAACATCAGCAAAAGACTTTCAGATCTGCTCTTCCTTTCCTTTGGGACTCAAATATTTTTTATTTATGTGCTATGGGGGTTTTCGACTAAAATATTCATTAATATTAGCACCTTCTCGTGCTGTAAATTGTGGTAGAATGCAGAGTGGGCTGTTTGTGGAGACACCAAGGCCTCTGTGATGTTTCCATCTAATTATTTGATTGAGCGCTTTGATCGCCGCCACACGAGTTTGTTGCAGGCAGCTGTTTAGGAAAGACTGCTACGTGTTTAAAGAGCTTTTGCTTCTGTTGTATTTTCTCTTAAGTGTGTTTGAGTGCATGACGCCTTTGTTAGCTCTCCAAATAGATCCACAGAACTTAAATGTATCATTAATCAAGACTAAATATATATTTTCAGCCTTTTGAGGAGGTTCAGCAACAATCTCTTGCCTCTCTGTTTTCAGTTTGAGACTTGGAATAAACAGCGCAGTAAGGCATCCTACAAATTAAAACTGAAAGTTTTGTTCATATCAATTCATTTATTCACCAATACTCTGTGGATCAGCTGTCAGACTAGTTCGTCTGGTGTTCACATTTTGTATTTGGTAATTGCGGTTATAATACACGTGAGCACTCTTGTAATAAATTCTTCTGACTTTTCTTTAATATAAAATATATGTGGCTTAGACACGTAAGCAGAAGTCACAAAATGATGATAGAACTTGTCAGACTACAGTTGAAGTCTAACAAAATAAGTTGGCACCTGCAGAGTCTGTCCTGCAGCATTATGTGTAAACCTGATGTCCCTCGCTGCCCAGGTGGACTTTGCCTTCACCGTCTGGCAGAGTTTCCCGGAGCGAATTGTTGGTTATCCCGCCCGCAGCCACTTCTGGGACAGCAATAAGGAGCGCTGGGGCTACACATCCAAATGGACCAACGATTATTCGATGGTGCTGACTGGAGCCGCCATCTACCACAGGTACGATGCCACGCACGCCTCAGATTGACTGCTGATCACTAAAAGTTTCAGTTCCAGCGCTGTAGGTCTTTTTTTTTTTTTTTTTTTTACCTCCACGGGAAACTTGCTCTGCTCTGCTCTTTGCTTTCATGCTCCTTGATTCACAGCTCCACTTTGCTCTGCTCTCCAGTGTTCACTCGTCTTTCTTTTGATACAACACTTTGATGCAGTGATCTGTACATTATGAAAGTAGGTGTGATGTTCAGTGTAGCACAGCCTCGGGAAACACTTGGTATGTTTTATACCCCCCTCCACCAAAAAAGTCAATTTGTCTGCTGCACAATGTTCCCGCATTAGGTTAAACTACAGCCCTGTCAGCTTTAATATGGTTTCACTCAGCTGTGATGGGAGCAGTGAATTAATCTGAAATCAGCCAATCACCACAGTCCAACGCTTAATCACTTTCAATAAGTGCATCACTCAGTCCAACCAGGGACACGAAGAAGCTGAATCCAGACTTTAAGCCGAGGGCTTCAACCTGGAACATGAGGCCGTTAAAAATTTGTGATGCATGTGAAATAAGTTTTCTTCGTAACCTTTCAAATGTCTTCATCTGCCTGAAAGCACCTTTAGTTTTTAATCAGCTTTTTTTTCCCTCTTTTGACAGTAAATCACATTTTATATCACTGAAAAAATCATTAGAAAAAATGTATAGAAAGCCAATGATTAAATTAGCTCCTGATAAATTTACGTCGATCAATTTAGTAATTAAATACACAGATTTTACTCCTGAACATCGATCTGGAGTAGAATAAATGTTATGGCCTTTAAAGTCTGCAGGAAATCACTGGTGAAACAAACTTCACCTGGAAATCACCTTTTAATCTGTGTCACTTATTTTTGAGTTCTCTAACCTTCTGGGTTTTAACTTTAGTTCTGTGTCACGGTGTAATGTATGCAATTTTGGATTGAACAAATTGCTCCAGCGAGTAAAAGCGTGTTGAAGTCCTTCCAGTTACATTTCTTCTTCCAAGCAGAACTCACTCCTCCTCTGTGGTTTCTCCAGGTATTACCATTACCTGTACTCCAACTACTTGCCCACGAGTCTGAAGAGCATGGTGGACCAGCTGGCAAACTGTGAGGACATCCTCATGAACTTCTTGGTCTCAGCTGTCACCAAGCTGCCCCCGATTAAGGTCACACAGAAGAAACAGTATAAAGAGACCATGATGGGACAGGTACTGAAACCCCCACATAACTTCTGTGTCATTTTTGTGGATCACTCATGCAAGAAGCATTCAGTCGAAAACCAGACAGATGCATGTGGAGTGAGTTGGTCAGCATTTAACTTCCTAACCTCATTACAGATTATGATATAACAAACAGCCATTTTACAACCTTGGATACGAAACAGGCACATTATATAAGGCTCTTTGATTCTGTTCTGCCTCGTATAAGTCATGATACGTGCTTTCTTTCCATGGTGTGCGTCATGGCCTTTCAGCTGGAGCGAGCTGTCGCTGCTTTATGAGCAGCATGAATTATTCCCTTAAAAGTCTTTTGTGCGACCCGTGTGTAAATAGGACAAGTCACTAAGCGCAGAGCCAAAAACACAGAAAGGAGTCGTGTCCGCCTTAAAGCATTACGTCATAGTTTCCAGCCGGCTCCGGCCTCCCAAATATAGAAGATGATCCAGCTGATGATTTATTGAGAATAATTTCAGGCGTCAGTCACTAATGCTTTTCTCGTGTCTTTGCAGATGATGTTAGATTATGACTGAATGAAAGAATGCAGATCATTGTCATTGTTGGCCTGTTTCATGTAATGTTAATGACTCCTTCCCGACACCAAATAAAGCAGCTCTGCAGCATTAGAGAAGTTCAAGGACCTTTTCTGTGATACCAGTCGTGTTACTAATGTGATCGTCATGAGTTTACATTTCTACTGCAGCCCCAGTAGTTGAGTGATCAGCAGATCTTTCAACTAATTGATAATTATTAAATAATGTAATAACAAAACCTACTGCTAATGTTTTTCAGCTGTTACTATGATTTATTTACATCTTTAACGAACTATTTGCACTGTTTATCCTTCAAATATTTCAACTATGTATCAAAAACTTTTATCTTTTTATTGTTTATCCCTCATTTATAGCTAATTATAGTTTTACATAATTATAACCCTTTTGCTTAAGAGTTTCAACAATTTCATCACCAATAACATCTTGGTAATTATTTCAATTGTTAATCTGCCACGTTCATCTTAATAATTTGGCTGGCTGGTTGGCTAAGTACTTTTCATGATCTCTCAAATCCAGCATGTGGTTTTATTAGGTTGAATCAGGTTGGTGGGAAGATGCTGTGCAGGCATCCTGTTGTAGAATGCAGGTTGTTGTGACAATGCATTTGTGATTGTGTGTGGGCTTGTCTTGTTAACCCAAACCAAATCCCTCTCTTGTATATCCACTGACCCGCGTCGAGGACCACTGACGTAAAGCAATGATTATTCACAACACTGGCAGACAGACTCTAACTCTGTTTTCGTCTTCTTTATTCCCACCAGTCTTCAAGGGCTTCCCGCTGGGCCGATCCAGACCACTTCGCTCAGCGACAGACCTGCATGAACAAATTCGCCAGCTGGTTTGGCGGCATGCCGCTGGTCCACTCCCAGATGAGACTGGACCCCGTCCTGTTCAAGGACCAGGTATCCATCCTCCGCAAGAAATACAGGGACATTGAGAGGCTCTGACAGGACCGGCGCCCCCTGGGGGGAGACCCTATGCAGGGGGAGGCACGAGAGACGGACTCAGTGGAGAGTAGGAGGAGTAGTAGGACTACAGCAGGATGGACAGGGATCGACACAGCTCTGTCTTCCACTCAGCACATTGCCAATGACCACAGCGCCGCTGCTGCCAGGACTTGACTCGGGAAGGGATAAATAGGAAACAAGCAGATGGCGTTTGGATTTGAAAAACTCAATCACAAAACGCAAACACAGACAGACAAAGTGGAGTACACAAACTGATGGACAAGCCAAACAGTACTGTATGTACAAACACACAGCACACACTACTGACGACGATAACTCTTAAATAGAATATTTTTTGTACAACACGAACGTGGACGACATTGACTTTCCTGCTCTTTCGGCACATGTACAGGACGGTAGAAGAGGGAAGGTGTCCAAGATCGCAGAACCTGGCAACCCCACCCAATGTAGACCCTTCCGGTCGCCCCTAGCAACCCTAGTCAGCATCAGGACATAATGGACTCACTACCAAACTCCTGCTCTATAGCCTAGGAAAGCTTTAGTTGGTTTTTATTTCATCGTACTCGTAGCCACACCGTTGACCCCTTTTTCTTTGCTGAAAGGTGGAGAATCGGCGCATTGTCAGCTTTTACTATTTTAATTTTTAAGACAGAAAAGCCTAAAAGCAGTGTACAACCAGTTATTACAAGGTTTTATGTTGCTGTGTCCTGGTATTCACTGCTATTGTCACACGTCCTTGAGCTTCAAGTCTGAAAACATCCCATCTGTCCTATCCTTGGCTCGTTCCTTGATGTGCTGATACGGCTTTTATAATGGTCTATTTTCTTCCCTGTTATCATCAAGATAAGTTAGAAAAACATCTCGTTTCATATCCCATTTTCCTCTCATAGTCACAATGGCATTTGTACTTTTTCTTACCTATTTTTTTCCCTCCATTTGCCTTCATCATCTTGTCTTTACTCCTTCAAACTCTGTATTTTCACTCCTCCCTGTGTGTGTAGGTGTGCGCACGTGTTGTGTGTACAGAGCCTTGCAAAGTTGGCTCATCCAACCATAAGCCCAAGCGGAGTACATTTTCCCTCCGTTGGAATGAGCGAAATGAACATTTGTGGATGAAATGGAGCAGAAAGCTGCTTTCTAACCCAAACTTGTTTCATCCATTATTATAATATATATATTTTTTTAATCTATCCTTCCTGCACGGCCAGGTAGCACAACTCTCAGAGCGGGAACATTTCAGACAATAGCAGGTCTTTAGTGACCAGCGTCATTTCACAGGAGTGTTTTTTTTTTTTTTTTTTTGAGTGCATCAGTGCCATTTGACATTCAGGGTCTGCCTTTAAAATTGTTCATTGCACATCACGTTGCCTACATCGGTCTGAGATGACTTGACGCTTTCTTGCTGAAATATTCTTGTCATCAGTTTGATGTGGCTGTCCTGCCACCATTACTTTCCCCACCCCTCCTGCCTCCCTCCATCCCCGGTGACATATCAGAGAACCTCAGAGCCATTAAATTGACAGAAGGATTTATCCTCCATTTGTCAGGCAGAGATGTGTTTGGGCTTGAATTAGGTAAACCTATTTCATTTGGAGTGCTGTTTTATTCCTAGGGGACAAGCTGTTGATGAAACACTAACATTATGGGCCATTGTGTTTTGAAAGCGGCAACCCACAATCATGACCTGCTGGCTAATGCTAGCCTTCGGAGTGCGACCCCCCCCCCCCCCCCCCCCGGCGGTTCTGTTTGTGTTTTACTTACAAACAGCTGCTCATATTGTTGTATCCACATCAAATGGCCTGATATTTTGCACCTTAAATTATCTTATTGGTTTCAGTCAACTAGAGCCCAAAAAAAAAAAAACAAAAACGCTCCCTCAACCTTTTTAATTGATCACTTCAAATGGAGAGACTGTCAGAGAAAATGGCTGGCTCACAGCTTGCACGGTGTCATTAGGTCTGTGCGCGGCGGGGTCGGGAGCAGACAGTCTGCACACATACATTTAGTTTTCAGACACTTGAATGAAAGCAGCGGGCTTTTAGTGGCCTTTCTGTCAGGCGGGCATTCAGCATAATGTCTCAGCCAAAGCTTTTCCGTGTGTGTTAATCGGTCACTGTCATCAACCATCTGTCAGTATCACTGTCACACATTCAGTGACTGTTTTCACGTTTTCATTCATTTATGTTTTGTTCTACAAAAATTTTGTGTAAAATGTTTTGTAAAGCCTTTAAAGTGTCAACAAAAGGGGGATTGAGGCAACTCTTCTGAAGCAGATCATATCAAACCCAGCAGGACGACGATGTTGTTTTCCTCATTTGTTTGTATTTACATTGTGGGACTTCAAATTTAGATTGTGTTTTTTTTTGGTTTGTTTGTTTTTGCCAGGAGAGATTTGTGATCCATTTAATGTGAGTGTTCGATCAACTACAGCTCAATTGTGGGAAAACCATACTCCTCACTTGGTCTGCATCTGGTCCCCATTTCATCTTCACAGTACCATATTGTTTGAATCCATATCAAGTCTTGTTTGTGTAACTGTTTCAATCACAATTGTTGATTATCTCAAGAGAACCATGTCCCCCAGCTTTGCAAAAAGAAAAAAAAAAAAGATACATTTCAAACCCAAATGCAAACTGTCAGCATTGTACATAGACATATTTATTTTTGGGGGCTAAAAAAAAAGGCTGTACAATTTGAGATGACGTGGCGAGTACATGAGACTGATCTTGCATCGCTGAGGGGAGTTAATGGTATTTATTCATTTTATTTTCGACACACTGTGCACATCAATCCACAGAGGCCGGTATACAGCTCGTATTATGTTTCACTCAGCTTTGGTTTTCCTGGGAAACCTTTATCACACTCGCTTCGCTCTCTCGTACAAAACTCCCAGAGAGAGTCATAGGAGAGTTTCAGCTCCTGTAAAGATTGCATACACCAGTGATCCAGAATTGGATTGGGCCGCACCATCTTGGCTCTCAATGGGAGTCAAATAGCAAAGTCTCAATAAAGGCTACGCCAACTGAAACATGGAAAATAATAAGCAGCTGGGTCCCCTGTACCAGATGGAAACATTTTCAGATTCTGCTCTAACATCTTCCTTCCAATGCATTACAATAATGAGTCTGGGGCTCTGACACAGTTGTGTTGAAATTGCCTCTTTCACAGCTTGCATTTTAGGTCAGATACACTTGGCAACAGAAACCGCCCCATCTTTCAGTTGGCGTGCTGTACAGTACATCATCAGCGTGTGTGATGGATGTGTGTTTGGCGATGAGGAAAACCTCTGCAGCCGCCAAGACGCCGGTCATTTGATCAGGATGACCATTACGCAAGCTATCATTGTCGTAGAAGGTTTTTAGCCGCAAATGTGCCAGGCGGTTGGTGTTTATAACGACGGCATGCGTTCTGGAAACTAAATCTGTTCTTGATTTGTGCCTTTTTTGTTTTAATCAACATTTGAGTTCTTTCCAGTAGACGGATAACGATAGCGCCCTGTGCAGGGCCCGACCGACCCCGCCTTCATACACTGGATGAGACGCAGCATTCCATTCTCTTCCTAGAAACACCCGGTTTTCATCTTTGTGTTTGGACAGTGTTGCTTAGGCGACCACCGCATGACCACTTCCTATTTGGGATTATTTATAAGCGACTGGCTGCATCACATTTCCAATCGGCAGTAGTATATGTTGTTCTGTAAGGACTCGGTCAAGCCCAGCTGTCCTGATGCCTTCTCCCTCCCGCCTACCTTGTAATTAACAGAAGACTTTTATAGAGGTCACAAATGAAATAGATAAATGCCAATTTTGTAAGAATGATTTATAAAAAATAAACTCATATTTGAAGATAAATGCATCGCTTTTGTGTCCTTTGAATATGACGCTTTAGTTTTTTGTTGTTTTTTTTTTTGTCTGTTTTAATATCGTGCCAGATTGAGGTGGGGGAGAAATTTAAATTTCTCAGAGTATTGCTTTGGTATGACATGTACACTTTGGTGCACCTGGAGGCAGAGATGGTACAAAATGCACAACCAAACCAGATACAATACAGCAGCACAGAGTCAGTGCTGATTTGAGGGTTTTGTCTCGAACGTCAAGGAGCTATGGAGAAAGTACGCTGCAGTCGCTCAACCCACGTACACGACGGACGGACGGAAAATGGCCAAAAGGTTGATTAAGACCCATAACGTTTACGAGAGGAAGGACATTATGTGAACAAAGACACTGTCGCTGTGATAAGAGGGCGTGCTGACATAAGGGAAGTACAACCCTGCGTATTTTTATTCGCTTCATCAGCTGGGACAGAGAGCGTGTGGACAGGTCTTCAGCTTCTAACCTCGGCCTCAGCTGAATGAGAAAACACTCCATTTGTACAGCAATAATAATCCCGCATTGCTGCATTGCCCTCGGAGATATAATAACCACTCCTGTATTAGACCACTGAGGAGGGGTTTATTAGACAATACTCAGAGCATTGATTTTTTTTTTTTTTTTTCTCTCTCTACTCCACTGAAAGCCTCGTCATTGCTCCAATGCTGCAGCTGTCCTTTTGTCTCCCTGAGGATAATGGCCCGATAACACGTCTTAGATATGACCCCAGCTTTGCTCTGAATTATTAAACACTCCCATATCAGATACTGATATTTTCGTGCATATCTGTGACCTAACAGTGGTGCATATGTGCACACATGTACTCAGTTTTTGGCTCATGTTTCTTTTGAATGAGGCCCTTTGTGAAGTCCTCTCTCTCTCTCTCTCTACTATAAATAAGCCTAAAACGCAAACAGAGCCAAAAAGCTCTGCCCGGTTGAATTGGCATGAAAACGAGGTCTACATTTCTCAACTATCTCAAAGTTGGAAATCAGTATTAAGTGACCAAAGAACTATTTAGGTTCAGGCAGTTCATCAATCTACCCAATTTAAGAAAGTTTTCTGTTTCTGAGGAAAGCTTTGATGTTGCCAAGAGATGGTCCATCCATCTTCAACCACTTATCCGAAGTTGG